>NC_057713.1:81047105-81160712 GCF_004010195.1 Chiloscyllium plagiosum | reverse complement strand
AAGACCACTGTGTAAGGTCTGCCTGCCTAACGAAGAACAGGGGGCCCATGCAGTCATTTGGGCTCTGCTGACGCCTCAGCTAATTATATGGGCATATGATTGAAAAATGTACAGACCTGTATAAAAATGATAAGTTTTGATCTCTGTATGTACATGTTTACATATGTATGGCATGACCAACTGTACAGACCATCAAATTATTTTATGAATAAAGTATATTTTTGAAATAAAAAAAAAGTAGGTCTTCCAGAACAAGAAATTGACCCTGACTGAATGTTGCAGACGAGCACATTTCAAGGTGCAGGGCTACATTCTGAGGGATGCATTAAAGGTTGGTGTAGCTACTGCGAAGGTGCAGTGGGGAAAGACCACTATCTAATGTCTTCCTGCTGAAATTAAAGGTGGTCTGTTCAATTATTGGATCCTTCTGGTGCCTCAAATACATATAAATATATTCTGGTTAAAATAAAAGATGCCTTTGGTTTTTTTCTGGATAGAGTCAAACTCTGATGTTGTTTGTTTCCTTGAAATGCTACCATACAGAACCAAACTATATTCGTGATTATGTATATTTATAATACATGCATATAAAGATATTTTTTATAAATAAGGTATATCTTTGAACTAACATATAACTTAATTGTTGTATTTGTAGTCTGCTAGGAATAGAGAATGGGAGTGAGAGAACTGAGTTTGGTGACTAGTGGGTAAGGCTGTGTAATCAGTTCTTGGACTGTTGTCTTTACTGGATAAGATTTGAAATGGCAGGGGAACTTGGCTTTGTGGAGTACTTCTCCTGCATTATGTGTGAGATCACAGACACCTCCATATGACTATGTATGCAGGAAATGAGTTCAACTGCAGCTCCTGAATTGTCACATGGAGTACCTGGAGCTGTGGATGGACTCACCACAGAACATCCATGAGGCTGAGAATGTCACAGGTAGCACATTAATTGAGCTGGTCACACCACCAGCAAGGACTACACAGACTACACAGATATTAGGAAGACAATTAAGTATGGGCAGGCAATGCAGGAATCCTTTTTGGCCATTCCTCTCAAACAAGTACAGAGGAACCTCGATTATCCGAATTTCGGATTATCCGAATTTCGGATTATCCGAATAAGATCACATGGTCATGATACTTCGCTAAACTATGTCATCCAGCATTCGATTATCCGGAATTTGATTAACCAAACGAAATACTTCCCACCTGTGTCCTTCAGATAATTGAGGTTCCTCTGTATAGCGTTTTGGAAGCAAAAATAGAAATTGCTGGAAAAACTCAGCAGGTCTGGCAGCATATGTGCAGAGAAAGCAAAGTTAATGTTTCAGGTCCAGTGACTGTTCTTCAGAACATTCACACTTCTGTTTCTGATTTTCAGCATCCAGTTTTTTTTTTGTACACAGTTTTCGATACTGTTGGGGGGTCTGGCCTGTCAGGGGAAAGCAGCAGCGGTCGGGTCAGTGGCACTATGACTGGCACTGTTATACAGCAGGGGAGCAACAATGATAAGGGACTCTACAGTTAGAGGCACAGATATTTCTGTGGCTGCAAGGAAGACTTGCAGGATGGTTTGTTGCCTCTCTGGTGCCATGGTCAACCGTGTCGCTGATATTCTGAAGGGGGTGGGTGAGCAGCCAGAGTTTGTCCGTATTGTGGGACTAAACGAATGAGCAAAAAGAGAGATGAGGTCCTGCAAAGTGAGTTCAGGGAGTTAGAGAGCAAATTGAAAAGCAGAACCTCTCAGATTATAATCTCAGGATTACTTACTGTGCCACGTGCTAGTGAGGCAAGCAGCAGGAAGTTAGAACAGTTAAATATGTAGCTGATGTAGGAGGGAAGGCTTCAGGTATGTGAATGATTGGGATGTCTTGTCAGGCAGGTGGGAAGTGTACAAGAAGGAAGTGTTGCACCTAAACTGGAAGAGCACTAATATGCTAGTATCACACTGGAGGGTTTAAACTAGTCTAGGGGAGTGGGTGGGACCCAGAGCAATTGATCGGAAAGTAACATAACAAAGGAGAAGTCAGAGACTAAGGCCAGTAGGACTAAGAAGGACTGATAGGGAGAGGTTACTGAACATGGCAGGGCCAGCAGTCTGTGGTGTATTTGTTTCAATGCGAGGAGTATGATAGGTAAGGCAGATGAACCTCGAGCATGGATTAGTACATATAATTATGATGCTGTAGCTATTACAGAGTCTTGGTTGAGAGAGTAAAAATCACACAACACCAGGTTATAGTCCAACAGGTTTAATTGGAAGCACACTAGCTTTCGGAGCGACGCTCCTTCATCAGGCAATCACCTGATGAAGGAGCATCGCTCCGAAAGCTAGTGTGCTTCCAATTAAACCTGTTGGACTATAACCTGCTGTTGTGTGATTTTTAACTTTGTACACCCCAGTCCAACACCGGCATCTCCAAATCTTGGTTGAGAGAGAGAGGGAGAGAGAGAAACAAGACTGGCAGCTTAATGCTCCAGGATTTAGATGTTTCTAGCATGACAGAGAAGAATGTAAAAGGGGTGGAGGAGCTACATGACTGATAAGGGAGAATATCACATATGCACTCAGAGAGGGCACATTGGAAGGCTCACCCTGTGAGGCCATTTGGGTGGAACTCAGGAACAGGAAGAATGCAATTATTGCGATGGGATTGTACTACAAGCCTCTTAACAGCCGGTGGGGGGGGGGCGGGGGTGCGAACAGTATGTGGACAAATTATAGGAATAATGTACAAACAACAGTGTTGTTGTGGTGGCTAATTTTAGCTTCCCCTATATTATTGATATTAGGGAATAAGTCTAGCCAGCTGATCAAAGTTTCAATGGGGGTGCTTAATTAATTTGGCGGAAAATGTAGGTGAACTAATTAATACATTTGCATACAACACAAAGATTCGGGAGCAGATTGTGAGGAGGATTGCTAAAGGAGGATATAGATAGTTTGAAGACTTGGGCGGAGAGATGGTAGGTGGAGTTTAATCCGGATAAATACAAGGTGATCCATTTTGGGAGATCTAATGCAAGAAGGAAGTACACAGTAAATGACAGAATCTTTAGTAGCATCAACATACAGAGGGATCTCTTTCCCTGAAAGTGGCACCAAGTGTACAAGGTGGTCAAGAGGGCATATGACATGCTTGCCTCCGGCAGTCGGGGCACGGAGTATAAAAATTGACAAGTCATGTTGCAGCTGTGTAGAACTTCATATTAGGCCAAATTTGAAATATTGTGTACAGTTCAGGTCATCACACTACTCTAACGATGTAGAGGCATTGGAGAGGGTACAGAAATGGTTTAGTAGGATGTTGCCTAGTTTGGAGGAAATTAACTTTCAGGAGACATTGGACAAATTTTGGTTGCTTTCACATGAACGTTGAAGAGTGAGAGGCAACCTGATGGAAGTTTACAAAAGCATGAGAGGCATGCATAGAATGGACAGTCAGAGTTTTTTTCCCAGGGTAGAAATGTCAGTTACTAGAGAAAATAGGTTTAAGCTAAAAAGGGGAATGTTTAAAGAAGTAAGAAGCATGTTTTTTACTCAAAGTGTGGTATGAGCCTGGAATGTGCTGCTAGAGGAGGGGATGGAGGCAGATACAATAGCAACATTTAAGAGGCATTTTGACAGATATGAATAGGAAGGGAAGGGAATAGAGGGTTACAGACAGCTTAGAGGCAAAAGATTTTTAGTTTAGAAAGGCATCATGTGACGCTGCTGTCTTGGTGGGCTGAATGGCCTGTTCCTGTGATGTACTGTTGTTTGTTCTTTGTTCAGAATGGATAGTATAGAGATTCTCTTGCCTGCTCTTGCAAATTAAGCTTTGCAGAGCTTATTTTTTTAAACAAAATGAAATACATGATCATTTTTATTTCCAGCACAAGAAAATTCATCTTTGTTGACAGTGTAAAAAGAATTACTTCGGCTCTTTCTGTTGTCTTAACAACTTTAATGTGTTTGTATAACATTTATATGACATTTTCTGTCTATTATTTTAGTGATGGTTTAATTGGTTTACTCTGACTGGGTTAACCTCCATTAAAGTAGCAGATTATAATCACGAACAGTAAATTGTAGCCTTGCGTTCTAAATATTCGAAAATGGGGTGGCTTTGAAGTGCATTATAGTTTGATTGACAGTGAAAGAGAATGGTGTTTGCATGGGGCCAGTGGCCAAGAACATGCCCTGATATATTGGTGTCCGTGTCCAATATGATGATACTTTGGAACAAGTAGTGAGGTGAACCTGCCAAGGACCCTTCTGATTTCCATTTTGAGCTTTCTTGATGTTTAATCTGTTGGGTGGGTTTGGTAAGGTTGCATCTAGAATGTTAAAGATGAGAGTTGGGCTATCAACAAGGATCTTAATATGCATTAATCACTGCCAATTGACAAGAACCTTGCTCTGCCCCTTGTGTAAAAATGTAAAAAATATGGTGAGAAGGTCTTGATGTGGCAATGACTCTCACCAGCTGATTCTGCCACACACCTTGCAATAGCTCATGTCGCTCAGACCCCGATAAGATTTTGTCCATTAAGTCTCTAAATGGGGATAGGGATTGGAACATGAACAAAAGTATCAGTGAATCAATTCTGACCTTGTAATGTTGAAAACAATGATAAAAACAGAAGTGCCAGAGGAACACAGCAGGTTTGCAGCATCTGTAAAGAGACATAGAGACAAAGTTAATGTTTCAAGTCTGATGTCACTCTTCCTCAGAACTACTTGACTGCATTCCTGCCTGTCTCCCGGAGTTCCAAAGAAGATTCTTACCAGACTGAAAACCTTAATCCTGTTTCTCTCTCCACAGACAATGCCAGAGCTGCAGACTTTTTTCAACATTCTCTGTGTTTGCTTTGGCTCTTCAGTATCTGTAGTATTTTACTTTTATTTGGGTGAGTACTGTAGGTTGGATTATAATAGGTACTTGTAAAAGGTTTCAGTTCATAATTTAGCATGATGTATCCAAGGATTGATATCTAATGAATGGATCTGGATCCTGAAAATATGTATTAAGTCTACATAACTAATTTATAAAACAAACCTAACATTTTCCACTTTTTCTATGTAATCCTTTAGTCCAGAATATACTAAAGAACAGCATTACACAAATTAGTCAGATTGCTCCTACATCTTGCAATTGAAACGTTTTTCCCATCAAATCGTTTAGAAGCATGAGCTGATTATGTGGCAGTCAGATGTTGTAAATCTAGCCCTGTCCACATTGCAAAGATTTCCCTACTAAATCTGGGGGCTGGTGCCAAAGTTTAGAAACGTGTCTTACAGACTAGTTGAGAAAGAGCTTGACATAGTCATACTCACGGAATTGTACTTTACAGACAATGTCCCAGATACCATCTTCACCATCCCTAGTATGTCTAGTTCCACGAGCAGGACAGACCCAGCAGAGGTGGCAGCACAGTGGTATATAGTCGGGAGGGAGCTGCTTTAGGGGTCCAAAATGTTGACACTGAACTCAAGGCATCAAGTCAAACATAGTTAAGGAAACCTCGTGTTGATTATCACACACCATCCCCCTTGGCTGATGAATCAGTACTCCACATGCTATCAAGAAATGGTTGGAGACACTGGATGTTCGCTGATGAAGTTCAGCACCATTCATGACTCATCAAATACAGAAGCAGTTCCTCTCCTTAAGCAACAAGACCTTGACAATAACCAGATTTTGGATGATAAGTAGCAAGTAACATTTGCATTACACAAGCGCCAGCCAATGTCCATCTCCAACAAGAGAGAATCTAACCATTGACTCTTGACATTTAATGGCATTATCATTGTTGGACAGACTACTATCAACATCCTGGTGGTTACCATTGTTCAGAAACTTAATATAAATACTGTGGCAACAAGAGCAGGTCAGAAGCTGGGAATATGGCAGCAAGTAACTCACCTCCGAATTCCCCAAACCCTGGCTACCATCTAAAAGTTAGGAGAGTGACAAAATACTCTCCACTTGTCTGGATGGGTGAAACTCCAGCAACATTCAAAAGGTTCAACACCATCTGGGACAAAGTGTCTCACTTGATTTGTACCACATCCACAAACTTTCACTTCCCTTCCATTGAAGCTCAGTACTTTTGTTTTTATTTATTCATGGGATGAGGGCATTGTTCGAAAGGTCAATTTGGAATCAACCACATTGCAGTGGATCTGGAGTCACATGTAGACCATGTGAGGATGGCAGTTCCCTTCCCTAAAGGTTATTTGTAAACAATATGGGTTTTTCTGACAATTAGCAATAGTTTCATGGCCATCATTAGACTCTTAATTCCTGATTTTAAAAAAATTAACTTCAAACTTCACCACCTGGCACAGGTTCCCAAAACATTACCTGGGTCTCTGAATTAACAGTTTGGTGATAATGCCACTCGGTTGTCCATTCCACACCTTCCCATTCCCCAACCCATCCACAACCAGAAACATCAATGTGTACCATTTACAAGGTACAGAAATTTACCAAGGCTCTGAGACAATACTTTTCAAAACCATAATCTCCATCACTTAGAAGAATAAAGGTTGCATGTACATGAGGATACCACCGCCACTTGCAAATTCCCTTCCAAGATACTAATCATTCTGACTTGGAAATTTATTACAATTCCTTTTGTGTCACAATCCTGGAACCTCAAACTGAAAGCACCCATGGATGTACCCACATCAAATGGACTGCAGATGTTGAAGGATGCAGCTCACCATCTTCTCCAAGGTAAATAGAGATGGGTAATAATGCTGGCCCAGCCATTAATATCCACATCCCATAAATGAATAATAAAGATTTCAAAAGGTGACCAACATCATGAGGGAGACTCTGTCCATCAGGCTATAGAAAGGACTGTTTCTTGGAGGAACTAATTGGTTCTATGTCTGAGTCTGGGCTTGTAGCCAATGCCACATCAGAATGTTTTAGGAGCAATAATATGTACTTACTGTTAAGATGAGTGATGTCTCTCAAAAAAAAACATAATGTATCCTAGCTTTAATGTAACTAGCTCTTAAGTAATACATAAAAGAATGAATGCTGGTCATTAAAATTGAGTCAGCATCCTCACCATGATGTATCAGTAGTCTAGACTAATACGAACAAAAACGATTGTTGGCTAGAAATCCCAAATGATATTCAACATTCCAAGATTATGACAACACTGAGTATTTGGCCATTTGTTAGATGGAGGCAGCAGTAATTCCTATAGTGCAGAAAGAGGCTATTGCCCCATTCAGTCTGGACTGACACTTCCAAAAAACATCCTACCTGTAACCAGTCCATCCCCATAACCTCACATGGGCATTTCACCATAGCTAACCCACCTAACCTGCACACCCCTGGACATTATGGGGCAATTTTTTAGCATGGCCGATCCACCTAATCAGCACATCTTTGCGCTGTGTGAGGAAACTGGACCATCCAGCAGGGACTCACATAGACACAGGGAGAACATGCAAACTCCACACCATCACCCAAGGCTGGAATCAAGGCTAGGTCTCTGGTGCTGTGAGGCAGCAGTGCTAACCACTGAGTCACAATGGTGATTAGTATCTGAGATTAGGATTAGGATCTGGTGAATTCATGTAACCATTCCATTATAAGACCAGACAAAGACTGAACTTGCTGGAGAAACTCTTATTTATTATATAAGCCCACATGGCTGGGATCTTAGTGAACAATTGGAGTAACAGCATATCTCCTTAATCAACTAAGTACAGGAATGAGGAATAAACAGAAGATGGAATGTCAGTTAGGGTGGGTGAATTCATTCTCACATCATGGTCAGCCAGAGAAATATTACGTGAGGAAAAGATTAAAGTTTAAGAGAAACCTAAAAAAGAGAATGCCAGTTATAGAAAAAAATGGCATTTTAAAATCTTAAATAACAACATTTCATAATGTGGAAGAATGAGAATTCATACTTTTAATTGTTTAGATTTTGCGACTCTGACATGCAGTCATTACAAATTATTATGCAGTTAAAATGGTACTTATACTGCCAATTACTAAATGTAACTTTCCATAACAAGGTTATTGGACAAATACTATACAAATGCAGCAATTTCATAAACATAACAGGATGATAGCAGGTTTAATTGTAACGTTTTGCAACTCACTCAGCAACTTGTGTGAGAATTCTTAATCTGTGAGCTATCTCTTTTTGATTTTCTTATTGACATATTGTTAAGCATGTGCAGAATATTGCTGAGGAAATTATTTATGCACTAGTGTACTTACTGGTACTCTATTGTAATAAAATGTAGATTAAAGGCATACAGGACAATTAGCTGTGGGATATTGTTAATGAAATGAAATCTGATGTAATGTGACAATTTCCTGGGCTAAGAGAGGATTTAACCTTTTTGTTAAATGAAGTGTTTTGTTGGGGATTAAGGGTGAAAGATGACTCTCTCTCTCTGGTTGGGAGTCAGTGGCACGATGACTCAGTGGTTAGCAGTGCTGCCTCACAGCACCGGAGACTTGGGTCCAATTCCGGAATTCAGGTTCAATTCCAGCCTCGGATGACTGTCTGTGTGGAGTTTACACATTCTCCTGTTTATGCTCTGGTTTCCACCCACAATCCAAAGATGTGCAGGTCAGGTGAATTGGCCGCACTAAATTGTCCATAGTGTTCAGGAATGTGTGGGTTAGGTGCATTAGTCAAGGGTAAATGTAGGGGAATGAGTGTGGGTGGGTCACTCTTTGGAGGGTCAGTGTGGACTTGTTGGGCCAATTGGCCTGTTTCCACACTTTGGGATTCTATGAACAGTGACACAGGATTATCAAATTAAACTAGTGCAAAAAAACAAACAGAATATATTTGGATAAATGTTTTCATACAAGGGTTTGTTGAGCTTGGCATGTTTTGAGGAAATAGTTGAGGCAGGGACCAGTCTATTGAGAGGAAATGGATACATAGCTAAATCAGAAAGTTGAGGGCTAAAGAGGACAGAGCAGAGCAGTACAACTACTTGGAATTGCTCTAGCAAAGGACACAAACATAATGGTTTAAATGACCTTGTTTTGTTCTGTCGTTCCATGGTTTCTATGGAAATAATCTTTATTTTCTATGCAGTGAAATTAATGCTGATTTTGAGTTGTCATCAGTTTAATTTTTTTGAAGGCACACGGACATAAATATTTTTCTTCATTGTGTGGCCCATAATCTATCGGAGTGGATTGTCTGCCTGTTACAGGACCCACCAGATTTTCATTCCAAAAATGTCACTGGAATTAAAACTGGATGATTTCCACTATGAGTGGGCGAGCATTTCACTGGATTACTATTTATATGGCAAAGGTGAAAATTGACCCCATTATATCAGACCAAAAAGAATGGCTGAAAATATGTTGTAAGTTTGTGATGCTCTTATGGGATTTGGATGAGGTCATAAACCATAACAAGAAGTGTCAACTAATTTACAGAGTTATCTGGGTCCCAAGTGTATATTAAATCCTTAATCATATTTTTAAGTGCTGTTTTTTAGTTTCAAATTATACTCAGTTTGTTTTTAATCTATTCTATCATTTCCCTTTGGCATTTTCTTGTTTAAGTACACATCTTCCATTACCAATATCTGCTGCTATTAGATTTTGTTTTCCCTACAGCTGCACACCATACAGTAAAAAGGATATTTGACGTTGTAAAGCTAGAACAAGATTATAATGGGGTTAAATGACAGGAAGAGTATTTTATTGAAAACAAACGTGCCCTGTTTAATACGGTTTTAACACTTCTTTATGTTATATATAGTAAAGACATTAGCTTTTGTATGCGTATAATACTTTTCAGCATGTTACATAACAGTGTAGTGAAGAATAGAATAACACAGAAGTACATGGGGCACTCAATTGGTGTGAAATCAGATGTAGGGATATTGATATGCAATTAACCCCAGCCCTGTTTATTGTATTGCATGTAAATTGAAACTGGCCACTGCTGAAAGGAATTATTGCCTGCAGCCAGCACTAGGTTGTACATTGGCTGCAAGCATTAGAGAGGGGTTGCCCAGTTTCTGAAGTAACAGCTTCCATCTCTGAAAGAAGGGCTTCATTGTGCTTGCAAGCAGTGATGGAAATTACTAGGAAGCTGATACAATTCTTTAAGCAATAGCTGAACACTTGAGTCTGTGTGCACCAACATTTTCAGATACTGCACCGGAGAAGGAGTTGGGAAGGATTGGAGTATGTTATCTTGGAAAGCAAGATGCCCGCCGGGCAAACGGACAGGAGGCAATGGGAAGAATTTGCTGGAAATCAATGACAGTGGTATTAGTGCAAGAAGATAGACGCAGTCCAGGGAGATGTTTAGTGTTTCCACTTGAGTTGTCAAGTGAGTTTATATTCACATTGCATAACTACTACTTATTTCACCAAACCCCACCCATAAACCACCGACCAACAACCTCAGTCTGTCCTCAACCCCACAATTCAAAATGACTGGATTTAGAAATTTGGATTGAAATTGTGTTTATACCAGTGGTTTTTAACTTATATATTGTAAAGAAGATGAAAGTGCAATGATCACTGAAGAAGGAAGTTTAGTATTCCACTGCCATAGATTGGGGAGTTGTGGTCGAAAGTTCTGTTATGGCTCATTAGCTATTAAATTTTAACTAGCCCAGAAGAAAGTAGCTGTCTTTGTTATAGCTCCTCAACCTATTTGTGTTCCTCAGGGTCTTGTGAACTTGATTTTCCTCTGCTTCTTTTTCTTCCACCTCCAGCCTCTCCCTTTTCCTCAAGCTCTTGCTCCTCAGCTTATTACCTTACAGACAGTGGAAAGGACCACTGTCTTTTCACAACCAGATTGTACAGGATACTACAGCACACTGCCATAACTCTTGAGACCCATTCAGCTGAGTACTATGACAGTTCCAAGCACACATTGAGTGCGTGAAGTGACATTAACCTCAGGCAATATGATTGTACTTATTTCCAGCCTGCAGCATGAGGAAGCCTGCAGTCACCACAAAGTGTACTCCTGGCAACAGGGAATGAAAGGAAGCTGTGCATGGATAGCCTCCACATATAACAAATGGAGATACTTCTCATGTCTCAGCAGCCAACTGGAAGGAACCATCTGTTTAAAAGTTCAGTGTAACCCAGGCAGCCATAGGCAATGTGGTCCTCAACCTCCTTTGAGGATATAGCTTTGGCTGCATCTTTAGACAGACTTTAATCACAACCACTTTATAAAAATTAATCATTAGCTCTCAATGAAGTTGAGTCAAGAGAACTGTATCCTAAAGAATCTCACTATATATGGCTGAGAGTCCATTTCTCTCTCCTCGCTTCCCCCCCACCCCCCCCACCCCCACCCCGCACCCCCAGCCCCAGAAGCTTGTCCTGCTCTTTGAATTCTCTTAATTTTCCCATCCCTGCTCAATTCCCAAGGCTACCCACATCTGAAAGATATTTGTTTCGACATAAGTTGTTAACTAATTAAATAAAACTTCAACATCATTCAGCAGACAATTGAAACTTTAGGCAAGAATAGAAAATCCAACCATCCAAAAGAAGAAATAATCCAATACTTAAATTTACAATTTGTCATGATCTCTTTAAGTAGCAACAGTGAGGGCTCAGGAGGGAGGTGGGAGAATGCCCATCCGTTATGTTGGTTGATGTGTGTTCAGCTGTGTGAGGTTTAGATTGAGTTTAGGTTGAAACACAGTGTTAATAAATGGCAGTGTTAGTGCCAAATCACAGTGATTTCACAACCTGCCTGTATTAGATAAGTTTTTGTAGGTAAACCAGCTTACTGAATGAGGATTTTTCTATCTGCTATCTGAGGGTAAGGTTAGGGCATCTCGAATACCATCCTCAAGTGTTTAAGAGTCTGTATCACACCATGAAAATGGACAATATCAAATCCAACACTTCTCTCATTAGAGTCTGCGGCACAGAAACCAGTTAGTCAGCTCGACTGGTAAAAGCCGGTGTTTATGCTTCCCATCAGCATCCTTCCAGCACTCTTCCTATCGGCATATCTCTATATTGATTTCTCCTGCATGTGTTTATCCAGTTTACCCTTGAAACCTATTTGCCTCAATGACTCCTGTTGATAGCCATTTCCACATTCTCACCACTGTTTTGATTAAGATGTCTTTCACGATGTCCTTCTTCACTTTATTTTTTACTGCAGTTCTTCACAACATTTGCTGAAATTGTGGAGTTGCAAACTCTGGCACAGTAAAGGTTACTGTGCAGCTCTGCCTCCACCTACCCGTCATCTCTCCCACTACCCCCACTTATTCTCACAGATTACCTCTGTCCAGTTTTTACCAAAGACTTGTGCAATTTTAGATTAGATTGGATTCCCTACAGTGTGGAAACAGGCCCTTCGGCCCAACAAGTCCACACCGACCCTCCGAAGAGTAACCGACCCAGACTCATTTCCCTCTGACTGATGCACCTATTACTACGGGCAATTTAGCATGGCCAATTTACCTCACCTGCACATCTTTGGACTGTGACAAGAAACCAGAGCACCCAGAGGAAACCCACGCAGACACAGAGAGAATGTGCAAACTCCACACAGAGAGTCGCCCAAGGGTGGAATCAAACCCGGGTCCCTGGCAGTGTGAGGCTAACCACTGAGACACCGTGCCGCCCCTGAAATGTGAACTTTCAAGCCTTGAAATGTGGTTACAACGGGCAAAAATGTCTAGGAAGCACTGTTACAGTTTTTGACTCCCCACAAATGGAAACATTTTCACTGGGTTTACCCTATCAAATCTTTTGTTATCTTAAAGAACTCTTAAGCTACTCCTCAGCATTCTCTTTTCCTTCCCTGATATGTAAATTTTCTCAGAATGCTGCAGAGAATGAACTGAAATACTGTCAAAACTTTGTGAAATCCATGCTTATTAGAAACATAAAGATGTTGTGCATTTGTAGGTTACACCAAATACCAGGCACCATGTGCACAGGACAGTCACTAGTAAATGCAATAACGAATTTTGGAGAGCACTCAATATTGAGAGTGGTTAGAGCATGGCACTGATTACCATCAAGACGAATTGAGGTGAAAAACATAGATGGAATACATGAAGGAATGGAAGGTAGGGATAGATGATGTGGGGGTGAGAGCAAGCTTGTGTGCAACGTTTA
Organism: Chiloscyllium plagiosum; assembly: GCF_004010195.1. Taxonomy (NCBI): domain Eukaryota; kingdom Metazoa; phylum Chordata; class Chondrichthyes; order Orectolobiformes; family Hemiscylliidae; genus Chiloscyllium; species Chiloscyllium plagiosum. The sequence continues at coordinate 81,147,591 of NC_057713.1, read as the reverse complement.
GATGAATATAGGCATAGGTTGATTTAATCATGCCAATGTTGCATTAAGTTTCCAGTTCATTGATGTGAATTCCTAACCATAGCATTGTATTCTTGATTAAATCATCAGCTACAAGAAAAACATACTGTACAAGAGTATGAGATCTCTCATTTGGATTTCATTTTGAGCTATTGATGTTCTGCTTTGGATCAGATTTCTATAATTAGCAAAAGAAGAGCAAAAGAACATTTTCCTAATTTGTACTTGGCCACTTTTGTTCCTGACAATTATTGTCTGAATATCAAATATATTTTCCTTTCTCTTAAGTATGAATATAATGTAGAATTAGGCTTGCTTGCAAAGTATGTAGCCTAATGTTTATGCAGCAATTAGTATTGTAAATCTAGTGAATTATAGAGCAAAGTGCACCATAACATAACTGAAATTTGCAGCAAGAGCCTGAGTTAACAAAAATTGTTTTTCCAAATGGCATCATGCCTTATTGAGTTTTAACACAAACCTGGTTGAAGGGGGTCTGCCCAATCACACTCATGTAGGCATTGTAAGACTGAGAGGCAATGGTAAAAAGAAAAACTTGGCTGCATTGTAGTATTGACTAATCACAAAATTATTCCAATACAGAAGAAGATTATTTGGAGAAGGTGATCTGGTCTTCTTCTACACAAAATACAAACAGTACACATGAGATGCATGCCAAGTTCATAAAATGAATTTTTGCATTAGCAAATAGTGGAAGCAACAACTTTTTGCAAAACAGATACAAGAAACAAATGTGCCATGGAACACTAGAATATTGCCTTACTGTTTTGTGGGAAATTGTAAGAGTCTTAGGAGACTTAATGACAGAGTATAAGTAAAACAGTATTTATGGCGTTGCATAAATGGTTAGTTTGTGTGAGGCATTCTGTGGTTTATAATAAAAGAGTCATGGGTGATTTAATATAACCACTTGAACTCCCCTGTTGAAATGCGACAGACGATTTGAGCCTGGGAATGTTACTGTTGGCCAAAGCAGCAAATCCATACAAATCATAAAAGGTGCAATGAATTCACATGTTTATATAGATATGTAATTGGAACAATCCTGGCATTATTCCAAAGATCAATTTTATGCAACAGATTTGCAGTTTATCTCCTACACCTGGACTGAGCTTTGATAGTGCACCTCTCTTTTTATAGAGGATATAGGATTTATATTGGATGTGCTAGGATGAACAGACAGTTAAAGTCAACAGTAGAAAGGAATTTATTTTTGCAAACATTGCTATTGAATGACAAGATAGGACTGTATCACTGTGTATAGGGTTGGGTCCTTGCATGAAAGTAAGAGTTTAACGAACCAAACTATCCAGTTGTTTGATAAAAAACAAGCTTTAAATAGAAAAAATTTACATAATTCTAATGCATAGGTATTTACATGTATATAGTGTGAGCAATTCCATGTGACAGCCCCACTGTCCAAACATGTCACAGCACATTCACTGACATATACTGACCCTTGCAGGACAAGCTGGTGTGACGGTGCAGGCATTAGAAACAACAGAGCAGAAATGATGGAAGATGAAAGTAACCTCCAACCTAATCTTCCTTTTAATTCCATTCTTTCTTCTGATGTACAAGCATCTTACAGTGTAAGCATACATCTCTTGTTTTTGCTTCTTTTTCTCACTATAACCCTACTCCTATGCCTTTTCTCCTTTGCTATATTATATGCAAGAACTGCCACTTGCCCAGGAATGGTAGTTATGAAAAACTGCTATAATCCAGAAGAACTGTGTTTTCACACTTGCAGCCATCGTGTGTGTGTATGTGTGTGTCCGTCTGTACCTGTCCATCCATTCCCCCCCACTCTGGATCCAGAACTAAAAGCTACTTACCAATGTACCTCTGCCTACACCTAGCTTCCTTTGTATCTGAAAACAGGCCTCCACCATTATGTTCGGTACATTACAAATAAAGTTTTCATACAAGGTTGGAAGTGCTTATTTCATACCTGGAGATCGATGTCTGGTTAATGAATGCAGACAGAATGGTAATCGTGCCTTCTATCACGAAAATTACAATCAGACAGAGTGCAAAATGGACATTATTTATGGAAGTTAAAATCACCAAGTTAAAATTAAAAGTGGCTTAACTATGAATTTCTTGATATCTTCACTCCAGTTTTATAATTTTGCGAATATCAGAGCCCTGTTAGTCTATGCTATGAGTAAGTTTGTGTTTGTACCAAGGCGTGGGTCCTTGCCTAACCCTTACGAGGCTGGGATGCTTCTTCATTTTAGCTGACATCCTGTGCACACAAGTCTGGATGGTACTATGATTAATTAAGGGAGGGAAGATATTTGTTTCTTAAAGGAGTCAAGGACTTCTGTGGTAGAAGGTTTGCTTCCTGGAGAAGAACTATGACTAACAATGGTAGAGAGAACTTATCTTTCTTGCCCAAATCAAGAGTGTTGAAGGAGGTTTCACAAAATCTGACTTTGGTATGTCAATAAGGCCGAGCTGATATACAGCAGAAGGTTTGCGACTTGTTAACTGATATCGTGTACATTAAGATCTATCAATCATTCAATCACCTTCAGCCAGCAGATTCCAATATTCAGTAAACTGATCATTGTCAAAGTATCAAATTCAGATCAACAATAATATTAAGATAGAATGTAAATAATTAATTTTAATTCTGTGATCTGCAGCCCTTATTTTAATGACAGATATTTTCAAATGCTTGTCGGTCTGATCACTTGGTCTGAGTCCTGCCGGAAAAGTGGAGAAAGGATGTATGTGTAAGTCTTGGGAATTGCTGTAGCCTCAGGTTATTTTTAGAAAATAGCTGAAGATGCTGTCAAGTGCAAACCAATGATGACTTTGTAGAGTGAACACACAATGTCAATAATTGAACTTATTAAAGCCAATTAACTTATAACAGCTGCCCTCCTCCGTATTGATTACACATGTACTTCAGGCCTTGAATGTACCAGGAAGAATCACATTCACTCTCCTCATGTTGTACCAATTGTCTCAGTAACACATTTCCCACCTTTCATTGGATTAGGCTGCATTTTAGATGTTATTTTGTAAAATCTTGCAGGGACTTCAATTACAGCATCTTGATACTGAGCAGTACAGTGCAACACTATAATATCTTGATCAGAGCTTTTACCACATGATTGGAGGTAGATGAGAAGCATACATTCCCTCCTACCATACCTAATCTAAAAAGGAAGAACACGTGACTTTAAAACACAATGTATATTCTGTGATAACACTAACCAAACTAGGCCATACCCACACCTCATTAGCTCCCAGACAGTAAACCGCAATATTATTTTCATTTCAAACACCATAAATAAAACATAGCTAACATATTTTAATCTGTATACGTTTTAAAGATTTCAAAACAAAGGCAAAACATATTCCACTTATCCCAACATCATCATGTTATAGTACTCAAACAACAGAGAAAACTCCCTTCTTTATCATATCCATAGCTTTGACTTGTCTGCTTCTTTTAATACCTGACTTGTTAGTCTTTGAGAGTTTGTTAGTCTTTCTCTTGATTAGTCACAAACAACTGAGTTTAAATTTTATTAACTTCAAATTACCATTTCTAGCCAAACAGTTGGGATTTAGAACTTTCAACTGATACCCTTATACTCTGGTAATTGCTATCAATTGTGATAACAATTGTTATCACTAAAGGGGCAGTCAAAAAAGTGTAGCACAGCCGGTCAAGCAGCATCCAAGGAGCAGGAGAGTGGACTTTTCGAGCATAAGCTCTTCATTAGGAATTGGGGTGGGGTGGGGGGTGCGCAAGGGGGCTGAGAGATAAATGGGAGGAGGTGTGGCTGGGAGGAAGGTAGCTGGGAATTAGATAGGTAGATGAAGGTGGGGGATGATGGTGATAGGTCAGAGTGGAGAGTGGAACGAATAGGTGGGAAGGAAGATGGACAGGTAGGACAGTTCAGAGGGTGGTGCTGAGTTGGAGGGTTGAATCTGGGATAAAGTGGGGGAGGAGAGATGAGGAAACTGGTGAAATTGACATTGATTCTGTGTGGGTGGAGGGTCCCAAGGCAGAAGATGAGATGTTCTTCCTCCAGGCATCGGGTAGCTAGGTTTTGGTGGTGGAGGAGGCCTAGGACTTGCATGTCGTTGGCGGAGTGGGAGGGGGAGTTGAAGTGGTCGGCCACAGGGCGGTGGGGTTGTTTAATGCATGTGCCCCGGCAAGGTTCTTTGAAACATTCTGAAAGTTGTCATCTGTCTCCCCAGTGTAGAGGAGACTACATCGAGAGCAACAGACACAATAGATGAGGTGTTTGGAGGTGCAGGAAAATCTCTGCTGGATGTGGAAGGATCCTTTGGGGCCTTGGATGGGGGTGAGGGGGGAGGTGCGTGCACAGGTTTTACATCTCTTGTGGTGGCAAGGTAAGGTGCCAGGAGTGAAGGGTTGGTTTGTGGTGGTTGGGGGGTGGGTGTGACCAAAGAGGAAGTTGCAGAGGTAGTGGTCTCTGTGGAATGCTAAAAGGTACGGGGAGGGAAATATATCTCTGGTGTGGGGTCTGACTGTAGGTGGCAGAAATGGCAGAGGTTGATGTGTTGTATCTGGAGATTAGTGGGGTGCAAGGTCTGCTCATGAAACTCTTCCAAAGCAAACAAATTCTCATTGTCACTCTAGGGAGTCTTCCTCTCAAACTAGTTTAAGAAAAGTCATAGCTCCATAAATACTGATAATTTAATCATTGATGACTTTCATACACATGCACAAAACCCATGTACTACTAGTTCAAAATCCTTAATCAAAAAAAAATGATATCAAACTTTATATAAATCACACAACTTACATCATAACTGGAAGGCAGTTGCTGGTGATACATGAGAAGGAGAGGTGGTGAAATATCCCCATTGAGTGAGTAGGAAGTGCAGAGAGCAGGAAGACTAGTAATTTGGGAAGATAAGGTAGGTGAGAGCCATTGAATGGACTTGATACATGACAGTAGTAGTCCATGAGCCTCACTGAAGTTAATGTATAGTAGTGGAGTTAGAGTGAGTGCTGGCCTGTAAGCATGAGTTGGTGGAGAGAAAATGGTGCCATTAACCCTTGGAAAGTCCTTTCCATCATCCTGTCCAGGACCCTGTCAGTGAACTGAGGGGCTAAATGCTCTTCTGGGATAACTGTGCAACACCACAGTGTGTTGGGCAATTCCTGTTACAATGTCTGAAGTAGTATGGACAAATTGGACGAAAATCAAAGCAGCAGCAGTGGGTAATTCGGCAGAGCCAATATGATTTTGTGAAAGGAAAATGATGTTCAGCTGATGTTTTGAAGTTACTTGAGGAAGTAACATGTTGTGGATAAAGGGGAACTGAGGGACATGCCTTAGCTTAGAAGACCAGAAAGTTTTTGAAAAGGTGACACATCAATGGCTGGTATGGAAAATATAAACTTATAGTGTAGGGGATAGCATTCTGGTGTGGTTAGAAGATTGGCTGGCTAACAGGAGGCAATGAGTTGCCAAACTGACTGTTTCAGTTTGGCAAGCTGTCACAGGGATCAGTGCTAGGATTAGATTATATTAGATTAGATTAGATTAGATTAGATTACTTACAGTGTGGAAACAGGCCCTTCGGCCCAACAAGTCCACACCGCCCCGCCGAAGCGCAACCCACCCATACCCCTACATTTACCCCTTACCTAACACTAGGGGCAATTTAGCATGGTCAATTCACCTGACCTGCACATCTTTGGACTGTGGGAGGAAACCGGAGTACCCGGAGGAAACCCACGCAGACACAGGGAGAACGTGCAAACTCCACACAGTCAGTCGCCTGAGGCGGGAATTGAACCCGGGTCTCTGGCGCTGTGAGGCAGCAGTGCTAACCACTGTGCCACTGTGCCGCCCACCTGTTTGCAATTTATAGACAAAACTTAATGAAGGGATTACAGGTATGTTTACCAAATTTTCTGATGACCCAAGGATAAGTCAGAAAGCAAGATGTGATGAAGACATATCCTATAAAAAAGTTACAGTTGATTAATTGAGTGGGAAAAGATCTGGCAAATGGAGTGGAATATGTGAATATGTGAAATTGTCCATTTTGGCTGGAAGAATAAAAAAACCATGTTATATAAATGGTGAGAAAATGCAAAGCTCTGGAATGCAGAGGGATCTGCGTGTCCTAGTGCATTCAATAGAGTCCTTACATTGTGGAAGCAGGCCATTCTAACAACAGGATCTTGATCAGATGGGCCAATAGGCTGAGAAGTGGCAGATGGAGTTTAATTCAGATAAATGTGAAGTGCTGCATTTTGGGAAAGCAAATCTTAGCAGGACATATACACTTAATGGTAAGGTCCTCGGGAGTGTTGCTGAACACCTTGGAGTGCAGGTTCATAGCTCCTTGAAAGTGGAGTCACAGGTAGATAGGATAGTGAAGAAGGCGTTTGGTATGCTTTCCTTTATTGGTCAGATTACTGAGTACAGTAGTTGGGAGGTCTTGTTGCGGATATACAGGACATTGGTTAGGCCACAGTTGGAATATTGCATGCAATTCTGGTCTCCTTCCTATCAGAAAGATGTTGTGAAACTTGAAAGGGTTCAGAAAAGATTTACAAGGATGTTGCCAGGGTTGGAGGATTTGAGCTGTAGGGAGAGGCTGAACAGGCCGGGGGTGTTTTCACTGGAGTGTCGGGGACTGAGGGGTGACCTTATCAAGGTTCACAAAATTATGAGGAGCATGGATAGGATAGATAGACAAAGTCTTTTCCCTGGGATGGGGGAAGTCCAGAACTAGGGGGTGTAGGTTTAGGGTGAGAGGGGAAAGATATAAAAGAGACCTAAAGGGCTACTTTCTCACACAGAGGGTGATATGGGTATGGAATGAGCTGCCAGAGTAAGTAGTGGTGGCTGGTACAATTGTAACATTTAAGGGGCATTTGGATGGGTATATGAATAGGAAGGGTTTGGAGGGATATGGGCCGGGTGCTGGCAAGTGGGACTAGATTGGGTTGGGATATCTGGTCGGCATGGACAGGTTGGACCGAAGGGTCTGTTTCTGTGCTGTACATCTCTATGACTCTATTCGCCCAACAAGCCAACACTGAGGCCCCCAAAGAGCATCCCACCCATGCCCAATTGTCACAAATTCACCCACCAGTGGAAACATCCTCTCTACTTCTATCTTCTCTATTCCCTTCATAATTTTATATGTTTCTATAAGATCCCCCCTCATCCTTCTAAATTCCAATTAATATGATCTCAGTCTACTTAGTATCTACTCATAAGCCACCCCCTCAATACCGGAATCAACCTAGTGAACCTCCTCTGCACCCCTTCCAGTTCCAGTACATTCTTTCTCAAGTAAGGAGATCAAAACTCCAGGTGTGTCCTCACCAGCATCCTATATGGCTGCAACATAACCTCTCTGCTTTTAAACTCAATCCTTTTAGCAATGAAGGACTTGCAGACCAAACCTCATTGATTCATGCACAAGGACACACTGGTCCCTCTGCACGGCAGCATACTGCATTTTTTTACCGTTCAAGTTCACTGTTATTCCTAGCAAAATGGATGACTTCACATTTATTCCCCTGCCAGACCTTTGCCTACTCATTTAAACTATCTCTGTCCCTTTGCAAATTTCACAGTCCTCTGCACACTTTGCTCTAGTAACAAATGCTCTAACAGGCTTTGAGAAACTTGCAAGTTAAAGTGAGGACCACTTTGTGGAAATATCTTTGCATCACTGCTTGTGGACCATGAGGAGCAAAACAGCATTCTCCATACTCTCCAAGTTTACATTTTTCTCTGCCATTGGAATCCACCCTTCCTCCTCTCTGTTCAAACTGCCATGAGGACCACCACCACCGAAAGACCAACCACTGGGATGTGGGTTCCCAAATCAAGCTCCACCTCTATTTATGCATTATGCAAGATAATATTGAGACATTTTCTAAGGTGCTTGTACCCTCTTTAATCTTCCAAGAAAAATGCATCATCGCATAATAAGCTAGACTGACGTTTCTTTGTAAAATGTGTGCAATCTGAAAGTTATTCATGTTTTTCTGTATTGAGTCAGTATTAATTACACCCCCCGATTTTGAGTCATCTGCAAATTTGCAAATTATCTTTCTGATTCCAAGCCCAAATTGTTGATATAAGTGGTGAGCAGCATTGGTCCTTGTGTGACAGCTAGTCCTGTCATTTGCCAGTCCACCTTTGACCTTTGCCCTGTCCTTTAAGTGCAGTGAACATACTATCCATTCTGTGACCTGTCTCTCACACCACATATTCTTTCTTATGTCATGAGTCAACTATGGTTTAAAGTCTTTTGAAAATCAAACCATATCGCATCAATTACATTATGCCACTAACTACTCTTTCGGTTTTATTTTGAAAAATTCAACATGTTTAGATTATCATGATCTTGCCTTTTCCAATCCAGCTGACTAGTCTTTATTATATCTTCAGTTTCTAGAAGGTTTTGATTTTATTGTTGAAGTATTCTTTGAGTAGTCAAATCAGATAGTCTTCAGAAAACATTGAGTCAGTTAGATTTCCATCATCAACAGACATGAGCAGTCACCCTGATTTTACTACTGGTGCATATGATTTTCAGTGTGCGCATTTGTAGTTTTGAAGTTAATGGGCAAAGTTAAAACCATATGCATCAATGGTTTACATAACTGGATATTTGAGAAGTATTAATTATTGGATATGAATGTGGTAACCCTAAAGGCTGGCAAGCTCAGTAAAGTGTGAACCAAGTCTAAGCAAATGTCTGGCATTTTTCCCAAATTGAGATTAATAAAATAAAACCGAGTGAATGACAGAAATGAAAATTATATTATGTTCCACTATTAAATGCCAATAGTCTGATTTATATATGCAGTGCTCTTTAACTTATGTCAGCTGTTGGAAAAACAAGACTATAATTCAGATAAGTAAGGACTGTCACTAAGCTGGTTCCTTTTTTCTAAAAGCTGTTCCTTTTCTCAAGGATGCTTTGTCCTTGATGTTTTTCAGAGGGGCCGTAAACGCTCCTGGTGCTGATTAGACTGGCTTGGTACAGAGATTAAAGGGTATTGAGAGACCTTTTTGTCCATTTGTAAGCAGATGAGACTTCAGGCCATAGTGGTCATGTATTAGAAGTGACCTATATAATGAAAGGGGAGTGTTCAGCTCTCTAGCTGAGCAGTTCAGTCCAGAACTAGTTAGCAGTTCAACAGTGAGCTGTGTGGAAACTCTCTCTCTTTCTGTCCTTCTAACTTCAACCTGTAAGTTTCTGTTCCATTTTTAAATTGTGTTGTAAAGGGGTTTGCTTAATCTGACTGTCGTTTATTTTCGGAACAGCATAATTAAGTCTAGTTTGGATAGACTGAGTTCTGTAGGGGTTCTTTATTCTGTTCTGTGTTTCATTGTGTAATTTTGTGAATAAGTTTTATGTCTGTTTTAAAACCTAGTAGTCAACCTAGCTAGCTTACTCCGGGTAATTTTCACTGTACAGTTACCAAAACAAATTGCAAAATTATGGTCTGGCTGCCTGTTTTGAGTGGTCTGGCCTTGTCCATGCAGATTGGGGGCTCTTTGCGGATTTGAAACAGCAAGTAATAGGTGCTAGTGTCTTTATTTCAAGTGATGCTTTGTTTGGGTAGGCAAAGCTTGGGATAGTAATGGCTCTTTCAGTCGCCAAAAGTTTACTGGAAGTGGATGTGGTGACTTTGCAAAAGGTGAATAAGACCAAGCTGCAGGAATTAGCAGCCAAGTTGGAATCGGAACTGCCTGCCTCTGTCAGGAAAGGAGAGATAATTACAGCAGTAGCTCAGCATTTAAACCATCAGAATCTATAGCGATAGCAAGAATTCAATTGCAAATGAAGCAGCTTGAGTTAGAGGTGAGAGAAGGAAACGGCAGTAGAAATGAAACAGTTTGAGTTACAATTAAAAGCAGAAGAGAGGGAAAAAGAGAGAGCAGCAGAAGAGAAAGAAAAACAGAGAGCTTTTGAACTTCAAAGACTAACACTTAAAAAGTAAAGTCAGCTTAAAAGGCTGGAGATAAAGGCTGAAGGTAACCTTAGTGAGGAAGTAGCGTGAAATCATGTGGAAGAGCAGAGAGTTAAAACAGCAAGGTTAGCAGCTGAAGTGGATGATGGTTGTGAGCTGCTCCATAAAACATGGATTGACTTCCAGACTCAATTTCAGTCCATGAGGAATAGAAATTGGGCAAAGAGAAATCCTCACGTGGCAAGGGAAAGGTAGATCTCAGTGAAGATCATAAGGATAACTCACAACAGGGTAAAAAACAAACCCTTGAGGGGGACAAAGAAGTTGAAAAGCTCCAGTGTTTTCATTGTAATAAAGTGGGCTAGGAGAAAGCCAGATGCAGGAAAACCAGACAAGCCTGGAAGTTTTGTTGGACTAGTAACAAAAAGTACAAGGGAAGCTAGACAACTGCCTCAGCATGTACAAGATGATCAGAGGTTGATGAAGGAGGAAGTGCCAGATCTGCTTAAAAAATATACATGCAAGGGTAAAGTTTATTCACATAGCCCAACAGTTGCATGTAAAGAAGTTACAATATTAAGGGACACAAGACTCTCTCAGTCTGTAATTTAGAAGGATGAGGAGATATGAGGGACTATTGCCAGAAAAGGGACTGAAAACAGCAATTCATGGTGAGACAAAAAGTGCTCAATTATGTAAAGTGAAGCTGGAGAGTCCAGAGAAGAGTGGAAGATTTGTGGTAAGAGTATCAGACAAACTCTCAGCTCCAGTAATACAATTTGTCCTTGCAAATGATATCGCTGATTCACCGGTAGGCGTGTTGTCTACTCTAGTTGAAAAGCCAGTAGAGATGCAGGTAACTGAAGAAACAAAGGATGTTTTTCTAGGAATTTTCCCAGATTTTGTGATCACAAGATCATAGAGGCACAAGTTGAAGGAGGAGAGTTCAAAGATAAGGAAGCTGACATAGCTTTATCCATGACCTTTTTTGATCAGATAAGTGAGACAGAGCAGGAACAAATAGGAAACATACAAGTGTCTTTAGCTCTTTACAGCAGAAAGATGAGAACTTAAAACAGTTGTATCAAAAGGCAGAGGAGAGTGAATACATCCCTGTGTGTTATTACTAAACAAATGATGTCTTGATGAGGAAATGGACACCATCACACATTCAAGTAAATGAGAAATGGGCAGAGATTCATCAAATTGTTTTGCCAGTAGGGTATAGAAAGGAGGTGCTGCAAGTGACGCATGAGCTACCACTTGGAGGTCATTTAGGGGCAAGAAAAACACAGGCTAAAATACAAAGACATTTTTACTGGCCTGGATTACATAAGGATGTAGTTGAATCTTGCCAGATATGTCATACATGTCAGCTAATTGGAAAACCACAGGCAGTAATAAAACCTGCACCTTTAGTACCGATTCCAGCATTTTAGGAACCTTTCACAAGAGTCTTCATTGATTGCGTAGGTCCCCGACCTCAAACAAAAAGTAGGAATAAGTATTTATTAACAATAATGGATGTATCGACTAGATTTCCAGAGGTAATTCCATTACGCAACATCACAATTAAAAGGGTTGTAGAAGAATTACTTAAATCTTTTACTAGATACGAACTACCAATAGACATCCAGCCAGATCAAGGATCCAACCACATCCAAACTATAAAAGGAGGTTATAGATAATTTGGGAATAAAGCAATTCAAATCTACTGCGTACTATCCCGAATCATAGGGAGAGCTAGAGAAATGGCATCAAATACTAAAGACCATCTTGAGGGCTTATAGTCAGGATTATCCAGATGATTGGGATAAGGGAGTTCTGATTGTACTTTTTGCGATCAGAGATGCACCAAATGAATCAACCAAATTCAGTCCATTTGAATTAATTGTTTGGCATGAAGTAAGAGGGCCGTTAAAATTGATTAAGGAGAAATTAATAAGTCAGAATTCAGAGACCACCCAGTTGGACTACGTGCCAAATTTTAGAGAACAATTAAATAGAACTGGAGAGTTAGCTAGACAGCATTTAAAAGTATCACAGCATACAATGAAACAGGAAGCGGATAAGAAATCACAAATTCGCAATTTTGGAATTAGGGATAAGGTATTAGTGTTACTTCCAGTAACAGGTAAACCTTTAAAAGCAAGGTTTAGTGGACCTTATCAAATCGAGAGGAAATTGAGTGAGGTGAAGTACTTGATAAGGACACCAGACAGGAAGAAATCTCACACAGCATGTCATGTGAATATGCTCAAAAGGTATTTTGATAGGGAGGCAAAGCAAGAGGAGAAGGTGTTAATAATTACAGCATAGAAGGAAGAACCAAGTTCAGAGGATTCTGAATCAGACATTCCTCACATCAAATTGGACAATGAGGAAATTGTCAAAAAATTAGGATAAATTATTGAGTTACCTTCCACAAGAAAATCGAAATGACCTGAAAGAGTTACTACAATCACAAGGGGAGAAATTCAGACATAAACTGGGAAGTACTAACCTAATTGTGCATGATGTAGAGATAGGAGATGCTGTCCCAATTAAGCAACATCCTTATAGGCATAACCCTCTAACGTTGGCACAGGTTCAGTAGGAGATAGGGTGCATGCTCCAAGGTGGCATAATCAAAGTGAGTTACAGTGACTGGAGCTCACCTATAGTCATGGTGCCAAAGCCAGATGTTAGCCAACGGTTATGTGTGGACTATCGCAAAGTCAACGCTGTTAGAAAAACTGATGCATATCCAATTCCACGGTTGGACGACTGTGTCAAAAAAATGGGACAAGCAACTTACATTTCTAAGTTGACCCTGCTCAGAGGCTACTGGCAAGTACTTCTGTCAGAGAGAGCAAAGGCAATTTTGGCTTTCGTAACGCCACATGGACTGGATCAGTTCTAAGTCATGCCATTTGGTATGAAAAACGCTCTGGCCACATTTCAGAGTCTTACTAATAAGGTCATTGCCGGATTATCCAACTGTGTGGTGTAAATTGATGATCTGGTAATTTTTAGTCACTCACGGAAGGAACATTTACAGTATTTATTGGACTTGTCCGATCAACTTTGGAAGGGAGACTTGATGGTAAACCTAGCTAAACAGGAATTTGCCAAAGCCCAAGTCATCTTCCTTGGCCATGTTAATGGACATGGACAAATGGCCCCACGGGATGCAAAAATGAAAGTAATTGGGGAATTTCCCACACTGTCTACGAAAAAAGCAGTACTACGGTTCCTGGGGTTGAGTGGATTTTACCAAACATTTGTGCCAAACTTTAGCAGTGTGTCTGCTCCACTCACCAAATTGTTAAAAAAGGGCAAGAAGTTTCAGTGGACAGGAGACTGTCAAAAGACATCTTTCAGCCTAAAAACTATGTTAACCAGTGACCCAGTATTAGCCACACCAGATTACATGAAACTTTCCAAGGTGGCTATCGATGCCAGTGATGTGGGTATCGGTACGGTGCTCCTGAAGGAGGATGACGAGGGAATAGAAAGACCCATTGGGTATTTTTCCAAAACGTTGAATGTCCATTAACAGAAATATTCAATGTAGGAGAAAGAAACTTTAAGCTTGGTGTTGGCGTTGCAACATTTCAATGTTTATATTACCAGTATTGCATCTGAGACAATCATATACATTAATCCTAACCCATTGACATTTCTGGAAAAACTTAAGAACAAAAAGCCAGACTGTTTAGCTTGTTATTGCATGTGGCAGGTCGTGAAAATGTGATCGCCGATGCATTATTGAGACACAAATGAGATACGGAGGTGTTCAGTGGCGGGTATGCCATGGCCTGAATTTGCATATGGTTATGCATGCTTGCATGTTTATAGTTAGTATAGTGTATATATGTGTTTAGGCGAATAACTGGGATTTTGATAGGTTTTAAAAATAAAGCCATCTTTTGGTATTAATGGTTCATTTTTTTAAGGGGGGAGCTGTCATTAAGCTGGTTCCTTTTTTCTAAAAGCTGTTCCTTTTCACAAGGATACTATATCCTTGGTTTTTCTCAGAAGGGTTGTAAACGCTCCGGTGCCAATTAGACTGGCTTGGTACAGAGATTAATGAGTATTGAAAGGCTTTTTTGTTTATATGTAAACAGATGAGACTTCAGGCTATAGTGGTCATGTTTTAGAAGTGACCTGTACAATGAAAGGGGAGGGTTCAGCTCTCTAGCTAAGATGTTCAGTCCAGAACTAGTTAGGAGTTCAACAGTGAGCTGTGTGGAAACTCTCTTTCTCTCTTTCTGCTATTCTAACTACAACCTGTAAGCATCTGCTCCACTTTTAATTGTGTTGTAAGGGGGTTTGCTTATTGGGACTGTTGTGTATATTCAGAACAACATAATTAAATCTAATTTGGATAGACTGAATTCTGTTTTGTGTTTCATTGTGTAATTTCGTGAATACATTTGTCTGTTTTCAAACCTAGTAGTCAACCTAGCCGGCTTACTCCGGGTAATATTCACTGTACACTTACCAAAACAAATTGCAAAATTATGGTCTGGGTTTGCTGCTCAAGAATGTTTTGAGTGGTCTGGCCTAGTCCATAACAAGGACCATCAAGTTTACCTTTAGTTTGATAAACAAACTTGACTTCTAGTGAAAATAAATGTGAAATTATGACAGTAACTATCACACATTGTGGGTTTGTGTGGGAGGGTAAGCAGCTTGGGCCGGGGAAAGTTGGGGAATGCACTACTATCAACATTTTGCAGGCAACAGCAAAGGATTCTTTGTCCTCTGAGCTTCATAAGTATTCTTGTCAAATTTACATGAGAAAATGTCTTCTGAATGTTTGGATTTTACTGAGTTATCAGTCTAAGTAGGATATGAACCATTGCTTTGGGGGTCCAAATGGTGTTGTTGATCTTTGACCTGCATTTAATCAGATTGGTGCTTCAACTACCCACAAAATCAGCAGAACTAATGTTGCCATGGGGCAATAAAAGTGTTGTAAATGTGTTAGATGATGGGGAAATAAATTTCAACAAAACTATTTTGTCCTGCTTTATTGTCAATAAAATGTCCAAATTAAAATAGCAAAAAAGGAACAATGCATAAAATAGTAACATTAAACAGCATGGGAAATAAATTTCCCCATGCTGTTTAATGTTACTATTTTATGCATTGTTCCTTTTTTGCTATTTTAATTTGGACATTTTATTATAAAGCAGGACAAAATAGTTTTGTTGAAATGTTCATATTTTAATACATACATTATTGAATAGTATGTATTTAGCTGAAGTTATTTAGGATATGAATAGGCACCAGCCAGTAGCATGTTGCATCACATCTTTTGTTTTGTTGCAACAACTATTTTGTATTTTTATCTTACTGATTTTCAGTTGTTTATTGATTGTTATCTGTTCTGCAACATTTGCTCAGTCTCTCCTGGAGGAAATTATTAAATTGGAATGGGTTCAGAAAAGATTTACCAGGTTGTTGCCAGGTGTGGAGGGTTTGAGGTATAAAGATAGGCTGGATAGGCTGGGAACTTTATTTGCTTGAGCTTAGGAGGTTGAGGGTGACTTTATAGAGGCTTATCATGAGGGGCATAGATAAGGTGTTAAACAAAGGTTTTTTTCCCTATGGTGGGGGAGTTCAAAACAAGGGGGCATATTTTTAAGGTGAGAGGAGAAGATTTAAAAGGGATCTGAGGATCAACCTTTTTACACAGAGGGTGGTTTATACATGGAATAAACTGCTAGGGGAAGTGGTAGATGCAGGGACAGTTACAACATTGAGGAGAATTTGGATAGGTACATGAGTCAGAAAGATTTAGAGGGATATGGGACAAATGCTGGCAAGTGAGACTAGTTTAGTTTGGTAATCCTAGTCGGCATGGTCGAGATGGACAGAAGGGTCTGTTTCTGTGTTGTATGACTTGATGATAATTGGATTTGAACTTATCACTGCCTTTATCCTACAAACCAGAATTCATTCTTAACTACACTTAATGGCCCAGTATTACTGACCTGTAAATTTTTGTGCCTGAAAGGCAGTATACTTAACAATCAGTTGTTATTCATAGTACACCATGTGTGATGTAAACACATACTGAAGGATGAGGGGGCTGATAGTTGATGTGCCTGGCAAAATAGAGTTGCAAAGTGAAGAGACCAAGTTGATGATAGGGTTGAAAAGTCACGATGAAGCAAGTTTTAAAATATGCTTGAAACATGGTTATTGCTCTTAAGAAAATGGTAGTAAGCCTAGAGACCAGCTTTCAGATTGGGTAGCACAGAATGTTTCCTTTCCTAAAGTGTGTATGCGAATCAGTGGAGTTTTTCTAACATTCCAGTTGTTCCATGGTCACCGCGGTTACTAGATTTTTATTCCAGATTTATTTAATTAGGTAAATTCAGATCTATTTAATCCCCCAGTTTCAATGGTGAAGTTTGAGCTTGTATTTTTTGATCATTGAATTTGCTAGTCTCTTAACCACTGAGCTATCATTCTCCCATTGTAATGGTTATAGGGTAACTGATCTAATTCAAGTGAGGCAAAGAATATCACAGTACTGGTCATCAATTTACAGAAGCAGGAAGCAAAAGTCAGTCAGTCTTCCATAATTGTTTATTTGTATTTCATAGTTCAATACCAACTCCTGTTTCCGCTC
Source organism: Chiloscyllium plagiosum (assembly GCF_004010195.1). Lineage (NCBI taxonomy): Eukaryota > Metazoa > Chordata > Chondrichthyes > Orectolobiformes > Hemiscylliidae > Chiloscyllium > Chiloscyllium plagiosum. The sequence goes on along the minus strand of NC_057713.1, from coordinate 81,130,966 downwards.
TCTCTCTCTCTCTCTTTCTCTCCTTCCTGACCAGCCCCCCTTACTGGGAAAAAAGCCTTATTTCATGTTTCTTTTTAGTGCATGAACTATTTTGGAAATATTTTCAAAACAAACTATTCAGAAATGTAATGATACATCTCAGGAGCAGATGAGACTTGAACCCAGGCCTTCTGGCTCACTGATTTGCATGCTACCGCTGTGCTACAAGGAAAAACACAACTATATTATTTTGTTCAGAAACCTTTATCTATATGTTCTTAAAACAGATGCTGACAATATAGCTTTGTGTTTTATCCCCAAGCCATTGTGGATATTTTTTTAATCAACCTGTTCAGGTTTTTATGACACACCTATGGAGCAGGTGGGACTTCCTAGTTCAGAGGTAGGAACATACAGGCCCACATGAAGGAAAAAATGATTTCTCTTCTTTTTGTTCTACCCAGAAGTGTTATCACACACAAAAGAGTGTCTTCCCACCACCAAGATCACCATGGCTTTACTTTTTTTGCTTTTTTAAAAACTAGCAATCGCAAAAAACAGCCTTAAATATATGCTATAAAGAGCATCAGCTGTTCTCCATTATCTCTAGAGACTGTCCTAGTTCATTCTTCAAGAATGAACATTGTCAAAGAACAAATGATTAGGAGAAGAATTGGCAAGAATCACAAGAAATCACATATTTCTTCTCAATCTTTGGTCTCAAATGTGGTCTACCGTATTTGGTGGCTTTTTTCCCCATGCCAAACACCAGCTGCAAGAATAGAAGAGAAAGACAGTGGAGAAAAGGAAGAATTAAGTTAAAGAGAATTAGGAGCAGAATATAGCAGACACAGATAGTTCAGTATCATGTAGATAACAGAGATAGATGAGAAACATGTTATATTTTACAAATTACACTATATAATATTGTGGAAGATCCATTATTCTACTCAAACTTTCTTTTCAGAAAGACTGGAGCTTGTTCTAGCATAGAAGTGGTGACATACTTTCCCTACTTGACCAGATACAAGAATACCGTCTTAACTGCAATGTTGTGCAAGTGTAATTTCCCTTGACTGCCTGTCAGATTTCCTCATTATCATACTTGCAGGTTATGTGTCAATATCTTTTCCATGCTGCCTTCTCACCCGACAAAACTGACATCAGGAATTTGCTGTAAGGCATTTTGAAAAGTCTAACCAACATCAACATTTCTGGGCTGTTCAGTGAAAAGGAAATTTGGCAGCTTGTCTAAAGGATTGCTAATTTGTTGATTCCAGGCTGGCCTGACCATATAGGTGAACTAGATGGTAGCCTGGTGCCTAATTAGCTGGAAGTGAACAGAGGTAACATTTAATTCTAGAACTCTCATTTCTCTCTGTACTCATTTCTCTGTATATAGAATACCGACTCTATACTTGGAGAAAGGTGGTGGTTATCGTGGTGCAAATTGCCTCAGGTGTAGTTTGCTGAGGGTGCCAAAAACTCTTGGGCTGGCCCCTGGTAGGCATCCTTTCAGGGCAACTACACAAGAACAATTGTACCTCTGCATTGTTGTGCTCAAGGTACAGCAGATTTGAGAGCATTCCATAGAGAATATTGTTACTGCTAAATACTAGTCTTTAATGGGATCAATCTAATGAACAGGAGTTACAATTCACTGTGGTGTCTAATTTTATTCTTTTGTCATAAAATTCAATTGAATGATTGTTTCTCCCCACTGAATCACTGGAGAAAGTATAAGAACGTGATTGTACACTTTCAAAAACTGCATATTTAACAGGGTTGGAATATTTTATCAGTCCAAAATAAACCCTTACTATCCTGTAGACATAAGTTTCAGGCCTCATTATCAGGGATACAATACTCAGATGAAGTGGCAATATAAAAAATCTGCTGTGAATTTCCCGTGTTTTTGTCTTTAAAATGTATAATAAACCACCCTTTGAATACAATTGTCTTTAATTTATTTATGTAAATGGTATTTTTGCACATGCCCTGTCTGACAAGACATCTGTATTGAATTAGATGAAACCATCGGCATAGTTTATTTATTCTTTGCCATGTTGGGGAGGGTTAAGGTGGTTTTGTAGCTATTTAAATAATTACATTTTTTGCAGTATTTCATAACTGTATCCCAATACTAATAGGAATTTAAATTGTCTACGGACAGGGTCCCCTCAATGAAATCTCGGAAAATCAGTGTGATTTCTGTTAGCAAAGGATAGGTGGATCTAATTTCTTGTGGTTACAAAATTATTTGTGTAATGTAGCGTCTTATGTGTAGCAAGGACCTGTCTTCCCTAAAAGAATAGATTGACTCACTGAGCTGATGTCAACTGTCCTCTTGAGACTCTAACTATAGAGACTGGTGGAAAAGGTATTTACATTTTTATTGGCTGTTTATGTGCATAAATAGAAACTAAATAAAATATCTTATTGGAATGGAAAATAACCAGCTACAATTTTTGTGGCTGCTATAATTTTTTCGACTTAAATGTGTTTTAAATTTGATATTATTTCCTGAAAGGCCTAAAAATTTAAAATACAAGGAGTTCTGTTGTGTAAACCACCAATTAAATGGAATTTTGTTTGTATGTAGTTTTGCCAATCTTGTTTCTTCACTTCTTCAAATCTTAAGTTGGCATCTCACATTTTGACATATTCCAGACTATTCTTAGCATAAACATGCTTGAAAATCTCAGTGATAATTTTAAAAAATATATAATATAATTTAATGTATATCAGTTCATCTCAGATGTAAAGCCTTTCTATAGCTGTGAAATTGGACTTGTAATATCAGTTCCATTATGGTACCAATGTGTTTCGCTTATGCACATACGCTGCCTATGCTTAATGCTACCTTGGTGAGGGCAGTTGGAATAACACTGGAAGATTGAGGAATAGGCAGGTTATGGATGTCAATCCTCTTAAAGCCCTGATTTGATGGCAGCCCAGCCATTTTCAACCTCCCTGCTCCAACTGACTCCTTCTTTTAACCCTGCATAGCTATGAGTGCGTTCAGCAAGTGGGAAGGTGTGGCAATTGCAATTCCCCTTAGTTTGGAGCAAGAGAGGCAGGAGCAGCAGAGGCAGAAAATAATATAATGAGTTGTTCTTTCTGAATTCCGAGTCCACTGATATAATTACTGAGCGACCACCTAGCCTGGGCTGATTGATGAGCAACAGCAGGGACACTGGTGGGATAACAGTAGTAGCATCATGATTGCTGTCATCCTGAAAGAGACTGTCAGGGTTATATAGTATGGAGCCATGACCCTAGATCACTGGGTCAGCGACAGGAGTAGGAGGCTGCAGCAGCATAGAGTTCTGAATTGCTGCCAGATTCTGCAATCCCTGTCTGCAGCAGCAGTTTTCTAAGCATGTGAGTGAACATGGTGGAACAATGTATTAAGATGATGGCAAGACCTTGACTGTGAAGCACTCGGGGTGCTGCTTGTGCCATAAACTGAGACACGGCCTTAGAACACTGCGGTATGATCGAGTTGACCACCATGTACAACCTGGGATGGAAAGTCTCCAGACTCTGCATATATCCTGCCGTACAGCTGGACTGGCTCGTGGTTCCTTGACATTGAGACACTGTTTTTTAAAAGACCGACTTACACACCAGGAATTTAACTGCACCTTCCTATCAGAGCCCTCACTTGGGCCTCACTCTGCAGTTAAACTTGTGTGTGACCTTACCGGCCACTGAATGGCACCAACATATTTCTTACCTCTGTGTCAGCTGCAGGTCATTTGTAACCTGTGACTCACTATGTGCAATGCAGCATCAGTTTCTGAGCTGGTGGCTGTCAGTGTTTTTTCATCTGTTTCTTGATCATGTCCAGCTTGGCTTCCATGCTCCTGCACAACTCCGTAGTCCCAGACGGTAGTTCTTGGGTACCTGAAGAGAAAAAGACACAAGGGTAGGGTTGTGATGAGAACAGGAAAGATAGTAATTTGTACTGACACTATCTATACCTTGTACATCTGTAGAGTTGTGGGGTGAAGGGGAATTTGAAGATGAGAAATGGCTAGGAAGACAATGTCCTCTTCTATGGCTTCAGAACCATGACTGGCAATGGCTTCAGACATGGCTATTCCAATGGTACTGACTCCTCCAAAGGTCATGTGCATGTATCATGCCTATTCCACGACAGGTTAGCTGCTGCTACCTCCAGCACTGTGCCATTCTGTTCTATAAGAGAGAGGGAGGTGTGTGAGTGAACATGGTGCAATGTATTAAGATGATGTGGTTATCATGTTGAATAGTTGGCTGTATGTGCAAGCTGTGAGGTGTGTCAGGCTTCCAATGGTCGGTGAGGCTAGGATAAAGTTCTGAATGTTAGGTATGAATCCCCATTGATGGAGATTATTGGCAAGTGAGAGAAGGTGTGCAGTTAATTAAACATTGCATGAGGTTGGTGGTTCCCAAAAAGGAAGATGGCACCTGAAGATGATTACTTGTGTAAGGTCATTAAACCTCTTGCAGTGCTGCCCCAAGACCTTGGATTGCCACTGCTTTCATTGACCCCTCTATCCTAACCCCAGTGGATGAAGGACATTCATCTGCCTGTGTACCTCCCACACCGTGGTGCTGCATCAAAAAATCAGGGAGCCCACTACCATATTGCAGTCACATCTTCATTCTTCCTGTTGATCAGGTTCTCTTCCTCAACTACTTCCACCACCAGCTGCAATGTGAACTCATCTTCACTCTAAGAGGTGCAGGTTGGTTTTATATGGTGACAGCTAGATTTAAGCAGTGCTAACCTTGCAAGAAATTTGGACCTTCTGTTAAGATGTGCACATTTATTGCTGGACTGTTTGCCATTATTGTTTACATTAGCAGGCAGCACAAAGTTTATACATTGCCTTTTTTACTTTGAGTGGACACATTATTTGTGTATTGAATCAGTGTGCCTGCTTTCAGAATCTACAAGAAAAACCAGTAAAACTTACGAATGATGCATACTGATCTGACGTGTTTTGGATACCTCCGAACCATGCTGCAGCCTGAGCAGTACGCTCATTTCCAAGTAGTAATTTGTTTTTATTGGTATTTCCCTTTGGTACTGAACATACTGCATGGGTGGCATGGTGCCTCAATGGTTAGCACTGCTGCCTCACAGCGCCAGGCACCGGAGTTTGATTCCAGCCTCGGGTGACTGCCTGTGTGGAGTTTGCACATTCTCTCCATGTCTGCATAGGTTTCCTCTGGGTGCTCTGGTTTCCTCCCATAATCCAAAGATGAACAGGTTAGGTGAATTGGCCATGCTAAATTGCCCATAGTGTTCAGGGGTGTCTAGGTTAGATGCATTAGTCAGGGGTAAATATAGGGTGGGGGCATGGGGCTGCGTGGGTTATTCTTCAGAGGGTCGGTGTGAAATTGTTGGACCAAAAGGCCTGTTTCTACACTGTAGGGATTCTAATTCTAATTTACTTCTGATGACCTGAAAAAAGCTAATGAAGGTCTGCTTCAATAACTTTATTTCATGTACATATTGTTTATTACTTAAAATCATGTGAATTCACGAGGCAGAAAGAAATAATCACTGAATAGTGGGTCAGGGCAGGAGAAGAACTGTGTCAGAGTCAACAGGGAAAATAGAAATGTATTTTTTTTCCATTTAAACTTGGAATGATTCAGAAATATTCCATTTACAACGTGGAAAGAAGCTTAAATTGTAATTGCATGTCGTCTTCACATTGTCATTGAGTTAGACGAATGAAGGCAGAGCATTGGGTATTAAATTGGATCAGACTCAAGCTTGTCTGACTTTAGATCAAACTAGAGACTAAAAGCTTGTAGACGGATTGACTACCCCTGACATCATCTGGTGATGTACTAAAGAAACAGATCAAATACTGTGAAAGTTTCCATTTAACAGAGGAGGTTACTTGATGGGGAGTATCACTATTGCCAGAGAGAACTTGCCAGATGTTTTATTCTTGTGTTCAGATATATTCTTGTGTGTTCCTCTGGCTTCCTGCAAAAATGCATCATATATGTGGTTACTGACAAGGAGGCCCTTTCATTTTGGATAATTGTTAGGTTTTAAGCTCACACACAATGACATAAAGAAAACAGAAAATTACAGAACCACATCAAATCCTTTTAAGTGCAAATACATATGCATGAGCAAAGCTGGAAAGGACAAAATATTTTGATGTGATTTTTGCCCACTTAATGACAGCATCAAGCCAATGTTTTTGAGTTGTTTAGAGGGTTATGTGTGTACTGGAATAATACTAGTTAACTATCTGGTTACATTGTAAATTGATGATGAAATCTTGATTTCTCTAGTTCTGATAGTAATTCTGGAATAACTCTGGTGAGTGGCAGAATGCGCTTAGTAACATCAGATTAGGTACAGCACATCACTAGTCATTGGTTGAAAGAACATCGGGTAGCCTGTGGACAAGCACCATGGTGAGGACATCACAGGAGTGTCTTGCAGGAAGTCAAGACCCTTCAAGGAAAGTCCAGAAACCTATATGAACTTGTCTCTTCTGTTCAGATCCTCTTACGTGATGCTACCTGGTGGGAAAGATGCAAAACCTTGCTTGCTTGGCGTGGTGTTAAAACAAGCACTTAAGGCATAATGAGATTATATGATCTCCACATGTGCTGAAATCTCTCCCACCTTAAGACAAGCAGTCAAGAAATGAAGAAATGGATGTGAAATTTGTCGCCCATGGGTGCTGGGTGGCTCGAAGTCTGCTAGGTAAGTTGGGGCATTTAACTGCTAACCCTCCTGATATCCACCTGTCTTGTCAATTAAAAACACCATATGATTTCAAAACCTCCTTGAATGCAGAAAAGGAGCAATGTGGATGATTCCAACAATGTATTCATTGAAGCTACCATCAGATTGTCAGAATTACTTTGGGAAATCATGCTAAATGGGTGCTGTACTAATGAGACATGTCTGTTTCAAAGTCCGATGTCATCACCTAATTTCCTGATTAATACAATTGGAATTTACTTAGAACCACTGAAATAGAGAAATGTGCTGGCTTTAGCACTCAAATGTTGATTTGATGCAACTTTTGTGGAGCAGTATGTGATCTCCATTCACCCACTTGCATTCTATTTGCAAAGTGTACTTGCTGACATGGCACGAGATACTCTAGACTCAGGAATGTTATAACCTTTGCCTACTTTTCATTATTTTTGTTATTATTCTTTTATCAATTTTGGTTGGGAGCTGTGAACTGGAAATTGTGAGTTGAAGATGACCATTGGACTTTGGGAAACAACTTGTGGTAAAGTGAAAAGAATAAATTAAACATGCATTTGTTTATCTGTGAGGCAACACCTAGAAGTTAATTTCAGGCTAAACCTTGATTATGAAGGGTTTGTGCAGACACAATCATCTTGGAAAATCATTATGCTTAAACAAATAGCAGAAGTTGGCTATTAATGAGGTTAGCACTTGGGATTTGGTTCTTGCAAGTCTGGAAGAGTCAGACAGCAGATGTTGAATGGTCATTTCTGCAGCTGAGCTGAGCGAGAGCAGTTGAATGGCATTCTGGGAAGGTGAATGAACTGATATATTTGGACAGTGAAATGAGCCGGCCAGTTGGTTGAAGTTTCAGTTGGGGATAACTTTGGGAATAGTGATCACAATTCTGTAAGTTTTAAAATACCCATGGACAAAGGCTAGACTTTCCTAAAGGAAGACTGCTAAACTGGGGCAAGGCCAACTATAGCAAAATTCGGCAGGAGCTGGGGAATGTGAATTGGGAGCAGCTATATAATGGTAAATCCACATTTGATATGTGGGAGGCTTTTAAAGAGACGTTGATTTGACTGTAGGACAGACATGTCTCTGTGAAATGAGGGTCAGAAACAGCAAGTTTAGGGAACAATAGATGATAGGTGAAATTGTGAGACCAGCTAAGAGGAAAAAGGAAGTATACATAAGGTCTAGGCGACTGAAAACAGACAAAGCTTTGGGAGAATATCGGAAAAGTAAGACCAAACGGAAATAAAGAATTAAGAGGTCTAAAAGGGGTCATGAAATATATTTAGTAAACAAGATTAAGGAAAATCCGAAAGCCTTTTATTCATATATAAGGAGCGAGAGGGTAACTAGAGAAAGGATTGGCCCACTCAAAATCAAAGGAGGGAAGTTATGCATGGAATCAGAGAAAATGGGTGAGATTCTTAATGAGTACATTGCATCGGCATTCACCGAGGGGAGGGACATGATGCATGTTGAGGTTAGGGATAGATGTTTGATTACTCTAGGTCAAGTTGGAATAAGGAGGGAGGAAGTGTTGTGTATTCTAAAAGGCGTTAAGGTGGACAGTCTCCTGGTCTGGATGGGATCTATCCCAGTTTACTGAGGTAAGTGAGAGAGAAAATAGCTGCAGTCTTAACAGATATCTTTGCAGCAGCCTTGAACATGGGTAATGTCCTGGAGGACTGGAGAATTGCTAATGTTGTCCCCTTGTTTAAGAAGGGTAGCAAGGAGAGTCCAGGTAATTATAGACCACTAAGCCTGACATCACTGGTAGGGAGCTGCTGGAGGAGATAGTGAGGGATAGGATCTATTTACATTTGGAAGAAAATGGGCTTATCAGTGATAGGCAGCATGGTTTTGTGCAGGGAAAGTCATGTCTTACCAACTTAATAGAAATATTTGAGGAAGTGACAAAGTTGATTGATTAGGGAAGGGCTGTAGATGTCATATACATGTTGGGATCACTATTGTTTGAGATATACATAAATGATCTGGAGGAAAGTATTGGTGGTCTGATTAGCAAGTTTGCAGGTGACAATAAGATTTGTGGAGTGGCAGATAGTGAAGGGGACTGTCAGAGAATGCAGCAGAATATAGATAGATTGGAAAGTTGGGTAGAGAAATGGCAGATAGTGTTCAATCCAGACAAATTTGAGGTGATGCATTTTGGAAGATCCAATTCAAGAACAAACTATACAGTAAATGGAAACATCCTGGGAAAAATTGACATACTGAAAGATCTGGGTGTTCAGGTCCATTGTACCCTGAAGGTGCCAATGCAGATCGATAGTGTGATAAAGAAGACATACAGCATGCTTTCCTTCATTGGATGGGGTATTGAGTACAAGAGTTGCAGGTCATGTTACAGTTGTTTAGGTCTTTGGTTTGTCCACATTTGGAATATGAGTACAGTTCTGGTTGCCACATTACCAAAAGGATGTGGATGCTTTGGAGAGGGTACAGAGGAGGTTCACCAGGATGTTGCTTGGTATGGAGGGCGCTCGCTATGAAGAGAGGTTGAGTATGTTCAGATTATTTTCATGAGAAAGATGGAGGTTGAGGGGGGAACCTGATGGAGGTCTACAAAATCATGAGAGGTATAGACAGCATGGATAGCAAGAAGCTTTTTCCCAGAGTGGGGTCTCAATTACTAGGAGTCATGAGTTCAAGGTGAGAGGGAAAACATTTAAGGGAGAAATGTGTGGAAAGTTGTTTATGCAGAGGGTGGTGAGTGGCTGGAATGCATTGTCAGCAGAGGTGATAGAGGCAGGTACAATAGTGTCATTTAAGATGTATCTAGACAGTCACATGAATGGGCAGGGAGCAGAAGGATACAGATCCTTGGAAAATTGGTGACAGGTTAGATAGAGAATCTGGATTGGCGCAGGCTTGAAGGACCGAAGGATTGTTCCTATGCTATAATCTTTTTTTTCTTTGTCATTGAGGCATTCGGTAAAAACAGTCAGTCTAACACACCAGGACCAGAATTGGAGTTTTAAAAATTATGTTTTCTGGCTGGAAGAGTGTGAAGATTTTAAAGCTCCTGGTCTCAGCAGCTTTTTAGAAGCGCAGAGAGTAGAAAGCTGAGTTAGACGTTTTTATGGACCAGACCAAAACACTTAAACATATATTAAGAAGATAGCCTGGACCCCAACTTTTCTATTTTAAAGGTATGTGTAAGACACTGTTTTCCAGGTGCAATTTGATTGGTCAAACTACATGAGTTTAAGAAAAACACATTGTACTTTACACTCGTTGGAAAAAAGGCAAAATAAAAAGAAAAGAAATGAATTGGCTTAACTGTAACTCTATCGAAACTCTAGCAAAATAACATATATTAACTACTACTAATTAATTGTTCCGAAATAGTAATGCCTATAAAGAAACCCTTGGCAACAGTAAATTAGGTAAAATAGATTGTCTCACATGCAATTCTCGTAGCAAAAAGAGAACCCCAGCTTTTAGCTATAACAGAGAGAGGAATACGAGCTTCCACATTCAGTTTCAAGACCCCAGCAACTGCACAAAGCTAAAACTAAAAATCCTGATTCTATGTGAATTTTACCGCACCCATTCAGGATGCTTCTATTGTTCCAAATGTTTAAAAAAATTCCGAAGACCCCACAAGCTGTTTTCTTTACTTGCTTTAAGCAGACCACTCTGAACCTTTGTCTCAAGCTTTCTTCATAAAATAAAGGACAAAAAACACCTCTTAAACCCATAGAATCATCACGGTCTGCTAAAGGTGTTGTACATTTAATAAATTGTTATGCCTTTTGTTTAAGATGCAAAACCAGTGTTTGGAATCAACTATTTGCAAAGTCTGGGATTGATAATTCAAAGTCTAGTTAAGAGCCATTGAAGTAGCCATTGGGGTTCTTTTAAGGATCTTTAATTTTACTGTGTTACGAATATGTAAGTAGAAAGTCCTTTGTGGTTTGGCTATGTGTTTCCGTGTAGTAATAGGAGGGTGCCTAGGTTTTTGGACATTGTACAAAAAATCCAGGGAAAGAGAAATGCCTTGGTCTATTAAGATGGAAAAGTCCAACTTGCCTTGCTTCCCCTCTCAGTTGCTACAGACTGGTACTAGTCTGTCTTGACCTCAGAATGGGTTTCCTGACAAGGTGCCAGTGACTGATCACTCCCTTTGTCTTGGTGATTCTGATAAAATGTCCAACAATGTGTTATAGCACAGCACCCTCTTTTTAACCAGAGTCCTCAGTTCATTTGGTGTTGTCTCGACAAAGAGTCCCGGGTAGTCTTCCCATGTGTTTCACAAGTCCTTTTCAAACTGTAACAGCAAATGAACAGAACTTAAATTATGCTTGAAATCCTCTGCCTTTTTAAAATTAATTCATGAGATGTGGGCTTCTCTGGCTAAACCAGAATTTACTGCCCATCCCTTTTTGCTTTGGAGAAGGAACTGGTGAGCTACTTCTGCAGTCCATTTGGCGTTAGTACTTCCAACCAGCAGGTCACTGTTTGGAGTGGGTTTTGTTAGCCACCAAACTTGTTAATGAGCACAAGCAGCCAAATTAAATTGCAATCAATTGCATGGCACTTCAAAGGCATTCCAAAGATGCATGAAGTGTGAGTTAAACCAGCACTGGGCCTGGCAGAATTGGCATGGAGGCAGGCTGGTTCAGATACTCTTGCCCCATTATGTTGGACCTCTCACTCCCACTTGCTCCTGCACCTTTTTCCTAAAAGTGGGATGAGAGCTTTTCAGGCAGCCTTCAGGTCCCAAAGACAAGGCAGATGCATTGATGCAGCTTTTCCTGCAGCAGAGCAGAGGACCAGTGCTCTGGGTAGATCTCCCCTGTGCTCCTGCTTGCAGGCAGCCAGCGATGCCTTCTAATGGCACTCCCTGCAAAATGGCTGCTCTGCTGCTGAGGCTTTTTTATTTTAGATTTTAAAGAGAGTTGACTGATCGAGGGTACCACAAAATGCAAAGTGCTCTTTCTCTCACTGACTTGGAAAGGCTTCCCTCTTTCAGCCCACCATGAGCTGTTCCTGGAAATCTATCTTTCAGAGCCTGCCCATAATTGTAATTGCTATAATGGGCCAATGTCCAGCGAAAATACAAGCAGGGTGACTTTTTTTCATTACCATTCAGGTTTCTGGCTCACAAAGCTTGCTGGGAAAATCCTAGTTACCATTTTAGCAATGGATCTTAAAGGCCTTTTTGCTCTGCGGAGAATCATCCTTTATACCATTGAATTCATGTTCATTTGTGAAAAGAAAGAACTGAAATATGATCTGTGTCCTTCAAATGATAAGAAGGATGAATAATGTGGATGAAATTTGGGTATTGATCTTTTTGCAAACATAGAACTGAACAAATTTGAAATTCAAACTTACCAACAAAGCATTGAGTAGAATTACAGCCTCTAAAACTACAATGGTTGGCTTTGCAATGGCATGAAAACTGTGACTATTCCCAGATTATGGGGAGTCATTTTCCATTTGAACATTGAACAGGCAGGTTGTATTCACAGTACACATCCAGTGTGACAGTTTGGATTTCTGTTACTCTGGGCATCATTGCCTCATTGTCCACAAATAGCGGGCATTGCACATGGCAGATTATTGGCTGACTACAAGATCAGCTGACTGGCAAGTAAGGCTTGTGGATGTCGTGTTGGGATGCAAGTGCATATCTGGAAGATTACAAGAGTAGATTAGCAGACTCCCTATCTCTTTTCAGATTGAGGCCTCAAGTGCACACCCCCATAGGATCGACAGTTAGGTCCCACATTGGGAATTGGCGTACCCTGTCCATTTCTCTTTGAAAATTACAACTGGATCCTATAATAGGCCAATGACTCTGAATGTATAATTAGATAGCTGCAGTTTCGCTTGGGTGGGAGTGGTGGTCCCCTATTTAAAGTCCTGCTTGAAAGGTTTTTCAGGCAGGCTGATAGATTTATCTACTAGATGAAAAGGTTCTGGATGTAGGTTTGCTTGCTAAGATGGAAGGTTCATTTTCAGACGTTTCATCACCATACTAGGTAACATCATCAGTGAGCCTCCAGATGAAGTACTGGTGGCATGACCCAGTTTCTATTTATATGTTTAGGTTTCCTTGGGTTGGAGATGTCATTTCCTGTGGTGACATAATTTCCTGTGGTGATGTCATTTCCGGTTCTTTTTCAAGTTCATTAGCTGCTGTTTTAGTGTGTTGGTGGGTTTGTGGCTAACCTCTTGGCATCCCACAAACCCACCAACACACTAAAACAGCAGCTACTGAACTTGAAAGACCCTATACAGACAATAAGCAAAACTAATGTCATTTACAAAATACCTTGCAAGAACTGTAACAAACAACACATTGGACAAATAGGCAAAAAGCTAGTCACCAGGACACATGAACATCAACTAGTCACAAAAAGACATGACTCACTATCACTGGTATGCTTACAAACAGATGAGGAAGGACACCACTTCGACTGGGACAACACATCCATCCTAGAACAAACCAAACAGAGACATATACGAGAATTCCTAGAAGCATGGCATTCCAACCGGAACTCTATCAACAAACACATTGACTTGGATCCCATTTACTACCCCCTCAGAAAAAGAACAGGAAATGATGTCACCACAGGAAATGACATCACCAACCCAAAGAAATCTAAACACATAAATAGAAAGTGGGCCATTCCACCAGTGCTTCATCTGGAGGCTCACTAATGACATTACCTAGTATGGTGATAAAACGTCTGAAAATTAAACTTCCAGCTCAGCCAGCAAACCTACATCCAGAACCTCAACCTGAGCTACAAATCTTCTCCAAACACGCTCAGATGAACAAGTAATGGCCAACAGTTGAAAGTTTCCTCTTGTTCGTCCTCTTTGGGTTTTGGCCTAGGACTGCTTCTTCATTTTTATTTTTAAATGTCCTTTTCTGCTGACAGTACTGCAGCCTTTGGTTCAACTTTGAACTGTACTTAACAACATGGTACTGCCAGAATAAGGTAGAAGGCAATTTGATGCAAGATCAGTTTGGAAAACTAAAAATAAAAGGTCCCAAGCAATCTATATTTGTTTAAATTTTATTTCTTCGAGGCAGAAAAGAATAAGATGCTACTTTTTTACCACAGGAATCTGATATACTTTCTCTAATGGGTAGGGGCTGAATTTGGATTCCAAGGTGCATTTAGATGAACTCTTCTTAAAAACACAGTCAAATTAGTGAGATAAATGAAAAAAAATCTCTTGAAGTAATTGTTATCCAGCTGATGGTAATATTGGACAAGCCTGATCCCAGAGTGAAACCTGGAAGGATTGATCATAAGTTTTGTATTTATTTTTGAGAAATGCAGTGATCAGTCACTGAACATATTCAGAAGAGTCTGCCAATGTTCTTTTGTCAAAAGACTGTAAAAGCATATTACATGCAAAATAATAAGTAAGAACCATATTATGCCCCAAGAACTATTTGGAAGATTCTTATAACAAACATCAGACAGAAAGATTCACCCCTTCCCCCTCTCCCCCCCACACAACCTTACATACTCAAACCTTAGTGAAGGAACATCCCTGTCACCATGCTATAGCTGTTATCCAGCTAGCATGGCTGTATTTAGTTTTCTTTCTCAACAAGTTTTGTGCATTCGCTTGATACTATTTTCTTTAGTTAGTATCTCTCCATGAGACATGTAAATAGTTGAAAACAACTCCGTTTTTACTTAATGTGTTCCCAAACTCATTTTGTCAACAGTCTTGTAGGATGTTTTAATCTCTGATACCTCAATAGTCTGTTTTAGAGCTTTTCTCTTAATCCTCTGACACTCTGGACTTCTTTTCAGTTCAGACTGTTTGGAGACTTAATAACAGCACCTATACTGTTAGGGACCTCTTCTCTCTGAATAATACTACCTGATGTCTTCTGGCTTTCTGTGTTATAGGACTTCTGTTGCCAGGCAACATTTACTATCTTGTCTGTTCAGTTTGTTCTTGAACTATTTAGTTGAACTATTCACTCAAGGATTGAAAGCCCTTATTTCATGCCTGTTTTAAAAAAAAAACATCCAGACAAACGGACACCACACTTAAAACAAATGGAAGCTGAAATTAAAAAGCATGTCTTTCCCTTCTTAATATACAAACTGAAAGCTACATACTGTTCTTTCAACTTAAAGCCGAAGCTCTCAAACAATAACATTTTATGAATCTTCAATACACATTATGAAGTCTTCTTATGAGGTTTCTTATTATTCAATTATTTTTCTTTATAGCTTTATTGTTTCAACATCGATATAATTAATGCAGCTGTTCATCATATGTGTAGGTCAGGACAGCAGTCAAAAAAACCTTGTGCCAAAAGTCATGTTTATAGTGTTTTGAAGATCAGAGGTATAACGTCAAGCTGTTTTTTTCTGACCATTGGATTATAGCATATGCAAAATTAGACTGTCAGAGAAAGCCTACGTTTACTAATAGGATTAAAAATTATAAGAATAGACACAGATAATTCATTTTTCCATGGAACACTAACTCATGCAGTTACTGCAGCAGTTGATCAATCATCTGTGAATGCAATTGATTAGAATTGAGTGATCTGTACGATTCTGGAGTATCACTCTATTGCCTGTGGGAGTCAGAGAAATTTCATGCATCTTTAATTTTGTAAGGTTATTTTTTTCTCTCTCTCGAGGGATATTGAGTGTAGGGAGGAGTCTATAACAGAGAGAAGAATCTAATGGCTCATCAACCTTGTTTCCTCCACAGGGTAAAAGATCCTTTCCTGTTCCAAATGTTCTTTTTAGCAATTACTTAGATAGATGTGTATTGTTGAAACAAGACAAAGAAAATATTTTGAAAGTACAGCGGAAATTTAAAAGCACAGATATGTAGCTTAAGACAAATAACTTGTAAGCTTTAACTTTTGTTTGGTTGCAAATATGACCTTCTCAGAAAATACAAAAGTTTGCCAAAGTTATTTTGTACGCTGCAAACCATATGTTGTATTGTACTGTGTCAGTAAGCTCTTTGTAAATGGTGAAGAAAAGATTTAACTGTGGCTCATATCATGTGCAATTCATTGGAACTATATGTACAAATATGAAGACTGCATTCTGGGTGCTTTTGACAGATTGACATTAGATGATAGGAGTTACGAGTAGCAGTAGGCTACTTTGCTCCATGAGTCTGTTCTGTTATTCTATAAGTTCATGGCTGATCCAATTTCTCCACATTCCTGCCTACCATTCATCCCTTGCTTATCAAGTATCTATGAGGAGAAAGTGAGGTCTGCAGATGCTGGAGATCAGAGCTGGAAATGTGTTGCTGGAAAAGCGCAGCAGGTCAGGCAGCATCCAGGGAACAGGAGAATCGACGTTTCGGGCATAAGCCTGAAGAAGGGCTTATGCCCGAAACGTCGATTCTCCTGTTCCCTGGATGCTGCCTGACCTGCTGCGCTTTTCCAGCAACACATTTCCAGCGCTTATCAAGTATCTATCCCTGCATTAAAAATATTCAAGGACTCTGCTTCCACCATCATTTGAATAAGAGATCCAAAGATTCATTACCATCTGAGGTGGAAAAAAAGTCTTATCTCTTATATTAATTGGTCACCCTGACTTTTAAACAGTGGCTACTAGTTTTAGTTTCTCTCATGAAAGGAACCATCTTTTCCACCAGACCCCTCAGCAAGTTACCTCTCACTTTTCTAAACTCCAGGGTATATGAGCATAGCCTGTACAACCATTCCCTCATAAGACAACCTATCCATTCCTGGTATTAGTTAAGTAGACCTTTTTTGAATCACCACAGTTACATCCTTCTTAAATAGAAGACCAAAACAGCAAGCACAGTGTTCCAGATGTGGTCTCACAAATGTATTTTTGTATCCAATTCCCCTTACTGTAAAATATAACATTCTAATAGTTTTCCTGAATGCTTGCTGTATCTGCATACTAAGCATTTATGACGCATGTGCTGGGACACCCAGTTCCCTTGATATCTGAGCTCTAATCTCTCAACATGTAGACAATATGCTTCACTTTATTCTTCCCATCAGACTGGGCAATTATATATTTTTCCACATTGTAGTCCTTTTGCCAGATCTATGCCCCACTCAGTTTATCTATTTCCTCTTGTAGCCTCTTTATATCTTCGCTACAATTTTGTTTAATAGAAAATTGGAGCAGACGTAGGCCATTCAGCCCTTCAAGCCTGCTCCATCATTCGATATGGTTAATCATTTAACTCAGTACACTGTCCTGTTTTCTTTGTATACATTTTGGATCCATTTGGCTCTAAGAATCATATCAAACTCTTTTCTGGAAATACTCAATATTTTAGCATCAGCTAATTCTGTGAGACAATACCACAGGGTCACCAAGCCCTGGGTGAAGAAATGTCTCCTCATCTCAGTCCTAAATGGAATACCCTGTATCCTTAGACTGTGATGCCTAGTTCTGGACTCCCCGGTCATTGGGAATATCTTTCCTGAACATACACTTTTTAGTCCTGTTAGAATTTTATAGATTTTGTCCTTCTAAACAGCAGTGAGTACAGTCCTAATCAATCCAGTCTCTCTTCATAAGTAACTCTTGCCATCCCAGGAATCTGTCTGGTAAACCTTTGCAAACCTTCCTTCATCCTCAGCATGCAAAACTCCAGGTGTGGTCTCACTAAAGCCCTACAACTGCAGTAAAACATCCTTGCTCCTGTCCTCAAATCATCTCACTATGGAAGTCTAATATAACATTTGCTTTCTTCACCGCCGGCTGCATCTGCATGCTTACTTTCCGTGATTGGCATAAAAGGATTTCACCTCCCCCTTTTCTAATTACTTTCATTCAGATAATAATCTGCCTGACCTTTTTTGCTACCAAAGTGGCTAACCTCACATTTTTCCACATGACACTTCATCTGCTATGTAGCTGTCCTATCACTCAAATCCTGTCCACTTGTCCAAATCATACTAAAACATCTCTGCGTCCTTCTCATAACTCACCCTCCCACTTTGTCATCTGCAAAATCAGAGATATTACATTTAGTTTCTTTATCTAAATCATCTTTATAAAGTGTAAATAGCTGACGTCCAAGCTCTCGTCATGGCTGCCACTCAGAACCATCCATTTATTTCTACTCTTTGTTTCCCATCTGCCAACCAGTTCTCTATTTATGTCAGTACACTACATGCTAGCTACCTTTGCATCACCTGCAAATTTTGAGGAAGTGAGAGACATGTGAAGACCATTATTTTCTCCATTGGAAACAAATAGATTGCCAGCTTCTTACAATAGCCGGTACCTGAGCTGTGAAACCTTATTGTCTGTTCTTTCATCCAGTTAATTCACATAAATTGTACAAATTTGAGGTCCACCATTGAATCCTGCAATGCTGCGCTTATTGCTTCCTGCAACCTGAAAAAGATCCACTTATGCCCACTCTCTGTTTCCTGCTATCTCGCCAATCTTTATCCTTGCCACTATGTTGCCACATTACATGAACTTATATTTTTCGTGGTAGCCTTTGAAGTGTAACCTTATCAAATACCTCTGAAAATCTGGAAATGCCCAATTGGTTAATTATCATTTCCTTTTTACAAAATTATGTTGACTCTGCCTGATTACCTTGAAATTTTCTAAGTTCTCTGCTATTTCATTTCTAATAATGGTTTCTAACATTTTCCCTATAAGACATGTTAAGCTAACTGGCCTGTATTATTCTGCCTTCTATTTCCCTCTTTTTTTTCACATTTGCTATTTTCCAATCTAATAGAATCTTCTCCAAAACTAGGGAATTTCAGAATATTAAAACCAAAGTGACAACTATCTCAGTAGCCACTTCATTTAAGACCCTTGGATGAAGATCACCAGGACCCAGGCATTGCCAGCCTTCAGCTCAGTACCACTTCCCGAATGATTATCATTTTCCCGAATTCTCCTCTCTTTTCCATTTTCAGATTTATAGCTAATTCTGGATACCTCTATCATGAGGACTGCTTCAAGTTATCTACTTGATTTATCTGCCATTTCCTTGTTTTCCTCAGGCTCATTTTCTACAGGAAATATCCTCACCTTGTTAACTTTTCCGTTTTGAATATCTAAGGGAACTGTTACTATCTGTCTTTTTTATTTGCAGCTTGTTTTCTGTTTTACTTTAACTTTCTCTCCTTATTAATATTTTAGCCATTCTCTGCTATAATTTATCTTCTGTCCAATATTTGACGTGTCATCCATCTATCCCATTTGCCCATTTACTTTAAGTTTGAAATTGTCTGAACCATTTTTAGTGAACTACGGATGGTGGATTCTCCACTGGAATTTTTCTTTTTCTTTGGAATGTATTTATTCTTATTTAACTTTAAAATACTAGTCTATGACCCATTGTTCTCCATGAGATGATTAATTAATCCTATGCACAATACAATGTCTAGTATAGCCTGCACTCCAGTTGGTTTCAGACTATGATGTTCTAAGAAACTTCCTCTAATAAGCCTTCATCTCCACCATCTTTGTTGATCTGTTTATTCCAGTCTAAATGTAGATTATAACAGCGTCCCCCACTTAGTATGATTATCGCCATACTTATCTGTTAAGCCCTCATCATTTGTGAGGACTGGAAACCATACTAGTGCTTATCCACTACTTACATTATTTACTGATTTGGAGGTGCCAGTGTTGGACTCTGGTGGACAGTTAAAAATCACACAACACCAGGTTACAGCCAACAGGTGTATTTGGAAGCACTAGCTTTCAGAGGGCCGCTCTGACCACCTCATAAAGGAACGGTACTCCGAAAACTAGTGTTTCAAATAAACCTATTGGACTGTAACCTGCTGTTTTGAGATTTTTAACATTAGTTACAGAGATATGGTTCAGCAGGACTCCATTAGATCCTTCTTCCCCCAGGCTTTCATGTGATCAAATTTCATTGATAATACACAGTAGCTATTTACATAGCAGCAATTAATTTCTCATACGACACCTCTTCCCAAACCTTTCATTGTACCCCTTAACGATGTACATTTTCATCCCACTCCCCCTTTCCCAAAACTCCACGTTGTCTCTTTCAACAAATAGACTGGATCTCCACGATGTTCTTGACTCGTTTTGAGGATGTGAGGGACATGTAAAGACCATTATTTTCTCCACAGGAAACAAATAGATTGCCTGCTTCTTACAATAGCTGGTACCTGGGCTGTGATACTGACAATTCTTGAAATTAAACTCAGTGAAGGCTGATCAAAAGATTGTTCAACAGATAATCTTCAGGAGCACCATCAAAAAGCACGAGGAAGACAATGAACTGAAATTCTATTTCTCATCTTTTTCCTCCTTCTCTGTCTCTGGGGAAAGATTAAATTTCAGTTGGAAAAAATGAAGCAATTTAAATTCTCATGAAAAATTTCACAGCTGTATCATCTGCAACTGGTGTGATGCCAAAAGGAGTATTCAACATCTCATCTGATAAAGAATTGGGCTATTGAACATAAAATGAAGACAATTTTGATGACAAAAGAAATGATGATTTCCCTACTACCTCACAGGTAAGAATTCTCTTCCTGTGGGTGTGGTTCTAGTTTCACACATTATAGAGCTTGAGGCTTTTGCTCTGCATGCAGTTACATATGGGAACTCCAGTACAGAGTATGACTTCACCATTGTCAGCAACCTTGAATATTTGAGTAAGTTTTTAAAAAATTCATTTATAGGACTACATCACTGACTGGGCTGGGACTTATTGCCCAACCGCAGTCACCCTTAGAAAGGTGTTGGTGAGCTGGCTTCTTGAATCTCTGCAGTCCATGTGCTGTATGTAGACCCACAATGTTGTTAGAGAGGGAATTATAGGATTTTGACCCAAGGACACTGAATGACAGTGTCCTTGGGTCAAATCAGTTGAGTGGCTTGGAGAGGAAGTTGTAAGTATTTGCTGCCCTTATCCTTTGAGTTGGTAATGGTCATGAGAAATTATTGTCTAAGTAGGTTTAGTGAACTTCTGAAGCACAGCTTGTAGATAGTACACACCGCTATGACTGAGTGTTGGTGCTGAAAGGAGTGGATATTTGTCACCATGGTACCAATCAAATGGGCTGCTTTGTCCTGGATGGTACCAGACTTCTTAGAACATAAGAACATAGAGGAGCAGGAGTAGGCCACGAGTGGAAGTTCCTTCTCCATTCAGTCCTAAATTTGCTCTACCTAATTTTGAGGCTATGCCCTCTTGTACGAGTTTCATCCACCAGTGGAAACATCCCCTCTACTTCTATCTTATCTATTCCCTTCATACTTTTATGTGTTTCTATAAGATCTCCCCTCATTCTTCTAAGTTCCAATGAATATAATCCCAGTCTACTCAGTCTCTCCTCATAAGGCAACCTCGTCAACTCTGGACTCAACCTAGTGAACCCCCTCTGCACCCCTTCAAGTATTAGTACATCCTTTTTCAGTAAGGAGATCAAAACTGCGCACAGTTCTCCAGATGTGGCCTCACCAGGACCCTATATTGCTGCAACATAACCTCCCTACTTTTGAGCTCCATCCTCTTAACAAGGAAGGACAAAATTCTACTTGCCTTCTTAATTATCTGTTGGACCTACAGACCAACCTTCTGTGATTCAGCATTAGGATCTGTAAGAAGTTCCTCTGTAGCAGTCTGAACAACAAACATGATTAAATGTTTCACAATAGCATCAGGCATTTCCTCTACAGTAGCTCCTCTGGTGATCAAAAGGACATCTACTTTTAATCACTTTAGATGGAGTATAGCATTACTCTTCTACTGCAGTATTAACTTTTTTCACCATTTTCAACTTGTGAATCCTTCTTTGTTACTTGTTGTTGCAGTGCTACTGTCATCTTCAGTCACCAAGTTTTCTTTATATGTGCTCGAGACAATTTTGTTGTGATACAGAACACGAAGTTTCTCCAGAAATCTTTTTGCTTCAAGTTCTTGCTGCTAAACACAATTCCTCAGTGAATGCAGTGAAAAAAGATCATGCAACTTAATTGATACAGAACATCTTTGGTTTATCCAGCTCACTGATGAAGAGGTACCATGCCACACAGTGCGGGTAAGTATTTTGGAGCAATAACTGTCCTCTGCTGAGTCTCTTCTACTTCTAGTTGCAGTGAGTATGGTGATGCTCACACAGGAGAAGTAACATTTTGTAATTCTACAGGACACAGGCTTATTGTTTAATTTTCACATGAGATATTATCCACTAATCAAGTTACCTCTTTCTTCAATCCCTGCCATTCTGGTTTGTCCTGCAGCATTTTCCACATGAAACTCAAAGACTCTTGTATAGCTTCAATGTTATTGTTTTATGTAGCCTTCTTCCTCAAGCATTAGCCAACTCTGAGTTGGAGATGCCGGTGTTGGACTGGGGTGTACAAAGTTAAAAATCACACAACACGAGGTTATAGTCCAACAGGCTTAATTGGAAGCACTAGCTTTCGGAGCGCTGCTCCTTCATCAGATGGTTTAGTCAACTAAGTTCTGAGTTTCTTTTCACAGTACCTCTACTTCCTTAAATACATCACAAGGCCACACATTTACAATCATGCACTCCCTCTACCGAAATTCAGTGGCAGTGTGTATTATCTATTGGAGGAACTGAGAAATTCACTAATTTTGGTTTGGAGATGCTGGCGTTGGACTGGGGTGTACAAAGTTAAAAATCACACAACACCAGGTTATAGTTCAACAAGTTTATTTGGAAGCACTAAATTTCAGAGCGCTGCTCCTTCATCAGGAGGACTTGATGAGGGAGCAGTGCTCCGAAAGCTAGTGCTACCAAATAAACCTGCTGGACTAAGCTGAAATTAACTATGGATTTTTAGACAGCATCTTCTGAACCTATGATTATTATGATCTAAGAGGACAAGGGCAATTGCTACATGGGCATAGCTCCATCTGTAAGATCCTCTTCAAGCTAGTTCACCACCCTGATTAAAAATACATTGCCACTCCTTCAAGTGGTGTTGGATCAAAATCCTGGAATTCCCTCTCTGAGTGCATTGTTGGTACATCAACAGCATTTGAGATGCAGTGGTTTAAGAAGGCAGCTCACCACCACCTTCTCGAGGTAACCAGAGTTGGGAAATAAATGCCTGTCCAGCCAATCCTGTAACCATTCAATACTCTTGTTATTGCAATGGAGTTTTCTGAAGTGTGCTACCATGGGCTACCAGTCTTCTACTTTCTCCCTTTAACAGCATTAGTTAGGATCACAAATCACTGCCACTATGTCTAAATACCATGACTGGGTTCTGGGTGCATTTGACAGATTAGGATTGGAAACTATATCAGTAGCAGCTGATGAACATTTATGAACTATTTACAAAGCTTACAGAAATCATACATGGTTTCAGCAGGGTTCCATTCAATCCTCCTTCCTTCAGATCTCAGTACCATGTTACCTGACATGAGGTCTAGCTAATGGAGTTACAATTATTAACTCCTTATGTCACACTGTTTCCTGACATGGACCACAGTCTATCAATCTGTCCTTAGTGAATGGGATCAATTTGTGGTGAAAAACTGGAAATTATTCATCCTTAGTTCTAGTATTCAAACGAAAAATCCCCATCACAAGCACCCATCTTAAAGATCAGACATTTGCAAATATAAAAGGCCTAGGAAGTCTGTTAAGTCAGGCTGTCCAGTTTACATCAGTAAATTTCAGTGGCTTTGGAGCACATTGCAGCACATCCCTTTAAACCTCACTGGAAATGCCAATGGCAAACAGGGGGCCCTGAACAATGCTTTTGCAAAGGAGCCTGTTGCAACCTTTTCATACAAAGCTTTGGGCCACTTACCCTTGACAGACCAGGAGCTGCTTGGGGCCTCTGCGTGGGTCCCTACCGAAATCTCATTAATGCCATCAACCAGGAAAGGTGGGACACTTGGTGACTCCAAACATATTTATGCTGAGTGTGTATGGGATGTTCACTTACAGCTGAAGATATTGAATTCCTTATATATAGACTTTCACCCTGATCCCACCTTATAATACTGGTCACCTTGTAGGGACAAGCAGAAGCTCGCCCTTCAAGCTTAACTATCCTATTTTCAGTCCAGAAACCAGCCAAGCCAAATCCTAACTACATGAGTCTATCAGAATGACTCCACATTTTTAGAGTTTCTAGTATCTTGTAAATTTGTTTTTTCTACAACATCTCTTTAACAACAACATACATGTATATAGCCAATGGAAATGTTCAAAAGTATTTGAAAGTGCTGGTGTGTCTATTCCTTCTGAAGGTAGAAAGACACACCAAATCTTCCCTTGCTGTTATCAACAGCTGAATGGGATGAAAGTTCAATGAAACTATTTCATTTCAAGATGAGTCACTGTTTTATAAATTGATCTTTCTTTTATACTAACTAGGAATGTTGGCAGTAGTTAGAAATTTGGTTCTTGCTCAGATATTCCCTCGGGTACAGTTTACGCTGGCCATTTCCATGTGTTTGCATTGATTCTTGTTATCCAGCACAATTTCCATGCAAACAATCAGGAAATTCAATTACCTCTAATCAAGGTCACCAGAACAGGAATGGAATTGGTAAAATCGTTGACACTTCACACAATTACTTAATATATTGCATAGTTTTTATTTCATAATATCATGGTTATTGTTGAATTAGTCTTCCTGAAGTAAGCTTTAAAATGTGATTTACTTTCTGTTTCAAAAGCATTTCAGTATTTTCCAGTGAGATCACATATGCATAATTCGATGCTTACCTCTGCCAAATTGAGGTACTTTCATTGTTTAATATTTGTATTGAATAAACAGTTTTCAGCTCTGCGATTTTACTAATTTATTTTTCCTGGGTGGAGGCATGGACGAATGATTCATGTTGTTACTTTTAAAAATTATTTTTCATATTTCTTACTAAATTTAAAACATAAGGATCTGTGTCAGAAAATAAATCTCACATGCAATTTAGCAGAAGTGAAAAGTTGATCTGAGAAAAGTTATTAAGGATCAGTATCTGTGTGGCTGATTTAAGGGTAATTTATTTCAGTGAATACATGAAAAGATAAGTTCCATCCAGATAAGATTTGTAAAGGATTAGGACACTTGGTTTCTCAAACTTATATCTCCCATCTTTCTGAATGTGATTTGCTTCCAAGTAGTTCAGAGGTAGAATTCTCAGTTTGGGATTAGCTTTGTAGCTTGTGGGAACCAAGGTTGCTGTAGATTTTGACCAAAATCTTCACAGTGATTAGGGATAGAAAGATGAGAAGATCGTATTCTCCCATTTTGGGCAAAAGCAGAAACTCCCATCCTTCCTAGATTTATTCATTGTTGACTTAACCTTGCAGCTCAATTGTGTGGGAAAGGAAACCAAACATACACAAATCATGCACACAAGCATGCAGTCACACTCAGACACAGATGCACAAGACATTGGCCCAGAGATACATCAGGGAGAAAATGAGGACTGCAGATGCTGGAGATCAGAGCTGAAAATATGTTGCTGGAAAAGCGCAGCAGGTCAGGCAGCATCCAAGGATTCCTGAAGGGCTCATGCCTGAAATGTCGAGTCTCCTGCTCCTTGGATGCTGCCTGACCTGCTGCGCTTTTCCAGCAACACATTTTCAGCCAGAGATACATCAGGACTGTACTGACACCCCGACGCAGCTGACTTCAAGGAAATTGCCTGGGAAATTGAAACTTCCGATTGGTAACTCCCCCGCATCTGGAAATCTCTAAGAAAGCCCCTTAAAGTCAGAAACGTTTGGAGATCCCAATTCAGTTAAACTTAATAGTTAGGCGAAAGTGAGGACTGCAGATGCTGGAGTTTAGAATCAAGATTAGATCCTCAGATGCTGCCTGACCTGCTGTGCTTTTCCAGCACCACTCTAATCTAAACTTAATGGTTACCTAGGGAAAGTTACAGGACCAGAAACCTACTCTGACACCTATCTAAACTATTAAACTGACCCCAAATTCATCACTGATAACCCCAGTTTCAGACTTGACGACAATTATCCTGTCCACCAGACCCCCAAACCACAATCTAATTCCTACTTCACTCCCTTGAATTGACCCTGTCAAACGTGACAATCCCCTTTAAACTAATCACCACCCTGAACCAATCAGTGATTGCTTGCCTCCCACCCCAATCAACCTGAGCAATCCTCCATGATATGATCCCAATCCGAAACCACCCCTCCTTGTCCAAATCAGACCCAGTCTTACCCTAAGCACTCATTCACTTATCTGGCCCCATACCCACCTGGCACCCTACCCACCCCTCTCTCACCTAGCACCCTAACCCCCTTACTTACCTTATGTACAGATCCTTTCACACGAGCTGCCAAAGTGGCTGGCTATGCTGCTGGAGATTCAAATCACAGAATGTGACACACCGACTGCTACAAAGATCTTCTTTGTTGCAAGATTAGTGGGTTTTTGAGCAGGTTCATTCCAGAAGGGAAAGTGAGGACTGCAGATGCTGGAGCTCAGAGTCGAGAGGGTAGTGCTGGAAAAGCACAATGAAGGGCTTATGCCCGAAACGTCGATTCTCCTGCTCCTCGGACTTTGCCTGACCTGCTGTGCTTTTTCAGCACTACACTCTTGACTTGTACGAGAAGGCATCTGTCCGGGAATCTCTAACTCGAGATTATCTAAAAGAAAGTGGATTATTTCTGATGCTGGGCCACCTTGTTGTTGGCAATAAACAACTATAACCCCACTATCCATGGAAGCTGAAGATTGTAAATGAAATGAGCTGCTCCCTAATCCTTCAGATAATGTGCTGATAAAATTCCTTCACGGGAATAAATATAATGTAGAAATTAGCGTTTCTGAAAAGTGACAGAATTTGACAACAAAATACTAATGAAATATTCCTCCATGTTTAATGATGATCTGATTCATCTTATTGAAAAGCAACGTATTTATGAATTTTAATTTAAAAAGTGAACAAAGAACAAAGGTTTTTAATCGGGTGGTGGTAATGTTGTGACAATTCAGAATTACTGTGGCAACAATGTTTTTACCTGCATGTTGCATTTGGAACTACGGACTGCACTGATAGAGACTCCACGTTTCTTTCATTCACATGATCAGGAATTTCTTCCACTTCGCACCCAAAGATATCCCTTACTCAGGTCCCATTCTGTAAATGCACACCAAACTGTGAAATGGATCATGTAAGAGCTAGAAGTTCTGCAGTGAGTAGCTCACTTCCTGTCTCTCTAAAGCCTGGCCACCATCTACAATATACAAGTTAGGAGTGTGATGGAATGCACTTGTCTGGATGAGTACAGCTCCAATAGCACTCTGAAGCTTGACACCATCAAAGACAAAAGAGCCTATTTGATTGGCACCTCATCCTCCACCTTCACACAGTGACAACAATGTGTACCATCTACAAAATGCACGACAGTAACTTGCCAAGGTTCCTCTGATGGGACTTTCCAAACACGACCGATATGATCTCAAAAGACAAGAGCACCAGACACATAGGATCACGACCACCTGCAAGTTTCCTTCCAAGTCATACACCATCCTGACTTGGAACTATATTGCTGTACCTTCCCTGTCACTGGGTTAAAATCCTGGAACTCCCATTTAAACTGCACACTGGGTGTTCCTACACCGCAAGGTTTACAGTGGTTCAATAAGCTGGCTCTGACCACCTGCCTTCTCCAGAGGTGGGTAATAAATGCTAGTCCAGCCAGACATACCCACATCCTAGGAAAGGTTAGAGTACCAGGAGGTGATTCATCTTGTGAATTAATAAAAAAAAGTGCCGAATGAAAAACTGAACAGATGTCCTGTCAAGTCAGGTCTGGCACAATAGGAATTCTGAACACACTGATGTATCACTACAGCAGGAGAGCTTTTAGAATGTCACTTCTTTGACTCAAACAGGACCCTGCCCTGAATCCAGGGTCATTTGGACTTTAGGAAAAACATCCATGACTTGCATGGTAGAAAATGGAACACCAAAATATTGGAGTGCAACCTTGTTGCTCTGAAGACAGTGAAATGGATTTGACACTTTGATACCTCTTATTTCTATCCTCTTGATGGTAAGCTCAGAGTCAAAACAACAATTGATCCCTCTAGGGCTAAATAGCAGTTTAGGAATTAACTGATCAACTGTTGTTAGATTATTTTATGATGAAGCCTGCATACATTATTCTTCATCCACGGATTCTGCTGCACTTACCTTTCAATAAAATATAATCACAAGATGTGCACTATGCTGCTGGACCA
The DNA here is from genome assembly GCF_004010195.1 of Chiloscyllium plagiosum. Lineage (NCBI taxonomy): Eukaryota > Metazoa > Chordata > Chondrichthyes > Orectolobiformes > Hemiscylliidae > Chiloscyllium > Chiloscyllium plagiosum. Next base: position 81,103,027 of record NC_057713.1, on the reverse strand, counting down.
GCATTTATCGCCCATCCCAACTCTCCCTTGAGAAGGTGGCATTGTGTTGCCATCTTGAAACACTATAGTCCATTTTGTGCAAGTACGCAATGCAGAATTTGAATCAGTGACAATGAGAGAACGGCGATGTATTTCCAAGTCAGCATAGTGATTAGCTTGGTTGAGAACTTGCAGTTGATGGTATTCCTGTGTGTCTGCTGTTCTTGTCCTTCTAGATGGAAATGGTCATGAATTTGAAAGATGCTGTCGAAGGTGCCTTGGTGAACCTCTACATTGCATCTTATAGATGGTCCACACTGCTGCTACTGAGCACGTGAGGGAGGTGATGGATGTGGTGCCAATCAAGTGGGCTGCTGTGTCCTTTCTCCATAGATGGTGTTAAGCTTCTTGGGTGTAGTTCCATCACACTCCTGACATATTCCTTTCGACTGAGGACTAGCACTGGGGCATCAGGACGTAGGTTACTTGCTGCAGGAATCCCAACCTATCCTAGCTATTGGAATTATTTCTGGAAAGATTTCTAGAGCAGTTCTGGAGCACTTGAAACAGCTCTCACAAGGTAGTCTGAAGAAGCTGTCTACTCTTTCTTAATTGGAACTTGGGATGCCCTCTGTCAAGGAACAAAATCGTATTGGATCTTACTTTTACAATAGTGCAGTGTTCTCATCTCTTCTACACGATTAAAGAGCTGCTGAAAAAACATGCAAGCAGATTTTAATGTTGAGGCAGCCGATGAAAAGGAGGAACACGACTGTTCTATTTGAAAATTTAACTCTTGAAATGTTCCTTCAACAGATACAATGAAGGAGTGTTTCCTATTGCAAATATTCAATCACTACTGTATGTTTTTACCTGCCTGACAGTTAGGTCAATGCAGTGAGACATATAGATCGAGCAGCAAGGTTATTGGATCAGCTCTTCAGGCAGGATTACTGGTCAGCCTATCAATAGCTATCACTATTAGTGAGCAAATTAGACAACCTTGGAGTCTGCACATGTGCAATTAAGCAGGGAAATTGGGATATTGCTCTCTGAACAGCCTAGTTCTAGCACTGTTGCCTCACAGAGCCAGGGACCCAGGATTGATTCTACCCTCAGGTAATGTCTATGTGGAGTTTGCACATTCTCCCCGTATCTGTGTGGGTACCCTCCAAGTGCTCTGGTTTCCTCCCATAGTCAAAAGATGTGCAGGTTAGGTGGGTTGACCATGGGAAATGCAGGGTTATAGGGGAGGGGAGGGGGATGGGTCTGGGTGGAGTGGTCTGCAGAGGATAGGTGTGGACTCGTTGGGCTGAATGGCTTATTTCCACACTGTAAGGATTCCATGTAGCTTGCCAAGAAACTCAAGTTGAAATACCTAAAGGATATAGCTCTACAATTCTTATCCAATAAGTACTGATAAATAATGATCTCCCCTCATGCCACAAAATGTTTTGGCATGTCCCTTGAAGAATTCATGAAACTTTAATGATGCAATAAATCTTACTTAAGACCAATGATCTTTGACATTGAAAATTTACATGTTGAGTTTCATTCCATCAAATTTTAATTGTTAAAGATTTGAAATACTTATGAATTAAGTTTCAATACTTACTTTTTGCCTTTTCTTCCCTACTACTTAGTCTCATCTTTTGCTCCTGTTTGTTTTGCTGTCTGTGCATTGCTTTCCATTGAATTGTACATTCTAACATGCTCCCCATTTTTGACTTTATCCTAATCTGGGATAGATTTCCCAGGGAGTGGAGAGCTTCTGGTTCACCATGAGGTTTTCATTCTACGTTGGGGATGTTTTTTTAAATAAGTTCCTCACAAGAAGCCAGTCTGATGGAGAGATTTGGCTCCCTGTTGGATGGTGAACACTGAACAAAGCCTCAAGAGAAGGTAGCTTTTCTAATGGTGGAACAGTGATCATGAGTGGCTGGGCACAAATGTTGTTTGGACGGTATCTTGATTGAGAGCTCAACCTCTTATAAAAGGATAATATGAATGAGTTTGCTTACACAGGTGCAAAAAAGTATTGACATAGCTTGATTGATAGGTCTTTGAGCTAATAAATTATTTTTTTCCTGTGATTTATGTGATTACCGTAATTTATATCTCAGGGTCAGGTGAGTGAAAATGGGAAAACTCTTTTTAAAAAATGAACTTTAAAAATGTTAGACTCAACCTCCCAATTTTGGCAGTCTGTTAATGGTCTCTAAGGCTTTAAAAATAGTCATTCAAAGCAAGTTTTGACTGGGTAGAGTTGCTATAGTCCTAGCAGACTATAGGGCTGCTGTGTCATTAGGAGGAGATGACTGGTGCTGGGCTAATCTGAGAGTTACCACACCTCAGGTGAAGGGAAAGGTTGCGAAGAAGTGTCCTTCATGGTAACCTCAACCAGTGTAGAAATCAAACCTGTGTTGTTGGTGTTACTAAGTCTTCTAACCAACTGAACTAACTGACCCTCCATTTAAAGTGCTAAACATCCAGATCCTTTGAGGTATTAATAGTAGAAATGACCAGCATTTGGAGCCTCTTTAACTTGTGTAGATAATTATTGTACAAAAGGACTCTTGTGACACAGTGGTAGTGTTCCTACCTTTGAGATAGGAGGCCTAGGTTTAAGACCCTCTTACTCTACAGGTGTGCAAAACATGTTGATTGTAGAAAAAAAAGTTGTATAATTGACAGCAGAGATCTGAGAGCTAGAGCTGCTAATCAAGTCCTGGGGCTCTGCTGATCCAACTATCCAATGACTGTCTGCGTTAAACTTCATTTTGGGTTCTTGGCTGACAACCAAGATATTCATTAGTCTTTCAAAACAGATGAGTCACAGGAAAACATTATCTGAATGACAAAGATGTCTGTAATAACAAGCTTACAGTAAAAAAGATTAATTCTTTCAGAAAGTGGAAAGTTATCAATAATTAATTTTAAAGGCTATTTTCTTCACATTCTATTGTCTCTATAGGGTTCATTATTTCTATACAATTTTTGTGGGTAGACAGGCATGAGGTGGCATTGATGTCACCTACAAGTGTGTGTGTAAGGTGAGGTAATATGAGGAGTGGACATTAGAGGGCATTTTAATTTTTCATTGTAACGGGAATGAAGTCCCATAGCATGGGACTTTTGAACAGTCCACCTTGGCACTTGGCAAGCAGTCCACCTCTGAGCACTTCGCTAGGTCGGCTGGCCCAACTGTAGTTCAAATGAAGATCACTTGTCCGGAACCACTTTCTCTCTTAACTGTCCTCAAAGTTTCACATCCAGGGATGAAAGGGCTGTTGTACAAGGGACGGTTAAATAGCTTGGGCTTTTACTCAGTGGAGTTCAGAAGAATGAAGATCGAGGGTGGGGGGGAGTTGATCTGATTGAGGTGTTTAAAATGCTAAAGGGGATTGATAAGGTAGATGTGATCAGATGTACCCCTTCTGGGACAGTTTCGAACAAGTGGTTCAAAACTGAGATGAGGAGTGACTACTCTCAGAGCATTGTGAATCTGTGGAACTTACTGCCCCAGAGTTCAGTGGAAGCAAATTCAATCAACAGGTTCAAGAAAGAATCTGCAGTCCTTACCGTCTCCATTCAAGAAAGAATTAGATGTATTCCTGATGAAAAGCAATATAAAGATCTATGGGGAGCAGGCAGTGGACTTGAGACGAGGATAAGATCAGCCATGATCATGTTAAATGGCAGAGTGGGCTCTAAGGGCTGAACTGCCGACTCCCCTCCTAATCCCTATGTTCCGATGTTTACAAGTTATGAAACCTGCACACACTACTTTTGCAAGACCCAGGCAGTGATTCTATAAATGATTATTGTTGACATTTCTACAGGGAATTGGCTGGAATGCAGTATAATGCATACAAAGATGTTTCTGCATTGATGTGAACATCACAAGATTGCCAGCTGATCAAATTAGTTAGCATTGCAATTGGAAAAATGTACCTGGTTAAAAGTGACTGGTGAATTTCATGTTGCTCTATTGTTTGCATTGAAGACAGGATGGAAATGAACTCCAAGTGATGTGATAGATGGCTGTGTCAACTTATCGTCAAGTTGCCACCTACCTTAATTTATGGTTAGATCATCTTAGTGGTGACTGGTGCACCATAGAAATTGATGGCAGCCTCAATGTTGTTGAGGTTGTTAAGTCTCTGATAGTATTCCTGAAAGCATATATAAAACCATGTGTTAAATAAGCCAGACAGGGTGAGCTGATTGGATTTCTGGAGAACTCTGTTTGGTAGACAATCCTGAATTTTGTCACTTCATTGTTATCAAATTTAACAGTTTATTTTCTGGAGATTCTGCATATGAGCTGCTACTTGTCCATTTGGGTGCAATGGCCTCTCTGTTTTGACATGTTGAAGCTTTTACATTTTGCTAACTTACCTGATTTTCCACTTCTGGTCCATTTACTGAGAAGATGGCTTTGCATTGGAAGCTCTCTAACCATGTTTTAAAGCAGGACAGTGACATGGACAAAGGAGAATGGGGTAAATTTAAATTATAATTGCTTCCCCCCTCTTTTCCTGAGACAATGATGTGTTGTTCGATTCACTTTTTCCCTTTAAAGTTTGAAGGGTCTTCCCCAAATCCTAGTTTATTGATTCCAATCTTTAACGTAAACCCACTGTGATTAATCTTTAAGATGAAATCAGAGATAATGGTTATTAAAACAATAAATACAAAATACAGGGGAATTGCCTCTCTACACTAGAAGCACATACATAAGCACACAGGACATGAAGGAAGACAAGACAGGACGGAAGAGGAGACAGGTTATAACTTATAATGTTTGGTAAATCCAGAAGTATTAAAGGTGAGTTACAACATCCTCAAAGTCACTGTCTAATGCTAGTTTCCTGAACCCAATAATTTTCCTTCTTGCTGGAAATGTATAGGTCTCCTACCAGCCAACAACTTGAAGATAGAGATGAACAGTCTGAGGTAGGCTGCCAGCTCAGGCTGGAGTCCTGCTGTCCCTCGAAGTTGAACAATAACTGACTTAGAATCCCAGAATTGTTAAATTGCTAAGTGTACAAGTTCCGATTTCAGTCATGTGATGATAGGCTGCTGCTGATTGCCAATCTCTGGGCTCTTTGGAAGATTATTTATAGTGCAGTTTTATCTTACCTTTGGAGTTCCCTTTGTGAGGTAAGAATGTAATTGTAAAAGAACTAGCATCCATTTTAACATAATGGGTCTTGATGTTTACCTTTATCCAATGGTAGTTGGATACCTATAGCCCATGTCCAAACCTTTAAGCTTTATTTGAAAGGTCTAAAAAATGCAAAGTTGAAAATCATACAACACCAGGTTACAATTCAATAGGTTTATTTGGAAGTACTATCTTTTGGAGACACAGAATTACAATGTCCTATGATCCTGTTTCACAGCTACCTGATGAAGGAGCAATGCTCCGAAAGCTAGGGCTTCCAAATAAACGTGATGGGCTACTTCCTGGTGTTGTGTAATTTTTAGCTTTGTCTACCCCAGACCAACCCCAGCACCTTCATATTATAAAAATGCAGGGAGATCAGAAGCTTATAGAAACACAATCATGTGATCAGCCATTTTGTGTTTCCAGCCATTTTGTTTAATTTTAATGGAAACAGAATTCAAACAGGGAAATATTTAAGAGAATGCATTTTTCATTGGGATTTCTCCTCTATTCATGACAAAGGCTCAACATTATTCAGATCCTATGTTGATGACTCCAGGCAGCTAAATTTATCTGTCCCACACCATTGCTCAGTTTAGTGCTGCAGAGAATCACTTAAGCTCCTGCTTAGGAGGTGGGCATTGGTTGCTAATATAGTAAAAGTCTTGAAGATGGATTGATGTACCCTGAATTTTTCAATAAATACGGTCTCTGAATTATTTAGTATTATGTTTACTGCGACATATGAAATTATTCCAAATCTCTGAGTTTCGTGAATGATGAATTTAACAGAAAATTGTCAGGGGCTCATTTGCTGTATTGCTGATGTATTAGGTGCATTGATCTAAATGCAGGATTGTGAATTCATAAGATATAGGAGCGGAATTAGGCCATTCGGCTCATCGAGTCTGCTCCACCATTCGATCATGGCTGATATGCTCCTCCCCCCATTTTCCTGCCTTCTCTCCAAAACCCATTACCAATTAAAAATCTGTCTAACTCATCCTTAAATTTACTCACTGCACTTTGGTGTAGGAAATTCCACCCTTTGGGAGAAGTGGTTTCTCCTGAACTCTGTTTTAAATTTGCTGTCCCTTATCCCAAAAACATGACCTCTATGAGCATCTGATTTGTGCTTGTTTCCTTGGCAATACTATTGAATCACTCATTTTATAGCCATAGAAATCCCTGACTCTGAATCCAATAATTTGAATCAAAGAGTGGGATTTTATACAGTGTTAAAATTCCCTTCTACCCCCAGCTCCAGCACAGGGTAAATATTGACATTGAGCCTGCCCCCCACTTTGGCAGAATTGCCTCGCAGCCATTTGACACTCATTGAGATCTCAGTTGTCTCAGGGTCGAGTATTGTGCACCTATTCCCTTTTCTAAAGACTGCTAGCCAGCAAGTAGTGACCATGTCAGCTTGGGCCAACACAATAGCTCAGTGGTTAGCACCATTGCCTCACAGTGCCAGGAAACTGGGTTCAATCCGAGTCTTGGGCAACTGCCTGTGTGGAGTTTGCGCATTCCCCCTGTGTCTTCCAGGTACTCCAGTTGTCCCCCACAGTCAGAGATGTGCAGGTTAGGCGGTCATGGTTTGCATAAAAATTTGTAGCTCGGGTACCGGTTGTCATAGTTGGAGGTATGGTCGCTGAGCTGGGAAGTTGATTTGCAGATGTTTCATTCCCTGTCTAGGTGACATCTTCCATGCTTTGAAGCCTCCTGTGAAGCGCTATGGTACTGTGTCTTCTGGAATTTATTTGGTTCCGTTCCTGCTGCTTCTGGTTGCCAGTTCTGGTTGTTCATTGTAGTGGTTGGTATACTGGGCCTAGATCAGTATGTTTGTTGTTGGAGTCCGTGGCTGTATGCCACGCTTCTAGAAATTCTCTGACTGTCCTCAGTTTGGCTTGTCCTATGATCATTGTGTTGTCCCAGTCAAATTTGTGGTCCTTGACATCTGTGTGTGTGGCTACTAGGACAGCTGGTCGTGGTGTTTAGTGGCTAGTTGGTGTTTGTAGATGCGGATTACCAGTTGTCTGCCTGTTTGCCCTATATTAGCCTCATGCAGGCTTTGCGTAGAATCTTGTAAATTACATTTGACTTACACATGATGGGTAGAGGGTCTTTAGTCCTGGTGAGTTGTTGTCTGAGCATGGCTGTCATTACTCCCAGTGGGTGGAAAAGTCTACAAACTATCTTGACCTGGATTCTGCAACCAGCAAACTGCCCTTGTGTTGCTATGAAATTATTTCTCTGAATTGAAACCTGAACCTTCTGAACTGAACTCAAACTACAAGTGATTCTTGCCCATTTTGCGTTGTGTGTTACAAGACTCAGCATCATAAACACATTATCATTAACTCCACAGGTATCTTATGTGGAGTTAGGTGACATGGCTTCTTGAAAATGATATATTTAGTTCATCATTTCAAATGACTTTATGACCTCTTAAAATAACAAACAGTTATCCTCACAGAACTGAAGCCATTAATCTATTTACCTCTAGTTTAAAATCCAAATTTGCAAATGATAATATATTACAAACCTTGTATCACACAATCTAACTCTGCAACTGTGGGACCTGATATCTGCAGGATCAAGAGGCCATGCCGTAGCACTTGCTGAGGTCAACATTATATTTAACTTCTTTGTCAGTGGCTCCTTTCTGTCCACGACAAAGAATATTTTTCACATCTCCCAGTCTGCCGTACGCAGCTATATGAAACAGATAACCAAAGGGTTTGACACATCACTTTCTCCATTGACACTGACAGCTAACATGAAAACATTCAGGAATATGCAGAAGTGACTGGCCCTCAACTGGGGCATCAGTGATGATGCTCACATTAGCATCAGAGCATCAGAACACAAGCCAGAAAACACTTCCAATAGCTGTGGCCATTTAATTATTGTCTAAATAATGTATGAGCACAGAAGCTGGATCACGCAAACTTGTTCAAGGTGACCAGGGACAGCCACAGGTCCTTTATCCTGCAATTACCAATTGTACATCAATATGAATCTACTCTAGAAATGTGGCATGATAGCAACTGAGGGACATGATTCCATGTTACACATGAGGCTCAAACAGACTGGAGCCCCATCATTCAGAGTAACGCAGGGTAACAAAACTTGGGTGAACATTGGGATGTTTAGGACATGATAGGACTACTGCAGAAAAGGTCCAGCTGGTCTGAGGGATTACTACAATATGTCAATAAGGAGTCTTTTGCAACGTTGCTATGTGCTACATCCTGTATCACCTGGTTCAATAAGGAGATGTGAATGTGGGACAGTAGAAGCAGCAATTCATATTAATGAGGATTATCAGGGTAAAGACAAGAAAGCAACAGAAGGAGGAAGAACACCTCAATGCCTTGCAGCAACGAATTGAGGAATTAACTAGTTGCTCAGCAATCCTAGTGATCTGGAACATAGGAACATAGAAAATAGGAGCCAGAATAGACCATTCAGTCCTTAAATATGATCACGTTTTCTCTATTTAAAACAGATGCTGGCAGTGACCTTCATCATAAGCAGCCTGCATGACCATATACTTATTTAAATTTACTCAGGGTGAACCTCTATCTCAATGCCATTTTCCTGCTTTCTCCCCATACCCGTTCATGTCCTTAAAATCTAAAAATGTATCTGTCTCGTTCTTGAATATATTTAGTGCTTATTCCTAGTTTGTCATGTGTATGGGGTCTAAGCAGCTTTGGTCTTCCAGGTACTGCTCATGGGTTCAAGGTACTTTCCTCAAAACTCTTTCTTTACAGCAGAGTACATAAACACATTCTCACAGACTGGTAGAGTTTCTGTCTTCTTCCAAATCACTCTGCATAATTATGTGGAGAAAGTGAGGACTGCAGATGCCGGAGATCAGAGCTGAAAAATGTGTTGCTGGAAAAGTGCAACAGGTCAGGCAGCATCAAAGGAGCAGGAGAATCAACGTTTCGGGCATAAGCCCTTCTTCAGGAATGAGGAGGGAGAGGTCAGATGCGGGTGTCCCAGAGGTGTTCTCTGAAACGTCCCAACCAACCCAACCGCTCCGTGGCTGAACACTTTAACTCCCCCTCCCACTCCACCAAGGACATGCAGATCCTTGACCTCCTCCGTCGCCAGACCATGGCAACACGATGCCTGCAGGAAGAGCGCCTCATCTTCCGCCTAGGAACCCTCCAACCACAAGGGGTTTCAGAGAACACCTCTGGGACACCCGCACCAACCAACCCAACCGCCCCATGGCTGAACACTTTAACTCCCCCTCCCACTCCGCCAAGGACATGCAGGTCCTTGGCCTCCTCCATTGCCAGACCATGGCAACACGACGCCGAGAGGAAGAGCGCCTCATCTTCCGCTTAGGAACCCCCCAACCACAAGGGATGAATGCAGATTTCTTCACCTTCCTCATTTCCCCTACCCCCACCTTTTCTCAGTCCCAACCCTCGGACTCAGCACAGCCTTCTTGACCTGCAATCTTCTTTCTGACCTCTCCGTCCCCAACCCCTCTCTGGCCTATCACCCTCACCTTAACCTCCTTCCACCTATCGCATTCCCAATGCCCCTCCCCCAAGTCCCTCCTCCCTATCTTTTATCTTAGCCTGCTTGGCACACCCTCCTCATTCCTGAAGAAGTGCATAATTATGTGACATCACACACATCATTATTATATATCTTGTTGATGCCTCATTACTCTGCAATTATCTAACTCTTACAGCATACATAAAACCCCTCTTTATTAATATTCTTCACCATTGCTTTATCTTGCATTATGCAGCCTCAGACCATTCAACTAACTTCCAAATCAATGAGACACATACAGTCTCAGGCTCAGAAGTTACTATGTTAATACACTACAAATGTAAATGGGAAGGAAAAGCTGATCCAGTGAGACTGATCTAAGATTTCCTTTTCCATCCAATACTGAAAGTTAAATTTATCCCCAACTTTCAACTAAAAGCTAGAAAGACCCCTCACTGTCTTTAAAACATAATGCCAGTAATCAAAATTTCTTGTGAATTTATGTATCTAAACTGTGTAGTGCAATGACAATATTCTGATAATGAGATGACTGTGCGTAACATTGATGTACAATGATCAATGTACATTGTACAGTCATGTGCACAAACTGTGAAGAATGAAGGAATCGTCTGTATCAGTGACAGTGAACTATAATGTGTACAATGGTGTAAGGAAAATAATCTTACCAAAGTCAGACAGAAGTCACTCTGCGTCAGGGAAACTATTACTGGCCACATGCTAGCAACAAAGATAAAGAGAACCACTTCTCCAATGTGCAGGATGGAACCAGAGCCATGAGCCTGTGGCAACACAAACCAGCATGATTTACTTTTGTTCCAAACTACATTTTATTACTGTCTCAGTGTGGGTTCTTCAAAGATGTCAAGCGTTTGGAAGAAAATATCAAGGCTATGTGAAAATAAAAGGCATCCATGTAAAATTTTATACTTTGATTTTAAAAGAATTTTAAACCAATGTTTACTCAAAATGTACCCTCTAATATTATAAAAAGCTACAGTTCTGGAAAGGACATTTAATTTGTTTGTAACCAGTAAGGAAAGTTGCTGAGCATCTTTAAGGGTTCAGATAACAAGAAATTCCAGAGTTTGTGAAAATCAATGTTCTATAGTTTCTCGCTATCCAAGGGCACAAATAATAACACTCTCTTTACAGAGTGATGTAAATAGGTTTCCAGATGTAACTGGCCAAGTGAATCTGGAAACCCACCCATTAATAGGTCTTTATACAGCGCCATTTCTGCAATTATCATAATGTAGATCATTATAAATGTCAGATTTTAGCAGGAGGCTGGCAGCATATCAGGCATCTCAGTCTTGAGCAATGTTTGCAGCTTGCAGAAGTGTAATGGTGGGAAAGGTCTGGAGCAAGCCACTTGAGGCCTGGAAGGGGAAAGGGTGCAGCAGTAGGTACTCCAGCTCTGAACTCCAATAAGAAAAGCTTTTTAAATAAAAAAACTTCCCATAACAAGCCTCACTGACTTTCAAATAGGTTCAACTGTCAAAGCTTGCTGTGCTGGGCACCCTGCTCAAGAGCAGGTTTAATTTAAACCAGAGTATCATGGGCATGCCATTTACAGAACAGCAGCTACCCAAAGTGCATTGGCCAAAATATATCCTCAATCGACATCACAAAAATTGACTGTTAAAAATGTTTCATTGTTTGCCGTACCAAATGGTTGTTGCATTTCCCACCTTCCAGCGGCTAAAGTACAAAAAAAATTCATTGGCTGTAAAGTGGTTTATAGCGTCCAGTGGTCATAAAAAGTACAATATAAACGCTAGTCTTTCTCCCCTTTTCTACTAATCTTGCAAAATCGACATCCTAACAGAGCAGCAGGAATATGATGGAAAATTACACCACTTCATTTTAACTATTCTCCCATTTCATTGCTGTTAACTAAAGGTAGTTTCACAAACAAAAATCCCTAGTGAAACTCAGCAGGTCTAACAGCATCTGTGAGAAGAAAGCAGAATTAATTTTTCAAATCTGGTGACTTGATGTCAGTTCTGAACAGTTACCAGACTCAAAACGTTAACTCTGCTTTATTCCTACAGTTGCTGCCAGACCTGCTGAGTTTCGCCAGCAGTTTCTGTTTTTGTTCAGATCTCCAGCACCTGCAGTTCTTTAGAGATAGTTTCAAGCTCAGTAAAATATACTATTTCTACTTTTTAAGATTTGGACTTTATTCAAGTGGATTCTTTGAGATTAAATTGTGCCTTTAAAAAAACATAAATAAAATGTGGCAAGAGAGATGGCTGCCGAAGGTTGGGGTGACCACTTCAGGAATACTGTGTCCAGTTCTGGTTACCCAGTTACAGGAAGGATATTATCAAACTGGAGAGGGTTCGGAAGGAATTTTCCAGGATGTTGCCATGTATGGAAGGTTTAAGTTTTAAAGAATAGCTAGATATGCTGGGACCTTTCTCACTAGAGTGTGGGAGATTGAGAGGTGATCTGATGGACATTCATAAAATAATGAGAGATATAGATAAAGTTAATGGTAGTTGTCTTTTCCCTAGGATAGGAGATTTAAAGACTAGTCGGCACATTTTTAAGGTGTGAGGAGAGAGATTTTAAAAATGACAAAATGTTTTACACAGAGGGTGGTTTGCAGGTGGAATGAACTTCCTGAGAAAGTGATGGATGTGGGTACATTTGAAAGACATTTAGATAGATACATGAATAGGAAAGGTTTGGAGGAATGTGGTGAAAATGTGTTGCTGGAAAAGCGCAGCAGGTCAGGCAGCATCCAGGGAACAGGAGAATCTTGAAGAAGGGCTTATGCCCGAAACGTCGATTCTCCTGCTCCTTTGTTGCTGCCTGACCTGCTGCGCTTTTCCAGCAACACATTTTCAGCTCTGATCTCCAGCATCTGCAGACCTCACTTTCTCCTTGGAGGAATGCAGGCCAGGAACAGGCAGGTGGGATTAGTTTAAGTTGGCATTACGTTCGGCATAAACTGGTTGGAGCAAAGGGCCTGTTTCTGTGCTGTATGACCTTATGACTCTATGCTTCTGGGAGGTCAGTAACATGTAAAGATCTGTTGTACACTACCTTGGACAGGTAAATTGAATAAGAATCTATTTCTGAATTTACAGCTCCCATTGGTTTGATGTTTACCAAAACCTAAATTGAAAGATTTCCCTTCCAGATTCAGTATGTGCAAGGAAAAAACTTAGTAAAGAGACTTGCGGAGAAAAGAGTTTATCATTAGTGCTGTGAACAGTTATCAGGCAAACAGGCAAACATTGTGTAGCCATGACTTCTAACCTGGAATAATTTTGTTGACAATCGAATCCTGGTCATGTGGTCACATGATCAAAACTGGCATCAAGTAACAAAACTTAGAGCCAGAGGTGAGGTCAGTACAAAAGAACCATTCCACCAACAAGACAGATCCCAGCCTAACAACCAGTCAACCAAGCATTCAAAGAGGGACTACTTTATTCCCAACTACAACAAAAGTTTGTCTCTTTGTCTACATAAGTGCAACTGTAGCTTCATTTGAAAACCCAGACTCAAGATTAGAGTAGTGCTGGAAAAGCCTTCATCAGGCTTTTGCCCAAAACGTCGATTTTCCTGCTCCTCGGATGCTGCCTGACCTGCTGTGGTTTTCCAGCACCACTCTAATCTTTAATCTACAGCATCTGCAGTACCCACTTCTGCCTAGTTCATGAAAACCCAGACTCCTCATCTCCATTCATCTTCTAAAAAACCCTAAAAGAGAACTCAGTCGGGTTTGTCATCAGTCCTTCTAAGAGGAATAATTTAAAACCAATACATTTTCTTGACATTCCATTAATAAACTAACAAACGTCATCTCGAAAATATATCTGCTTGTCTCTGTGTCTTTGAGGGAGAAGGTATGTTGTTATATTCGCATTCTGAATGATGTGTGAAGGGGCTGGTGATGGTGCAGTGGTAATGTCACTGGACTAGCCATCAGAGCCCTAGCCTAATATTCAAATTTCACTATTGCAGATGGTCAAATTTGACTTTGATTAAAATTTGGAATTAAATTCTGATCACATGGTAACCATTCAACTACTGTCATTGTCATAAGAACCCATCTGGTTCCCTCTAGGGAAGAATATCTGTCATCCTCCACCTGGACTGGGTCTGGCCTATATGTGACTCCAGACACACAGCATTGTGATTGATTTTTAATTTCCCTCTGAAATGGAAACTAATGGATAACTGAAACTGGATGGACCATTCTGCAGTGACTTGTGCACCAGAAATTACATGACAATTCCAATCCCATTGACCTTTGAAAACCTCTTGGGTACTGGCCGAAACGGGACAGCTGTCTCACTGTCTAGTCAAGGAACAGCCTGATAAGATCATACTCATGGAATTGTACTTTTTATAAACACTGCTTCAGACAACACAATCCAAAGACTGCTATGCTTCAAGAAAGCAGCTCACCACCACTTTCTCCAGGGTAATTTGGGATGGGCACTAAATGCTGACACAGCCAGTCCTTCTGATGTAGATACACCTACAAAACAATTAGAAAAGGAATTTCAGGATTTTGACTAAGCGACAGCGAAGGACCAGTGATTTGTCAGGATGGTGTGTGACTTTGAAGTGTTCCCATTCATCTGCTGCCATTGTCCTTCTAAATAGTAAATATTTGGAATGTGTAATCAAAGATGTTTTCGTGAATTGCTGTTATGCATCTTGTAGATTATACACATTGCAGCTACTATGTATTATTGTTGTAGACAGTGATTGCTGAAAGTGATGGATGGAGTGCCAGTCAAGTGGGCTGCTTTCTTCTCAGTGGTGTTGAGCTTCTTGATTGTAGATGAAGCTGTACTTATCTGTGAATGGGGAGTATTCCATCACACTTCTAACTTGTGACCTGTAGATTGTGAATGGGCATTGGGGAATATGTTGATGTGTTACTTGACACCGTGTTACTTGACACCGTGTTACTTGACACCGTGTTACTTGACACCGTGTTACTTGACACCGCATTACTTGACACATCTGTTGACCTGCTATCATAGCCACGATATTTATACAGTTAATAAAGATTAGTTTCTGGTCAACGGTAAACTTCAAGATCTTCACGGTAGGAGATTCATTGATAATAATGACAATGAACATCAAGGAGAAATGGTTAGATTCTCTTTTGCTGGAGTCATTGACTGGCACTTGTGCAGCATAGATGTTACTTGCACTTTTCATCCAACCTAGATAATGTCCAGATCCTGTTGCATATGAACAGGGACTACCTCAGTATCTGAGAAGTCATGAATGGTGCTTAATGTTTTGCAATAATCAGCAAACATCCCCACTTCTGACGTTATGAGGGAGGGGATCATAAAGAGGAGATGTCATTGATGAAGTGGCTGAAGATGGTTGGGCCACAGACTCTACCTTGAGGACGTTCTGCAGAGAAGTCATAGGACTGAGAAGATCGACCTCCAACCACAGCCGTTGCCCTGTGTAATAGCTTGACTCCAGTCAGTGGAGAGGCTGCTCCCTAATTATCATTGATAAGTTTTGTTCGGGCCACTTGATGCCACACTCAGTCAAAGTTTTGTTCGGGCCACTTGATGCCACACTCAGTCAAATGCTGCCTCAGCATCAAGGGCAGTCTCTCTCATCTCCACTTTGAATTTTGCTCTTTGTCCATGATTGCATCAAGTCTGGAAAGAGTTTAGGAGGTAAGAAGTCCTAGCAGAATACAGACTATCAATTGGCTAGTTACTCCTGAGTACGTGCCTCTTGATGGAACTGTCCATGACATCTTCAATCACTTTGCTGATTATTGAGGGTAGATTAGTTGGGCAGCAAATTAGCAGGGTTGGGTACGTCCTACTTTTGTATATGTGATGTAGCTGTAGTTTTTCACATGGTTGCAAAGAGTTTCAACCAGTGTTGTAACTGTACTGCAACAGTTTGGCTAGGGGTACCTAATGAATGAGCTTTTGACTAGTCAGGAATTTGTTTCCTTATAGAGTTCCATGATAGATCCTCTCCACATGTTTTAATTGTTGACTCAGCACAGAAAAAGCAAGGAATGAGAATGAGAAATAGTCGCTCAGCCCAGCAAACTGTTTGGGTGCATCTTTAAGCTAGTGAAGTATCAATGAAAAGTATTAAAAGAAACTCTGTTACATGTGATATAAGAAAATTGTGGAACAGGTGGAACCTGATCCCAGGCCTTCTACACCAAAAGTAGAAATACTATCACCGTGCCATGAGATCCCCAAGGATTTGAATAGATACTCACTGTTACAAAGCTAATTAAATATACATTATTCATGCATTCTCAAATCTCCATTCAGTAGCAGGCTCTTATGTTGCACTGCTAATGTCCCCATCTCTGGGCCAGGAGGCCTGCATTCAAGTCCCACCTGTTCTATCTCACAACATGTCATTACTTCTGAATAGGTTGATAACCAAAACTGAGAGTGTGTTGCTGGAAAAGCACAGCAGGCCAGGCAGCATCCCAGGAGCAGGAGAATCGACATTTCTGGCTGGAGCCTGCTCCTCAGATGCTGCCTGACCTGCTGTGCATTTCCAGCAACATACTCTCAACTCTGATCGCCAGCATCTGCAGACCTCACTTTCTCCTCCTGATAACCAAAACTACCTACCATTCAGGATCAACACAGAAACTGCGCCTTTTGAAATAACTTTTCAGTCTATATCCCTATAACAACCAATCCCTTTCCTAGCAAATGCCAACTTTTAAAGGATTTAATTACCTGGATTCGGCATAGAAACATTTGTTAACAGTTTGCTCACTTTGCCCATTAGTACACGCCAATTCCTGTAATAACCACAGAACTATTTATAAAACAAAGAACCACAGTTGCTGGAAACTTGAAACAAAGACAGAAACTGCTGGTGAAACTCAGCAGGTCTGGCAGCATCTGTGGAGAAAAAAATTAAGAAAACACTTAGGGACATTTAAGTGACTCTTGGATAGGCACATGGAAGCTAGTACAATGAAATGTATGAAGGTTAGTCTGATCTTAGAGTAGGATAGAAGGCCGGCACAACATTGAGGTCTGAAGAGCCTGTACTGTGCTGTACTGTTCCATGTCCTGCGTTCTAAAACAAACATTTCATGTCCAGTGCTCATTCTTCAGAACTGATAGTAAGTTATTTAGTGAAATTAGCTTTCCCGCTGTAAATAACCTTTCTAATTGTAATATTTCTAGGTAATCCAATTACTTATTCTATCCAAGGTATCCAGACAGGTCCTAATTACCTTGAGGATGATGTCCAGAAGTGTCAACCACTGCACAAAGATGTCAAAAACATTTGTTTCATCTATCCAAAAGAAAAGTTGTTTTTCAGAAATTTTGTTTCATAATGGTTCATAATATTCCAGCACAAAGTACTTCCAAAGTGCAGTTTACATTAGCTTTAGGCTAGTTCTAAATTGATGCAGATTTAAGTTTGGATATAGCCAGCTATTTGCAGGAAAGCATGAGAAACAAAGAACTCTTATGATTCTTCATTGTATATACAAAGTTTTCAAGCAGTGATGTTGCAAATCTTGGAATGTTGTCTAAACTGCAGACAGCTTACTTACCTGATGAATTTTAACATGTAAGTCTCTTGAGACAGTCAAAATTTCATAAATTTACTTTTGAATTCTTTAAACACTCACTCTTTTCTTGAAATGATAACATTGTGATTTTTACAACGCTCCTATATCTTTCAGTAATTGTGGGGCAGAACTGTTAGAATCAATTCTTCTGGTTTAACATAGGTTGATTACAATTTACTCTCCCTGCCTTAAAGGCAGAACTAGTTTCAGCAACAGAACCGAAATTGAATACTTTAAGCCTCTGAGGCTTGTCTATGTTTGTTGCTTTGATGCAAATTGCAATACTATGTGACTTGTACGTTCACAAAGGATTCTATTCATCCATGGAATGTACAGTAATGCAAGACATTCGGTATGTTTAATTGAGTAATTTTGATACATTTCCGGTCTGCATTTACACTGGCATGTTGCAATTACCTCTGTTTGAGGAAGAAATGGCTTTGCAACGGAAAGGAAGCTTTAAACTGTCACTTTATTTCCTCATCATAGGTTTGCAAAAAGGACAAGAGACGATAGAAGAAACTGATGTTAAGAGCACTGGGAACTTCATACTCACGAGGCACGCAGATAGGATGCGCAATTATTAGTTCATGTTTTGCAAATCTTTTGGCAAACCTCAGTGTCCATGGCGATGCTGTGAAGGTGCTATGATTGCTGTGCTTCTAAAGCTGATAAAATTCCTACACGTTAACATGATTAGTACTCTGCAGACAAGAATAACATTCAAAGCTCCTATTTTCTTCTCAATTGCTGCTAGGACTGTAATAGGTCATGTATCGTTTCGATTGAGGGGTGTTCAACTTAGAAAAATTACATCAGCAGGCAAGTGTTGCTCAGTAAATAATTGGAGCTCTGGCCTGAAAAATCCGCGGATCCCAATGGACTTCCTCCTAGGACACTGGTCTCCAATCTTTTTAAGGACAAGATCAATTTTTGCATTTAAGTACAAGACTATGTCAGACAGAGAATAAACAGTTTATTTGGAGTTGGTCAAAAAATGTCTCTGGGGACTGATTTCACTTGTTTTGCTCCTGTGGAAGCCCTGATTGGCAATGCTTTGGATGAGTTATTATTCCTTCTTTATCCAGTCACAGCCATTGCTTCTTTCATTACTTTGTGAATGATTTCTCATGTTTTGCCAGAAGATGGCAAATGTGAACTGATACTTTGTGGAGACATTCCCTTTCGGGACCTGTTTAGAAAAAAAATTGACTTGAGTTTTCCGAACTGCCTTCAGCTCTTCAACTTTCTTTGTCCAAAGCACGCTGCTCAAGTTAAAACTACCCTTTGCTGTGTGTCATTGTGTGGTGTTATTCTGAATTTCTCTGTTGCTTGTCAATATACTTTAGGGACGGAGACCCACACAGCTTTGTCCGCAGGTGCCTGGTGGACAAGTAACACCTAGAAGCCAAGACACGCCCCAATGCACTGGCTACTCTCTCATACATTAAAAACAGTTCAGAACTGACAACTAGCCTGCTCCAACCACTAGGGATCTTGACAGCATGCAAACCGACAGCCACACTCAGACAGTGTCTCACGGGAATAAAGGACCGATACGCACTACGTGCAAGACGAATGTAATTTATAAAATCCCCTACAGGGACTGCACTAAACACTATGAAGGACAAACAGGCAGACAGCTCGTGACCCACATCCATGAACACCAAATAACAACTAAATGACACAACTGACTCTCCCTGGTATCCGTACATACGGACAACAAGAACCACGAGTTTGACTGGGACAACACAATGATACTAGGACAGGCCAAACAAAGGGAATTCCTGGAAACACAGCACTCCTCCTCAGACTCCATCAACAAATTGACCTGGATTGATATACAAACTGCTGCAATGGAAAAACTGGAACCGGCACTAACCAGAAATTGCTCAAACAGAACCACATAAACTCATAGCTGAACAGTACAGCAGTGCTTCACAGGAGGCAATACAGCACAGATGATGTCACCTAAGAAGGGGACGAAATGTCTGCCAACAAACCTACCAGCTCGGTAAACAGATCCATAATGAATCCAACCAGCTCCTGAACTACAGATTTTCACAACAATTTTGAATATACTTTAGTGACATTTAAGACAAACACTCTGATCTTTCACAGTTGTGAACAGAATTTCATATTCCATTCTGTTTGGAAGTTGTACATTATTGGTTTCTTTTCAGATGGACCAGGGGTTTATTGCTCATCCCTATTGCTTTACCTTTGTGGTTGGTGATATCAACCTGTCACTGATCGTACTGCCAGCTGGCTTCTGGGGATCTGCAACTCTGCAATATCTGGAATGTTATTGGCTGCTTTCAAGTGCATAGGCACAGGAGATCACTTCTGTGGTTGCAAAAGGGTTCCGGGGCTCCGGGTCAGCTTGCTTTGCTTGGAAATTGGTTACTGGGTGTGGCAGTGTTCCCTTTAATATTTCAGCAATCTGTACAAATCTATTAGACTAGCAGCTGTAGAAACAAACTGCAGAGAATAAGCAGAGGAAGGGGACTTGCTGAGCAGAAAGTCCACGTGGACATGGGGTTAAACAGCCTCCTTTCTTCCTAGTATTGTACTATACTGGCTTCACATATCAGTTCTTAGTATATTTCTTATTCATTGTCTTGCATTGTCACCATAAACTTGCCTTACCCTGCAATGATAGTCCATCTGGAACAATCTGAAATATGATGCATCAAACTGGAAAAGCCTGTAAAAAGTGTGAAATTTTGTCCATCCTTGTGACTGTGATGATCGACACACGCATGACCAATCAGTCATGATCCATGTGTTGGAGATCATTATCCTCAGATCATAAGAAAAAGGACCAGTGGGCTAGTTGATGAATTTTCCAGAATTCCAAAGATTTAGGAAGTTTCCATTGGATTGGAAAGTAGCAAATGTAACTGCTTCATTCAAAATGGGAATGTGGCAAAATACAAGAAACTAAGGCCAGTCAGCCTGACATCTGAAATAAGGAACATATTAGAAGATATCAAAAATGTTACAGCAGGGAAGTTAGAAAAATTCAAGGGAATCAGATCAGTCAGCATGGTTTTGTGAAAGGGAAATTTTGTTTAAGCAATTTATTAGAGTTCTTTGAAGAAGTAATATCTTTTGGTGATAATGGGAAAGCAGTGGCTTTTGATACAATGTTATATCAAAAGTTATTGCAGAAAATATAAAATCATAGAATAAAAGAGAACATATTAGCATGGATACCTGATTGGCTATCTAACAGGAAGCAGAGACTAGGCATAAAATGGTCTTTTCCTGGTTGGCAAAATGTAAAGAGTGTAGTACCATAGAAATCATTTCTGAGGCCTCAACTTATAAAAATGACTTGAATTAAGGTAGGCTTGCTAATTTTTCTTATGACATAAAGAGAAGTAGCAAAGTAAGTTGTGATGAGGACACAAGGAGGCAGCAAAGGAATATGGACAGTTTGAGTGGACAGAGATGTGGAAATTAGGACATAGTATCATATGGGAAAATGTGAATTTGTTGACTGGTAAGAAGAATAAAAAAGAATCTAAATGGTGATAAATTGCAGAACCCTATCATGCAAAGGAGTTTGGGTGTCAATTTTAGAATTTTAAGCACACAAACCGCAAAGATATTAATATGCAGGTAAGGCAAATAATCAAGAAAACCAATAGGATGTTACCATTTAATTAGAGGGCAGTTGAACACAATAGAGACAGAAAGGTTAAGCTTCAATTAAACAGGGTATGAGAAACTATACCTACAGTATTCCGTGTATAATATTAGTGTCCTTGTTAAAAGGATGTAAGTGCATTAGAAACATTTCAGAGAAGATGTGCTAGATTAATAGACAATAAGATCTTAAGATGTAGAAGCAGAAGTAGGCTCTTTGGTTCATTGAGTCTGCTCTGTATTCAATGAGATCATGGATGATCATCATCCTCAACTCAACTTTCCTATTATTATGCCACAAAGATCCTGCAGGTCCTGTTTCATAAGGATCCTTTCCACTGACTATTTTTAAAATTGAAAATATGAATATTTTCATATTTTCATTGCAACTACTAATTTTAAGTCAGGGAAGGAAACAATGTCCAACTGGGATAAGGCAATGAAAGTCATTAGGACAACAAAAGAAAATAAAAATCAAATCAAAAGCGTACCTTGTAAGAGCTAATCTAAATCACAAGTGTCAAAAAATATCAGAAGATTACTGTATTACTAGGCGCAAAACAAAAAACCTCAAGATGTAATTAATTTGAACAAGAGTTGTTGCTTTTATTGTACTTATCTGGAACGGATTTATATTAAAATTACGCAGGAGTATTCAGAGGTTTAGGGAATCTATGGTACCTGTGTGTGTAACAATTCACCCAACACAGTTGCTCTGAGCATTTGAGCTGAATCAGTCAGTAATACTCCAGCTTTATGTTGCATGCAGCTGAATTAGGGTAAAAATTCAACTGACTCTCAATTTGCCGTGTCACCTATATAAATCCTCCCATTATAAAGGCACAAATAAAGAGGATACAGTCAGACAGTTGGCCGGAATCCAGATTAATTGTATCGTGTTTTGCAAAATTGTGCCCAAAACATCAAATGTTCAAAATTAATAAAAATAATCCGTAAGTACTTACCTACAGTTCATCTTTCCAGTAAGTGGTGCCCTAAAATAAACATAGTTCTATGGAGGGTGTCTGAGCAAGGCCCTGTATAAATAATGCAGCACTCCCTCACTTTTATTTTCTACCTTCCTTGAAATAAAGGCCAACATTCCATTAGTCCTGCCAATTATCTTTCAGATCATGATTTAAGTATATAGACATCTAAATCTCTTTTGTGTCTCTGTAGTTCCTTTAATTCAATAAAATATTCTGATTTTTATTTCAAATTCTAAGACATGACCAAACACTTCCCTCATCTATCACAGTTTTGCTCATTCAGTTAGTCAATTTCCCTTTATAACTTATTCCTTGCCCAAGTGTCACCCATAAACATGGGCACATAGCCTTCATTAATGTACGTGACAAAATCTCAGTATAGATCACAGGGAGGACACCAAAAGTCACAATCTGCAAATCAGAGAGAAATTTCTTTATCTTGGCACTCTGCCTCCTGCTTCCTAACCATTACCAATTTATGTCACAAAGCAGGATTTGATGAAACATATAAGAGGTTTTGACTAGGTGGATATGAAAAGGATGTTCCTCTTCTGGAAGGATCCAGAAATAAGAGCCCACAATTTAAAACTAAAAAGTCACCTATTTACTGCAGATATAAAGAGAAACCTTTTCTCACAGAGGATCATAAATTTTCAGAACACTCTTCTTCAAAAGTCAGTGGGAATGGAAGCAGAGTCTTTGAATCCTTCAGATTCAGAGGGAGATAGATTTTTGATAAGCAGGAGTTGTTGGGAATGTGGGAATCAGATCAGTTGTGGTCTCTGAATAGCAAAACAGGCTCAAGAGATTACGTGACTTACTGCTGCTCCTAAACTGTATACCTATACAGTCAGATCTTTTATAATGCAATGGTTGTGTTCTTATAACCCCGTGTTATAGAAAAATCAATTTTAGAAACAGCGTTTAAAGTGTTGACGGTGTAATCGCATTACAGCCAACACATGTTTTAAAAGTATGTGCTTTTGAAACAGTGTCCCCAATTTGTCAATTGTGCTACAGCAAATTTGTGTTGATGAAATGCATTTTAAAACAGAACTAACAGTATATCTATGTCAAAATTAGGTCTTGGGACTTCTATACATAGTTCCAAAGCATAGGACCACAGTGTGAGCCACAGTTGAATTCTTTGTTTATTGTTCACAAAGAACTTTGCTGACACATGACAATAAAACATTTTGTGTGAACATTCAAAATATGCTTTTCAGTAACAATTGCTGCTTGTTATTTTGTAACTTTGGCAACATTTTAGTATTTTCTGAAGACCATATTTACAACAAAATCACATTAAAAGCTCACAAACATTTTTCTAATTAACTACAGACTTACAAGCTTTAAAAATTCTGCTGTATTTTTTACAACTTCTTTTGAACAATAAGCATCTATCAAAATAATTGTTAAAAAGAATATCTGGAACAGGAAAAGATCTTTTATCCTGAGGAGGAAGCAAGATTGATGAACCATGTAGATTCTTCTCTGTTATAGACTCCTTCCTCCACTCTCTGCATCTCTCAAGAGAGAAAAATTAAACCTTACAAATTAAAGATGCATGAAATTTCTTAATGACTCCCAGAAACAATGGAGTGATTCTCCAGAATTGTACAGAGCACATAATTCTAATCAATTGCATTCACAGATGTTTAATCCTTCCAAATCCATGATCAGGTCAACTAGAAGGACAAAGGTAGGAACACCACCACCTGCAAGTTCCCTCCAAGCCACTCAACATCCTGACTTGGAGCTACATTGCCATTCCTTCAGTGTCACTGGGTCAACATCCTGGAATTCCCCCCCTTAACAACATTGTGGTGTACCTTTCCAGGGTAATTTGGGATGGGCAATACATACTGCCCCAGACAATGATGCCCTCATCCCATGAATGGAACAATGCCATTAAGAAGTTCTTTGTCACATCATACATCATCATAAGTTGGAAATACATTGCTGTTCCTTCACTGTCGTTGAGTAAACATCCTGAAGTTCCCTCCTGCAAAGCATTGAGGGTGTATGGTTTCAGTGGTTCAAAGAGTAAACTCGTGACCATGATCTTGGGCAGTTGTAATGGGCAGTAAATCTTGGCATTGCCAGTGGCTGTCTTTGTGAACAGAGAGAGGCAAGCATCCACTCTCAGATCAGCTATAGTCTTACTGAATTATGGAACAGGCTTGAGGGGTTGAGTGGCCAACATCTATGTTTAATGATCATGAGTTCAGTGAAATGTAGGAGGGCCTAGTAAAGATAAAGAAAGTGACTAGCGGTGGATGATTTGGATCTCAGGATGAACCTGTTCTCAAACATAAAAGTGAAACATTACATTTCGTGGGTAAGGGTTTCCTGGGATCAGGTCCCTACCATGCCTGAGTGTGACATTTGGCATACGGCTGTTAATTGACTTGAGTTGGAACTTCACCCCAGTCTAGCAGGAGGTCCCTCCTCCAAGAGTTGTTGGATAATCAAATGGACAGCAGTTCCCTTTTTTTCAACAGAGCTGCTGAGGGGCAGAGACCACTGCTGGGTCTTTCCCATAGAGTACAGAAGAAGATAGATTTTGGGAGTGTGCAGATTGAGGGATGGGGGGAGAGTAGAGTGGGAGCTGAGGGAGGGGAGGGAGTGTGGATGGAACTGTATCTTTGCAGTGCCTCTGAGGGTTCGAGGATGCCTTCATCCTTGTCCTCATGATATCTGATCCCCAGTTTTCACTGGGTAAGCTGGACACTTGGTTTCAAGGACTGCAATATCCCCTCCCACGTGGTCAACAATGTCATCCAGCACATCTCCTCCACTTCACGCGCCCCTTCACCCTTGAACCCCACCCCACCAACCACAACAATGATAGAATTCCCCCTGGTCCTCACCTTGCACTTGACTAATCTCTGGATACAACACATTATCCTCCGCCATTTTTGCCACCTACAATCAAACACCATCACCAGAGATATATTTCCCTCCCCACTCCTATCAGCATTTCTGCAGAGACCATTCCCACTGCGAATCCCTCGTTAGGTCCATGCACTCGACCAACCTACCCTCCACACCCAGCACCTTCTCTTGCTGTTCGAAGAGGTGTAAAACCTGCGTCCACACCTTCCCCCTCACCTCTGCCAAAGGCCCCAAAGGATCCTTCCACATCCAGCAGAGATTTTCCTGTACACCCAAACACCTCATCTACTGTGTCTGTTGCTCTCAATGTGGTCTCCTGTACATTGGGGAGATAGGACTCCAACTTGCCGAACTTTTCAGGGAACATCTCTGGGACACCAAACAACCCTGCCGCCCTGTGGCCAACCACTTCAACTCCCTTTGCCATTCCGCCAATGACTTGCAAGTCCTGGGCCTCCTCTACTGCCAAATCCAAGCCACCCGACACCTGAAAGAAGAATGCCTCATCTTCCACCTTGGGACCCTCCAACAACATGGCATCAATGTTGATTTCACCAGTTTCCTCATCTTCTCTCTCCCAAGCTCATCCCAGATCCATCCCTCCAACTCAGCACCACTCTCTTGACCTGTCCTACCTGTCCATCTTCCTTCCCACTATGGAGGTCTTTGCAATGCAGCCCTGTAGCCGATAATTGTAGAATTACTTGCAGGCCTTGTGGCCTCTGGAACACGCATATAACTGTAGTGTCATTTCCCACCTGATTGTCAAGTAAAGTTCCATCCCACCAATCCGCTCTACCCTCCCCTCTGACCTATCACCATCAGCCTTCACCTCCATCTACCTATCACCTTCCCAACTACCTTCCCCCCAGTCCTACTCTCACCCTGCTATTTATCTCTCAACCCCCCTCCCCCTCCATGTGGCCGAAACATTGATTCTCCTGCTCCTTGGATGCTGCCTGACCTGCTGTGCTTTTCTAGCACCACACGTCTCGTCTCTGTTCTCCAGCAGCAGTAGTCCTCACTTTCACTTAGTATTGACCTAATCAATTGCATATAGAGTTACAGAGGATGATGTAATGAGATTGTTCAAACCGTAACTGACCACATTTGAGATGGCTATCTAATTCAACACCTGCCACCAGTAATAGCTCAGCAAGTGGGTGGGTGGGCACTGAGCACAGCTCCCAGTTTTAAAGATTGATGATTGAAGTTTGACATCAGTTCATGTATTCATTCTGTGCAGGAGAGATAGCAGCCCAGGGTATTTTAAATTGCAGAAAATTATTTAAATTTTATTTGATGATCAGGTGGGAAAAGACACCACAGTTAAATGCGTGATCCAGAGGCCACGCAGCCTGCAAGTAATTCTACAATATCAGTTACAAGGCTGCATCGCAGGGACCACCATAGTTAGAAAGTAAGGATTAGATTGTGGCAATAAAAGCCCTGAATTTCTTGTTTGGGCATGGAGAAGCACTCTTTTTCCAAAAAGAATTAACCTGTTTGAGTTAAAATTGGGATGATAAAAGCACTGATATGCTTTGCCTTTTTTTTATTTTGCCCAGACACGTAAAAACAAACCAGGATACCAGGTAAGTTAACTCAACCTTATAACAATTACTCAACTCTTCACTAAAGTCTTTTCATAGACTGTGCTCCATAACTATAAAGCTGAAAACTAAACCTTTTTATCAAGTTTCTACTCTATTCCACATTCAAAGACTCCAGGCCAGTCCATTTCCAACAACCTGCTTTGAAAACTCAGCTCACATTTTGACAACCGTAACAAATCGCACACAGCAATCCATAACATTATCAATAAACACATGACATTGTAAAATATTGAATCGTAGAGTCCCTACAGTGTGAAAACAGGCTCTTTGGCCCAACAAGTCCACGCTGACCCTCTGAAAAGTATCCCACCCAAACCCATTCCCCATTACTCTACAGTTACCCCTGACTAATGCACCTACCCTACACATCCTTGAACACTAAGGGCAATCTAGCATGGCCAGTTCACCTAACCTGCACATCTTTGGACTGTGGGAGGAAACCGAAGCACTCAGAGGAAAGCCGCGCAGACACGGGGAGAATATGCAAATTCCACACAGACAGTTGCTTAGAAGAATAAGTGGGGACCTGGTTGAAACTTAGAGAATGCTGAGAGACCCAGATAAAGTGGATGTCGAGAAGATGTTCCCACTTGTCGGAGAGACTAAGACCTGGGGGCACAGCCTCAGAGTGAACTGAGATGAGGAATAGCTGAAAATGTGTTGCTGGAAAAGCACAGCAGGTCAGGCAGCATCCAAGGAACAGGAGAATCGACGTTTTGGGCATGAACCCTTCTTCAGGAATATCAAGGATTGGGGAGAGGGCAGAAAAATTGAGTTGTAAAACATATCAGTCTTGACTGAATGGCGGAGCAGACTTGATCAGCCAAATGGCCAAGTTCTGTTCCGATATTTTATGGTCTTATATTACCTCCATTCATCTTCACTAAATTGGACATCTTGGTGGAAGTCAAAGACCCCATGATATATGACATTTTATAGAATGCAGAATAGAGAGCGAGAATGGCATAAATTGGGTAACGATAAGGTGATGCTAACTCTGAGTTTAGAAAATTCATAGATTCTCGGGGTAAAGCAAAACCAAAATGGACTGTTACACAATCTGGAACTTCAAGGAAAGTGTAAATTGGAGTAACTGGAGTGAATGTTGTTCAACACAAAAGTGCGTTTGTGCTAAATAAAAATCAACAGAAAACTGATTAATATTTGCATTAGCTTCCATGTCATATTATTGAATTTCATTTTTTGAAAGCATAAGATATTCTGGTTGACCGCTGGTCTAAAACAGCTTGAGGTACCAAAACAACAGGTTAGAAAGCTAATGATAGCTATGGTTACTGTTGCTGTCCTGTGATCAGCATCTTCATGTGATGTAGTGTGGAAGGTACCTGTAATGTTTGGAACGAGATTAGCCAGGTGGTTCCAATGAAGTAAGAGATCCTTGATTGGGGCTGTTAACCTGTGCCAATCAGTGAGTCCTGGCTGACAGATATAAACAGGAGTTTCTCTCCAGCGGAGGGCTCTCTATGCACTTCAGTCCCACGCTCCTGATCTTCAGGCACCTGGTACGGAGGAGGGAGGGCAAGTCTGAAGACCTCCTCGTGGGTCTGCTCCTGGGCCTGGCCAAACTGGCCATCAACAGGTCCAGGCAGCGGGCCATGGAGGGGGTCGTTAGGGCCGACTGCCTGCCCCTCTTCCGCGGTTACGTTAGAGCCCGGGTGTCCTTGGAGAAGGAGCACGCGGCGTCGACCAACACCCTGGAGTTGTTCAGGGAGAGGTGGGCGCCGCAGGGAGTGGAGTGCATCATTTCTCCCTCCAATTCTATTTTGATTTAGTCCCTACCCTCCCCTTCACTGTTTTGATCACACAGCACTGCCCTTTGATGTGAAGGGCAGTGTTTGTCACTGGCCACCCGGGTGTTTTCCTATATTCCTGGTGGTGGAAATTGAATAAAGATTGGTGCACTTTGTGTCTTTCACTGTGTCTCACACCTGCACACACACACCATGGGTGCTGGGGATAAAATAAGCACTACCGCATTTAGGTGGTAGTGTGGGGGTTAAAGGTAAAAAAGTTAAAAAAAAGGGAAGTGTCACTAAAAAAAAGGAAAAAAAAAAAATAAACAGGAGATTTAGGGCCAACTGCCTGCCCCTCTTCCAAAAAAAAAAAAATAAACAGGAGTTTCTCTCCAGCGGAGGGCTCTCTATGCACTTCAGTCCCACGCTCCTGATCTTCAGGCACCTGGTACGGAGGAGGGAGGGCAGGTCTGAAGAACTCCTCGTGGGTCTGCTCCTGGGCCATCAACAGTTCCACGTAGCGGGCCGTGGAGGGGGTCGTTAGGGCCGACTGCCTGCCCCTCTTCCGTGGCTACGTTAGAGCCCGGGTGTCCTTGGAGAAGGAGCACGCGGTGTCCACCAACACCCTGGAGTTGTTCAGGGAGAGGTGGGCGCCGCAAGGAGTGGAGTGCATTATTTCCCCCTCCAACTCTATTTTGATTTAGTCCCTACCCTCCCCTTCACTGTTTTGATCACACAGCATCGCCCTTTGATGTGAAGGACACTGCTTGTCACTGGCCATTCGGGTGTTTTCCTATCTTCCTGGTGGTGGAAATTGAATAAAGATTCATGCACCTTGTGTCTCTCTCTGTGTCTCACACCTGCACACACACACACACCATGGGTGCTGGGGAAAATAAATAAGCACTACCGCAGTTATGGGCAGTTATGCGGTAGTGTGGGAGTTTTTTTTAAAAAAAGAGGAGAGTTCACAATATGAAAAAAAAAGAAAAAAGAGAAAAAAGAAAAAAAGATAAACATGAGTTTCTCCCCAGCGGAGGGCTCTCTATGCGGGAGTCCTCCCCCTTTCTCTTGGGGATCTGGGGTGGAGGGTGCTGCATGCAGCGGTCCCCTGCAACTGCAGATTGCGGTTGTTCATGGACTCCCAGCCCAACTGCTTGTTCTGTGGTGCTGTGGAGTCCATGGACCAGGTGTATATTGGATATGGGTGTTTGCACTCCCTTTTTGATTTTCTTAAAAACCTCCTCCTCTGCTTTTGGTTGCACTTCAGTCCCATGCTCCTGATCTTCGGGCACCCGGTACAGAGGAGGGAGGCTAGGTCTGAAGACCTCCTCGTGGGTCTGCTCCTGGGCCTGGCCAAACTGGCCATAAACAGGTCCAGGCAGCGGGCCGTGGAGGGGGTCGTTAGGGCCGACTGCCTGCCCCTCTTCCGCGGTTACGTTAGAGCCTGGGTGTCTCTGGAAAGGAGCATGCGGTGTACACCGACACCCTGGAGTTGTTCAGGAGGTGGGCGCCGCAGGGAGTGGAGTGTATTATTTCCCCCTCCAACTCTATTTTGATTTGATCCCTGCCCTCCTCTTTATTGTTTGATCACACAGCATTGCCCTTTTATGTGAAGGGCATTGCTTGTCACTGGCTACTCGGGTGTTTCCTTTCTTCCTGATGGTGTAAATTTGAATAATGATTCATGCACCTTGTGCCTTTCACTGTGTCTCACACCTGCACACACACAATATGGGTGCTGGGGAAAAAAAATTACAAAAAAACAGGAGTTTCATGGATTCTCCTCACCCTAGGGACAGGCTCCGAGCTAGCTGGTCAGAGTCCATGTATTGTGCACGTGTAAATAAAGGGTGACTTGGTGATGGGATACCTGTCTCTGTGCAGTTATTTCAGTTTCACTCAGGTTTTCCTGAAAGGTTACGCTTTCTGTACTGTTAACTACAGTCAGTTCTGATATAACGCGTTCTCGTGTGATCACACGTTATAACAAAATTGCACAGTAGGGTAAAAACAAGGACTGCAGATGCTGGAAACCAGAGTCTAGATTAGAGTGGTGCTGGAAAAGCACAGCAGTTCAGGCAGCATCTGAGGAGCAGGAAAATCAACGTTTTGGGCAAAAGCCCTTCATCAGGAATAGAGGCAGGGTGCCTGCAGAGTGGAGAGATAAATGAGAGAGGGGTGGGGGTGGGGAGAAAGTAGCAAAGAGTACAATGGGTGAATGGGGTTGGGGATGAAGGTGATAGGTCAGGGAGGAGGGTGGAGTGGATAGGTGGAAAGGAAGATAGGCAGGTAGGACAAGTCATGAGAGCGGTGCTGAGCTGGAAGGTTAGAGCTGAGGTGAGGTGGGGGAAGAGAAAATGAGGAAACTGGTGAAATCCACATTGATACCATGGGGTAAAGTGTTCTGAGGCGGAAGATGAGGCGTTCTTCATCCAGGCGTCGGGTGGTGAGGGAGCAGAGGTGGAGGAGGCCCAGGACCTGCATGTCCTCGGCAGAGTTGGGGGAGGGGGGAGGAAGTTGAAATGTTGGGCCACAGGACTGTGGGGTTGATTGGTGCGAGTGTCCCGGAGATGTTCTCTAAAGCGTTCTGCTAGGAGGCGTCCAGTCTCCCCAATGTAGAGGAGATTGCATCGGGAGCAACGGATACAATAAATGACATTGGTGGATGTGCAGGTAAAACTTTGATGGATGTGGAAGGCTCCTTTGGGGCCTTGGATGGTGGTGAGAGAGGAGTGTGGGCACAGGTTTTGCAATTCCTGTGGTAGCAAGGGAAGGTGCCAGGAAGGGAGGGTGGGTTGTTGGGGGGCGTGAACCTGACCAGGTAGCCATGGAGGGAACGGTCTTTGCAGAAAGCCGAAATGGGTGAGGAGGAAAATATATCCCTGGTGGCGGGGTCCATTTGGAGGTGACGGAAATGTCTTCGGATGACGTGGTTTATGCAAAGGTTGGTAGGATGGAAGTTGAGCACCAGGGGGGTTCTGTCCTTGTTACAGTTGCAGGGGTGGAGTTTGAGGGCGGAGGGGCGGGACATGGACGAGATGCATTGGAGGGCATCATAGCCGCACAATTTAGTTTAATGGGCCAGAATTGGGTTATAGTCAACACAAGTAGGGAAAGTTTGCATTCTACAAATAATGGTCTAAATTCTTCAATCGCATTAATCTACTGCAGGTCTGCAGAGAAAGGACAGAGGAGTGGAACTAGCTGAACCGCTCTTGCTGAGGGTCTGCATGGACATGATGGCTTGGTTAGCTTTCTAAAAAAAGAAAAAGTGGGCGGCACAGTGGTTAGCACTGCTGCCTCACAGCGCCAGAGACCCGGGTTCAATTCCCGCCTCAGGCGACTGACTGTGTGGAGTTTGCACGTTCTCCCCGTGTCTGCGTGGGTTTCCTCCGGGTGCTCCGGTTTCCTCCCACAGTCCAAAGATGTGCAGATCAGGTGAACTGGCCATGCTAAATTGCCCGTAGTGTTAGGTAAGGGGTAAATGTAGGGGTATGGGTGGGTTACGCTTCGGCGGGTCGGTGTGGACTTGTTGGGCCGAAGGGCCTGTTTCCACACTGTAATGTAATCTAAAGGCAATTTGCATTGAAGAAACAAGTGTTATAGCAGAACCAACTGTACTTTAGTTTTAACCATTTCCTACTAGAGTAACACCAATAAGCATCCTGTTTATTTATTTTTCTGGCATTTGGAGCTTAGTTAAATGATAAAACAATTTCAAGAAATCTTTAGACCCTTTTCTAACACACATTTTCTACAAAAATTACTTAACAAAAAAAAAGACAGGAAAAACATCCCAGACTACGATGCCTGTTCACGGTTTCCACTTTGTGCCATAAACTAAATACTACTTAATGCATATTGTAAAGCTTTATGATCCAGTAGTTCATGTGCCAGCATTTCACTATTAACGCTTTAAAAATTCTGCCAAAGATTATTAGTTACAAAACTATATCATGACAGAGATCAAAACCACAGCTCAGTAGAGTTAATGTTTCTGGGCCAAAGTTTGAATTCCTGAGCTCAGTGTGCCAGGAAGGGAAATAAATGGTTGGTGGAAAAGACCTTGGCATGGAAACTCAGCAAATTCTACTTGCACACAAGTCTTGAAAAACGCACTGTTCACATTCTATTTTAACTCACCCTCTCTTCCATCAGGAAGGGAAATGGTAAGTTGGCTTCTGTTGCACATTTGAGTATAGGAGCTAAGACGGTTTGCTGCAACAGTACAGAGCCTTCGTGAGACCATATGTGGAGTAGTCCATGCAATTTAGTTTCCTTACCTAAGAAAGGATATCCTTATTATAGAGGGAGTGCAGTGCAAGTTCACTAAGCCAATACGGGGATGTCTGAACTGTTCTATATGAAGAGATTGGGTTGACTGTGTCTGTGTTCACTGGACTTTAGAAGAATGAGAGCAGATCTCATCGAAACAACAGCAGAACAAGGAGTCACATGCTCAAGAGCCCCAGTACGCCATTAAGGACTGAAGTGAGGAGAAATTTCTTCACTTACAAGGTGGCGAACCTATGACATTCTGTATCACAGATAGCTGTGCAGGAGAAGTCACTGAGTTTACTTAAAAAAGAAATAAATTTCTAGAAGCCAAAAGTGTCAAGAAGTATTGGAGAAAGCAGGAGTAGATATTGGGATACAGGATCAGCCATGATTGTGTTGAATGGTAGAGCATGGTCAATGGATTGAATGACCTTCTTCTGTATCTATTCCTATGTTTCCGTTCTCTTTATTATTTTCCCAATTTTGTTGATATTTTTTCTTCATGTGATCAGTGTGTTGCTCGTAAGATTGGTGTCTTTTTGTCAATTCCTCATTGTTCTTGAATTGAGCAGCTTGTGAGGCTGTATCAGAGGGTTGTTAAGTATAAACGTGGATTTGGAGTCACATGTAAGCCAGACCAGGTGAAGATGGCAGATTATCTTCCTTAGAGACATTTGTGTGACCACTGATAATGATTTTATGGTCACTACTAGATTTATTAATTGAATTCAAATCCCACCAGGATTTGAATGTTTGTGCCCAGTACATTAGCGTGGGTCCTCTGGATTACAGACCAATGTCATTATCATTGAGTCAGCCTTTATACTTTTGGGCTTGTCATTCACTACACTTCTGATTGCCTGCTGCCCTCATTGCGCCATTATCGGCTTTCATTGCCAGCTAGCTGCATACTATTTTCTTCTCCGGTGAATGCTTGACATCAGTTCTGATAGTCTATGCTGTGAATTGTGCAGCAATGAATTATAGTGACCATTTTGCTTTGAAATTTGATATAACTCCAAATGCTGGGTTAGCCGTGATGCTTTCAGTGTGAGCAGCTTTGTGCTCTCTGCTCATTGAAATGATAGTTGTGTCTGTGGCCACTGCTGCCACACATTGGGTAAACTTGGAAGGGTGCTTCAGGAGCAAAGGACCAGCTAGCAAACAGATCACTTCATCATAAGTTCAATGTATGTGCAACTACAACCTTCCAGGTACAGTGTCCAGTCAACAAGAGTACTCCTGATGGCATTCATAAATTAAAAGAATAATGTAGCTCAGAGTCACACTGGCTGACATAAGAAGTAACAGAGTGCTGTGAAATGCCATTCATTCCTAAGCAGACACCATATTGAAAAACCTTCGTATTTCCAAACCCAAATGTTTTTGGTCAAAAGCATCACTTATGCTGTGGCTTTCTCATCTGTATTGTATCCGCTGGTGTGCCTCTTTACTAATATCAAATATTAAAACATCAGTGAAAAGGTGCATGTGAGGTTGATCAGAAGTCAATTTTAATGGCAGTGCCCTGTCTCCTGCATTGGGAAGCAGGCCTGTTGCATGCAGTCATTGAGAAATGCACTTTTGAGTGCTGTTTGCCTAAGCAAGAAGCACTAAAGCACAAGAAGTTGGCATGACTTCAGATAAACTGGCAATGCACAAACCAGCCTGCACTGCTTCAGGGAAGGTGCATTTTGGCTGAAATAGCTTGTAAAACTGAGTTTTCTTGGGGAGGATGCCACAGGAAGAGACTAACAGTGTGCATTGTGGGTTCCAAAATTGCTGCATCAAAGGCCTTGAAGGAGACTGTGCAGGAGAGATATCTTCAATTGACAAAGGTGTGAGGAAGCTGAAAAATGCACTCTTAAAAGACAGTAGAACCAGACAGCTGTTCAATACCAGGAATCCATCTCCAGGGCCCTGAAGGGGTGATGCCATAGGGATGTCAATGGTCTCACATAAGTGGTTAAGTTCAATGACTGCCTCTTCAAATGTCACATCCCACCAAATTCAATTTTAGATCTCAGGAACAGCTCAAACAGTTCTCAGGAACTAACTCCTTCCATCCAACTATCAACAAGGACTATCAATCATGACTCAAGAAGTAGTACTGATTATGGATTACTGGGCAGAATTTTACTGTCTCCCCCAGCTGGAGAGTTTGCAGGTCAGTTATTAGAAGAAGAGCTAGTGGGACTTGAGGAGGACAATCAAGTATAAACCAATTTTTCCTCTTCCATGTGTACCTTTTTCCATGCTGGGCACTTCCACTCCTATTTAGAGGGCAATGAATCTTTGGAATTCTCTATTCAAGTGGTTGATAAATGTAATGATGTCAAGTGACTTGGAGATAATGCAGGACCATGAATCCCTGCAGTGCAGATAGAGGCCATTTGGCCCCATTGACTATGCATTCATCTACATTTATCATGGGTAATCTTCTTAGCCTGCACATCCTTGGACACTGTGGGGCAATTTAGCATGGCCAATCCACATGTATATCTTTGGAGTATAGCAGGAAACTGGAGCACCCAGAGGAAACCTAAGCAGACACAGGGAGGATGTGTAAACTCCACAAAGACAGTCACCCAAGGCTACAATCAAACCAGGGTCCTTGGTGCTGTGAGGCAGCAGTGCTAACTACTGTTCCACCCATGACACTGAGGTTGATGTACATCCATGATCTAGAATAGCAGAGCAAGCTCAAGGGGTTGAATGGCCTGCTCCTAGGTTCTTAGCAGCAGGTCAGAACCTGACAGCAGGAGCACCACCACCAGAAGTGGCTGAAGGAATAATTCTCCTTGACAGACATGCCACTCCATGGGGGGGGAGGGGGGTGTTTGTGTGTGTGTGTGTCTGAGAGAGAGAGAAACAGACAGAGTAAAACACAGCCGTGCATCTCACAGGACTTGATATTTGAATACATGGTACATGGCTAGAAGTTCAACTTTCTCAACAAGT
The DNA here is from genome assembly GCF_004010195.1 of Chiloscyllium plagiosum. NCBI lineage: Eukaryota > Metazoa > Chordata > Chondrichthyes > Orectolobiformes > Hemiscylliidae > Chiloscyllium > Chiloscyllium plagiosum. Next base: position 81,067,595 of record NC_057713.1, on the reverse strand, counting down.
CTGAATATCAGTGTGTCATGTAGTACATGGCATTAGGTAGTTGTAACTGACTGCTGCCATCTGGAAGAAGATTTGTTGCCTAGTGGACAGGTGCCCACACTATACCAGTGCATTTCATATTGAGCATCACCCTCAAAGACTTTGCCTCAGCATCCATCGGTGTTTTCAGACTGCGGCCCACAAATACATTATTAGGACACAATGTTTTCTGGGACTCGCAATTGTGTGTACTTTATCAGTCTGGCCAGCCAGAACGACCAGGTGTTTAAGCTTGCAGCTCTGGTTGTCTTACCACATATAAAAGATGTGACGGACTGCCCACGTGCAACAGTCAAGCCACCCTTACCTCATAACACAAGAATGTTTGTCAACTGCAAAGACTTTGACTCCATCAGTGTGCAGTTCATTGATAACCACAAAAAGATCACAGACTACCGTTTTAAGTCACTAGTGAAGCAATAGTACTCACCATTGATCCTAAAGAAAGCTACCCACAGGAGGTTATTGATCTTTGTGGCTTGAACTTCACATTTCCTTATCTTAATTTGAATCTAGTGCCAAGCCTTGGGGATCTGCAGACAGGCAGCTGCAGGAATGTCACCACTCACGAGAAGCAGCCAATCACATAGAATTATTCTCACAGACAATAAAGCTAACAGTTAAACATTTAATCCTTCACTTAAATTTGAATTTTCAGTTAGTGAAATAAATGGTTAGGATTGCACTTAGATGGAAGCTAATACATTAATATAAACAAACATTTTTTATTATTGTAAAAATAGATGGAATTTGTTTTATTACTGAAGAGAAATTTGACAATTTTATTTAGGTCCTGTGATAATGTTTAATTGTCATGAACTTAGTATACCATTGAAAACTCAGTGTGATATCCCTCTACAAGGTGTAACCTTTTCTTGGGTTTTAGAGTGACACTGTTGGCATTCATGTGGCAGTTTTCATGATCTCACTGCTTAGGGATTGTACTCGGGGCAGGGAATAGAGGTGAGTCGTTGTCCTCAAAGATGAATTCTCTGGAAGAACTTTGAATTACGGATAGCAACTTTCAGTTTCCTGTGCTATTCTGCTGTCCTGCCACGAACTTGCAAGTTGTTGTCAATTTTGACAGAGGAGTGATCATAAACATAAATAATAATATAATGATGGTTTCGCCAACATTTACAACCATTATCTAATTACCACTCCTAAATGTGCAAAGAGAAATTGTCATGTTACTGTATATTTTCTTGATTCACTTACAAACAACTTTTTTTTCAGTTCATCAACTCTAAATACCTGAGGAATATGTAAAAAGATTTGGGAGTGATCTTAAACCCTTAAAAAGGATTGGTTTGTGTCAGCTAGGAAGTTAAAATGCAAAATATTTAAAACTAGTTTTCCATGCATCCACTTCTGGTTTTAAAGCTTGACAGGATATAAGCAATCCATTTGTTCTCAAAAGGGTCTATTAGAAAAGCTGTGTGCCTCCATTTTTATTTTTTACTTATATCAGCTGGGTTTGTTATGACTAAGAAAACACGGCAGATGATAGGATGTAAACAGGACTATATCCATATGGTGTGTCTATTTACAGCGTACTTTGTTGGCTCGAAGGAGCAGCTGTGTCCACAACCTACAACTCTTGAGACCTCTTTTGGAGAATGACCACTCTCCTGACTTTGATAATCTTACTTGTCCACAACCATCATCTCTCCCCAGACCAGAAACTCCTTCTTAGTCACAATCCCACCATCCAGAAGCCTTGCCTCAACTATGATTTTTCTTCTGACTGTTCCTTCTCTCCTCTCTGCTCTCAGCTTTACCCCGGGGCTACAGGCTGTCAATCTGCTGAAATCTAAAAAAAAACTCTTCTTAGCTTCACTCCAAAAACCTTGCACTTCTGGTTTCCAATCCCAAATTCTTTCCCATTGCTCCTCCCCCATAAATACAGAGATATTTGAATCATTAAAAACCACACTGTTTATTTCTCAAAGGAAGCTGTTATCTGCAGTTTAAAGTATATATTTTGTGTGGATTTTCAATCACAGATTCAGCTTATAAAGTGATAACCTGAAGAAATATTTTGCTGGGTGAACAACTTTGTGTGAACATTTTTAAAAATCTAACAATTTACATGGAAGTACACAAAGTAATTCTTGAAGTAACACATTTCAATGAAAAAGCCATACCACAGAAGTATTTAAATATTGCTAGCTATGGATAATAATGAAATTAGTCCAATAAACACTTTGAGACAATTCAAAATAAATCTGTTTCAATCTGAAACATTGATCGGAGTCAACAAGACTGTTCAATGTTAAAACAATTTTGCCAAATAATTCATGTTCCTGATTTTTTTCTAATGTAACATGACTGTGTATTAACAATCATCTTTTGAAAATAGCAACCAGAATTTTATACTCTTTTTACATGGGCAATTCCAAGTTGTTCAGCAAAAAATAACTGTATAAAGGAACTCATTCAGAAAATACAGTTATACTACACATCAAATTTATTTGATGCTGGGGGAAAGACAGGTGAGTGTGAATTGCTGGGATAATAGATTTGATCAGATGTGATTAAAATCTGCTGTACTGTGTGTGGCCCAATTATTACAAACTCTATAGAAACTTAAAAGCTTCATTTAACATGGTTTCAAAGGCCAATTATTCTTTGTTCTTATTTAAAGTTTTATGTTACAATTTGTACACTTTTGCTTCTTCTCACAGGAAATTGAAGATGGGAAATGTTAACAAGTAGAAAAGGAGTCGAGAAGTTTTATTTTGGAGAACGAGATAATGAGCTCAAATCCCGTTGCTAAACGAGAAGAGGGACAGTCCCCAAATATTCAACAGCCTGCAGCGAGACACCTCTATGGTCAGTTTGGGCAAGGAAACCAGCCCGAGTATATGCTGAGCACTGATTCCACGGTTCACAGGGTCCAGGTTCCACCTCAACCTGCGGTACCACAGCAACTGGCCCGGAATATGGCTATTTGCAGTGACTGGGACAGCATTGAAGGATTGTACCATCGGGAGTTGGAAGAGGTCCGGGCCAGAGCTGCTCAAATGGAGAAGACTATGCGCTGGTGGTCGGACTGCACGGCCAACTGGCGAGAGAAATGGAGCAAAGTGAGGGCAGAACGAAACAAGGCCCGTGAGGAAGTGCGACAGACGAGGCAGAAATTGGAGTCGGTGGTGAAGGAGTTGGCCGCCATGAAAAGGGAAAAGCAAGAGCTATTAGACGAGAACGAAGGACTGAGGAGAGAAGCGACAGCAACTCAAACTCAGTCAGAGACCTTGCGGGTCGGACTGGAGGAAGATGAAGTCAATCCTCTGGAGCAGGAACCCGTCAAAGATGTGGAGAATAATAACAACGCAACTTCCCCGAATATATTCACTGGCTCACCAAACAAGGTATGTAAAACAAAACCTCTGTTCAGGCGTAAAATTGGAATGGGAAAACAGTTTCAACTTTGAATACTCACTTCTTAGATAAAACGCAGTGAACTATGTTCCCCCCTTTCTTGTGCGCCCACCCCCCGTTTACAATCCCTCTGATCTGTGAACGCTGGTGTATCATTGCATGAGCACTCATGACCCTAAGTGATGACAGATGATTCAATTGATAGTGGTTTCACAACCAAAGTACGCTTGTGCCTGCCTCTGCAGTTGCTATAGGGAATTCAAAATAACCAGCGCCAACATTTGCTGACTGGTTTTTCCAGCACCCCGCTTTTTGACTTTTACTCTCCCTAGCTAAGGAATGGTAAAAGCCAGATCAGCAAATCTGGCTGATTTTAGCACTGTCCTGCATTTGGCACTGCTACCGCTCTGTAAATTACAATATAAGCATTGGAAGCAATTTTTCATAAATATAACCAATGTTAATTTAAAGTTTACATAATAATCAGGAGCGGGCACTGGTATCTATGTCAAGTAGAAGCCAAAACAGAACTAATCCTTTTTTTCAGTCGACTTATAAGCTTTTTCTACACTTTAGGATATAAGAGCACCCCAATCAATACAAAGGGAGGTGGTAGTGTAAATGAATGTAACTGGATTAGTAATCCCAGATTAATGTCCTATGGGTTTAGATTCATACGCCACTGTAGCAGTTGGTGGAATTTAATATGAGTTAATTTAAAAATCTCTAATTGGAAGCTAGTCTGAGTAATTATATCCAAGGAATTGTTGTAAACGGCTATTTAGTTCACTAATATCCTGAGGGAAGGAAATCTGATATCCTTACTAGACCAGATGACTCCACTGATGTAGTTGACTCTTAACTGCCCTCTGAAATGCCCTAGCTGGTTACTCAGTTTCAGGGCAATTAGAGATGATCAACAGAAGTTGACCTTGACAGCGATGCCCGTGTCTCATGAAAGAATATTTTCAAGATATAAATATGGTAAAGACAAGTTATGCACATATATACATACATCAGACACTTCTATGAGCCACAATTGTCAGCTATTAGATAATAACATATTGATTATCATTACCATATTTCTCTTGAGCTAGTATATGTATTCTTGATTATTTTTTGACAACTGTATGTGGATCACTGTTGCTGAGCCTGGGAAGTATTATTATTCAGAAGGATTTTTGTACAAATGTTGTCAATTTATAGATTGGCTTGTTTAATTATGATGATGGTGGATGAATTGCTAATGCCTAACTTGGTGTAAGGAAAGATATACCTTCAGGTAATATTTATCATAAAAACTGACTGTAACATTTTGATAAGAAATGATATGAAATACATTACAAAGGGAATTATAGCCCACTCAGGAATGGGCTGTTAAAAAGGCATTTGGGCAGATGCTGCTACATTTGTGTAGCTGTTACGTGTTGCCTACTACTTTAACCTTGAGATTTTTTTGGAAGTTAGTAAACCACTAGTCACAGGAGAATTAGGGGCCAGGTTAAACTGCAAAAGCAAATCCTACACCCATGTCACCACATGTTACAAATCTTTCAGTGCAACCTCTGAGACACTAGCCTATCCTGAGTTTGTGCAGGTTAAATTTAGGGTTTGAGATTCTCTTGAATATTGTATTAATTTAAATGTCATAATTATTCATAATTTAATTTGTTATATTTTTAAGTTTGATATGTTTGTTTGGAAATCCTCTGAAGAAATTTGACTAATGATACAGAGTAAAGCATTTAGTATGGTGATGAGGAGCGATTTATTCCTCCAGAGAGTGGTGAGCCTGGGGAATTCACTACCATAGCAAACAATCAAGGCCAAAATATTGTATGAGTTCAAGAAAGAATTTGATTTAGTACTTGAGGCTAAAAGAACCAAACAATATGGGAGCTATTGAGCAGGGTGATCAGCCATGATCATAATGAACAATGGAGCAGGGCTGATTGGCCTACCCCTGCTCCAATTTTCTATGTTTCTATGTTTAAAAGTTGGAGAATTTTGACCCACAATGTTTCAGGTGCATTCATAGTTTAAACTGTGACAGTTTTCAGTTCAGCAGTTCTTTCTGAGCTCAGTCTGATAGCAACTCATGCAAATGGATTTTCATTACATTTTAGAAAAAACATTCCCAAGGAAGTTTCCATACATAATACAAGATATATCAATAAATTAGTATGAACGTAGGCAAAATTTATTAATCCAAATACTGTATCATATTCCAAAGAAATTATGAGAAAACAGTATTTTGTTATTTATAATATATTTGAATCTGATTTTTTATTGAATATATGAACTGATTCTATCAAGTTGTAAATAAAAGTATAATTTACTTTGGCTTTAAAAGTCTACTTGATATTCTACCAATGCAAAGAGAGTTATGAAATAACACAGTGAATTTAGGAAATCCTTGGATCATGAAACCTTGACAAGGATGCACTGATAATAAGAATACATATTCGGGATCAGGGATAGCAGAAGAAGACCATTTGGCCTGGCCCTCCTAAGGAGTAATTCATTTACTACCATTCCCCTGCCCCCTCTCACCACCATCATGAATGCTCCTCTTCTAAAATATTTAGAATATATAGAATAATTGGATGAGAAAATTACTTCCATTAACTACTTAAAATATTGACACTGAATCAGATATGAATTGTCTTGTAGACCTTTGCAAATGGGAACTGTTCCAAAGGTAAGTGGAAAACATTATATGCATTCTCAAGTAAAGGGGAGAGGGATATATCAGTAAATTGTGGGTCACTTCATCTTGCATGCACAATGGAGATGGGAACAGATAGATATGAAGAGGAAGAGGCAACTAAAGTTGAGTTTAAATACCAGTCATGCCATGTGTCTGTTTCTGTTTACATGTATTTCTTTGTAATTTTATCTCAGTTATCAGCTGGTTAAGAAAGATTTCATTGGCGATCCATTAATTTCCCATAGAATTTCCTCATGATGGTGCTTCCTGATCATTTAACCCTCTGCATGTATTTAATAATGGATGAAAGTAATGGACACACAGAAAGATTTAAGTGTATGATCATGAATTTATGAGTTAATCAGGGCTAGTTGTCATGGATTTGTAAACAGCAAGATAAAGAATTTGCAGAACATGTAAAGCGAAAAGATTGACTTTTTTTGGAGATTGTTAAAATACAGTTGTACAAATGTCTGTTCTAGTCTGCTATAGTACACTTGAAACATGATTTTTTTTAAAAAAAAGGCACTGTGGTGAGGGTCCAGAGCTGAAACCAAAAGCACATCTGTAGAACTGTGAACTGCCACTGAACAATTTTGAAAAGTTGACAATCACAGTGGAAACACAACTTCAGATGAAATAACTACAGCCTTCCCAACAGCTCCTGCTTAAATGAGTAAAGCTATGAGGCAAAACTGGGAATTCTTTCATGAGCGATGGCACAATTATGTAATAACTACAGGTTCATTGAGCAAACCAGAACAAGTGCACGTCCTAACGTTTACTGTTAGGAAGAGACTGTGTTTCAAATTATATGCTACCTTAAATCTCTCTGAAGAGCATTAAAAGCGGAACTTTTAAATGATTTGAAGCCGTTGTCTTTAAAGGCTTTGTGAGTCAGTGGACCCAGTATCGATTCCTGTAGAACACTGCTGGTCACATGCCTCTAGTCAAAACAAACTCCCCCCCCCCCCCCCATCCCGTTTCCTACTGTCATAGGGTCAGAGTCATACAATACACAAAAACAGACCCTTTGGTCCAACTCATCCATGATGACCAGGTTTCTCATTTGCCTAAGTTTGGCTCATATCCCTCTAAACATTTTCTATTCATCTACCTGTCCTATTACAAACCAAATGAACTGTGGCTGCTGTAAATCAGAAATAAAAACAGAAATCGCTGGAGAAGCATCTGTGGAGAAAAATCAGAGTTAACATTTCGGGTCTAGTGACCCTTCCACAGAACATGTACCTATACAAATGTCTTTAAATGTTGTAACTGTCCCTACATCTACCACTTTCCCATTCTGGCAGTTCATTCCATATATGAGCCACCTTCTATGTGAAAAAGTTGAATTGAATTGAATTGAATTTATTGCCATGTGTACTGAGGCACAGTGAAAAGCTTTGTCTTGCGAGCACCACAAGCAGATCATATAGTTAAGTAGCATAGATAAGTAAGTAATAGGTAAACAGCGGCAAAATAAAAACACAGGTACGGGCGAATGCTAAGAGTTTGTGAGTCCATTCAGTATTCTAACAACAGTGGGGTAGAAACTGTTTCAAAACAGGCTGGTGCGTGTTTTCAGGCTTCTATACCTTCTCCTCGGTGGTAGAGGTTGTAGAAAAACATTGCCAGGGTAGGATGGGTCTTTGAGAATACTGGCAACCTTTCCTTGACCGTGAACCTGGTAGATGGATTCTATAGATGGGAGGTTGGCTTTTGTGATTGTCCGGGCCTGGTTGACCACTCTCTGTAATTGGCTCTGATCTTGAATGGTACAGTTACCATACCAGGTAGTGATACATCCAGACAGAATGCTCTTGATGGCACACCTATAAAAGTTGGCAAGGGTATTTGCCGTCATGCCAAATTTTCTCAGCTGCATGAGGAAGAAGAGACGTTGTTGGGCCTTTGTAACCAGTGCATCCACATAAAGAGTCCAAGGAAACTTGTTGTTGATGCCCACTCCCAGGAGCTTGATACTCTCCACTTGTTCCACCTCTGTGGTGTTAATGTGTAGGGGGGCATGTGTTACATCCCACTGAAAGTCAATAATGAGTTCTTTGGTCTTGCCGACATTGAGAGCTAGGTTGCCCCTCAGCTTCCTGTTTGACGAGCTGATGCACAGTGGGGTGAGTAAATTAGAGAACATCCTTATTAAACTAGTCCTGGACTTGGCCAATGTGGTCATCAACAGTCCAGGCAGTGGGCAGCTAAGGGAGTCATCCAGTTTGGCTGTCTGGGTTTCATCTGTGGCTATCCATGCACTCTGATGTCCCTGGAGAGGTAACACGCTGGTAAACTTACATCCACGATCAGTGCATGTAAAAGATCCAACAGCATAGATCATTTACCCCACAAATATTGTGTTAATTAAAATTTCATAATTTCCCATAAAATATTTGATTTTTGTTACACTGCCATTTGAAAGGGCTGTAAATTAAGCAAAAAACATTGTTCAAAATTTGGGTTTTGTAACCAAGGCTAGCATCTATTGCCCATTCCCAACTGCTCTTGAGGAGATGCAAGTTCATTTGGGATGGTTCCCCCAATGTCACTATCTGTCAAGACAATTTTATATCCAATTGGCAAGCTCTCCCTGAATCCTTTGTGATTTAACTTTATTAATTAGTTTACCCTGTGGAACCTTGCCAAAGACTTTACTAAAGTCCATGTAGACAACATCCATCATTCTGCCCTCAACAGTCATTTTGGTTACGCTCTCAAATATCTCAAATCAAGTTTGTGAGACACAATTTCCCCAGCGCAAAGCCATACTGACAATCCCTAATCAGTCCTTGCCTTTCCAAGTGCATGTAAATCCCAACTCTCAGAATGCCCTTCAACAACTTACTCACCACTGATGTCAGACTCACTGGTCTATAGTTCTTGGCTTCTTCTTACAGCCTTTCTTAAATAAAGGCACAACTCAGCCATCTTCCAGTTTTCCAGCACCTCACCTGTAGATGATACAAATATCTCTGCTATGAGTACTGCAATGTCTCCCTTGACTTCCCACAATGTCCTGGAATACACTTGATCAGCTCCTGGAGATTTATCCACCTTTATGTTTTTTAAGATCGCCAGCGCCACCTCTTTTGTAATGTGGACTGTTTGCAAGACTTCAGTATTTACTTATCGAGTACCCTTGCCGCCATTTCTTTTTCTACAGTAAAAGCTAATGTGAAATATTAGTTTAGAATGGCTCCCATCTCCTGTGGTTCCATGCATAGATGATTTCTGTGATGAAGCTGCTCCTTTAGCAGGGTTATGCTGTCCTTGGGATTTTTCTTTCAAAGAGCTCGTAAATGACACAGACTCCGAAAAGTCTGGGGTTGAAGGTTTTAGGGCCAATTTGTTTATTCCTAACAGATACTGCAGAGGGCTTTCAAGTTTAAAAAAGAATTGTACAATGAAAGGGGAGTGGCCAGTTCTCCCAGCTCAACCTTTTTCTGGTTTGGTTTGGTTTTTTTAGCAGTAGTGTTTGGAAGCTGCTGGACCCAAAGAAGAAGGTCCGTGTTGATCCTCCTTCTCTGATTTCCCTCCTGTAAGACCCTGTATTTGATTTTACCATTTGTGCCAAGGGATGTTTATGGGGATTATTGCAAGTATTTCAAACAGTATCATTAAGTTAGGATGACCTATTGGGTTTTCGGATGGGTTAAATCATTCTGCATTCTGTTCTCTTTTGTTTGTGTTTCATTTGGTCATCTTGTAAATAAATTCTGGTTTGTTTAAAACTAAGTGGTTGGGCCAGCTGCATCACTCCTGCAATATCTGTGTTACACCTGTTTAAAACAACTAGCAAAGTTAGGGTCTGGGCTACCTTCTTGAAATGTTTTGAGGGGTCTGGCCTGGTCCATAACACTTCATAGCTCTTTAGGGGTCCTATTCTGTCCCTAGTTGCTCTTTTGCTCTTCATGTACTTGTCTCTTTGCATTATCCTTAACTTTATCTGCCAAGTCTTTCTCATATCACTTTTTTTACCCTCCTGATTTCTCTCTTAAGAATGCCCCATACTCCTTATACTCTTCAAGAGATTCACTTGATCCTAGTTATCTGTATTTAATATATGACTCCTTATCCTTGACTAGAACCTCAATATATTTATCCATTGTCCTCTAATCTTACCAGCCTTATCCTTCGCTCTAACGGGAACATAATGCCTCTGAACTCTTCTGATCTCACTTTTGAAAGCCTCCCATTTGCCATTCATTCCTTTACCTGCAAACAGTCTACTCCAATCAACTTTTGAAAGTTTCTGTCTCATACTATGAAAATTTGACTTACCCCAATTAGGAATTTTAAATTTTGTACAAGTCATATCCTTATCCATCACTATTTTAAAACTAATAGAATTATGGTCACTGGTCCCAAAGTGCTCCCCCACTAACACTTTAATTACTTTCCCTGTCTTATTTCCCAAGAAAAAATCATGTTTTGCTCCTCCTCTAGTAGGTACATCTACATTTTGATTTTAAAAAAGTTCTTGAAAACATTTAACAAATTCCTCATCATCTAAGCCCGTAACACCATGGCAGTCTCAGTCAATGTTTTGAAAGTTAAAATCCCCTACCATTACATTATTACTCTTACAGACATCTGATATCTCTCTACATACTTGCTCCTCAATTTCCTACTGACTGTTGGGGGCCCTTTAGTAGAATCCCATCAAGGTGATCATCCACTTTTTATGTCTCAGTTTCACCCATTTAGCTTCACTGGACGATCCTTTAGAAATATTCTTTCTATGTATGGCAGTAATGTTTTCCTTAATCAAAAACACTGCTCCCCCTCATCTCTTGCCTCCCTTTCTAGCCTTCCTATAGCATCTCCAGAATATTGAGCTGCCAGTCCTCCCTCATGTATGTTTCTGTAATAGTTGTGAGGTCCCAGTCCCATGTTCCCATACATACCCTGAGTTCATCAGCCTTACCTGTAAGACCCCTTATATTGAAATAAATGCAGTTTAATTCTTCAGAGTTCTTCACTGACTTGCTCTTGCCTACCTTTTCTAATTGGCTTGCTCTTTTTAATTACAGAGCTATCCTCATCTGTTTTTCTAATCTCACTATAAATTCAAATTCCACTGTCTGTCGTAGCAGGATTTGAACCTCGATTCCTGGGGCATTAGCTGAGCTTCTAGCTTATAGTCTAGTAATACCACAATGCCATCGCCTCACCTAATGAGGCAGGTCCCCCACACAATATCACCAGTCTCTTGGTCCACTTATTATGGAGGGGGCCATCAAACTCTCCCCATCTTCCTCCCCCGCCACTGTAAAATACAAAACAAGATAGAATGAAAACTTAGGCAATGTAAACTTAAACATCTCTTTCCAGCTACTTGCTTGCCAACCTGCATTCAACTAGGATTATAAACTTTTGCTGCCTTCACATAAAAATGTTGGCAAAGTTTTGTTTGGAAGACAAAAGTGCCCAAAGATGAATGAGCCAGTTTTATCAACATTCCATGTACATGCCTCATGATGATATCCATCTAACTGTGATTTACATTGTGCCTTTGAAAACAAATAATTATTCACCAACCATTATTGTGTGGAATCTTTAAATGAATTTAGCAAATTTGAGAGAGTGATAACAAAGCAGTTAAATGAATTTGTGAGAGAGTTTATTGGGAATAAGTGGGCAGTTTTTTTTTTGGAACAAAATTCCCACAATAATGGATTAAACTATCTCCAAATACAGTTTAAGGGTGTCTTCCACTCCTTTTAACCACCCTTCTACATGTGGTGTCTATGGTCCTTCATTCTAGTGTTTAGCAGGCACATGTATTCTTACTGAGTATATCCTCCACTTTTCAATACAGTTTAGTGCTAAGTTACTAATTTCACTTCAGACCTTTGCAATGTTTTCTGCTTTGTATATCTATACAAAGTGACCATACAACACAGAAATCTTTGCTTAAACCTCCCTGCCATTATTATTGCAGCAATTAAATTTATAAAAATATGTTTAATTGTGGGGGTAAATAATAATGACTAAATGGATAAGGATACATATGAATATACCCAGACATGATCAAATATAAATCTTAATATCACTGTCATGTACCCTGTTCAGCATTACAGGAAACACCGTAGGATTCTTAAACGGTATCCAGAGATGGACAATGAGGTTAATACCTGAACTTAATATATGAACTATGTGGAATGATCATCCATCCTTAATTCTTTACAACGAACTAGGATGATGTAAGGTTAAAATAAAGGTGAATGCAGAAATCATAAAGGCCAAAAACACTGGAAACATTCAGCAGGACAGAAACTGTACTGGTGTCCATTTTAACTTAATCCATTGGAAGACTAAGTGGATCGGTGCCAAGTTGGCTTCATGTCCTACACACTTTTACGGTCCACTGAAGTAGTCTGAGTGAGGAGTAAAATCAATGTTGTACTCCCTGGTTTCACACTGAGTGGTTAAGTTAAAATTACCCCCAATTTTTCAAGTTAATGACCTTGTATCAGTACCCTTCAATAAAGATATTTTTAGATATTTTGAATCACCCTATTCAGGCATTATTATGGCCCATTTATGCCACAGGTGGGGTTTGAATTCAGGCCTTCTGGTCCTGAGGTAGGGGCACTGGCACTGCACCACCTTTTTCTAAAATTTGTAAAGTATAGAGAATTTAGATTCAAAAAAACCATTGGAGATAGATGTAGTCATGGATTCGTTTGCTGAGCCAGTGTGTTTTTCTGCAAACGTTTCATTGCCTCGCTAGGTGACATCATTGTGCGTCTTTGATAAGGTGTTGGTGGTCTGTCCTGCCTGATGTTAATGTGTCTCTGCTTGTTGGTACTTGCAGCTCTGTATCTGAGAGAGTTGTGTACAGGGTCCAATTCAATGTGTCTCTTGACTGAATTCCGGTTGGAGTGCCATGCTTCAAGGAATTCTCTGGCGTGTCTCTGTTTCGCCTCAGTTTTCTTCCTGTTTGTCCAGTGTAGTGTTTTTCACAGTCATTGCAGGGTATCTTGTAGATAATGTTTACCTTGTTGGATGTGGGTGTTGGGTCTTTAATCTTTGTGAGGAGCTGGTGGAAGATCTACATGGGACAAACAGGAAGAAAACTGACCATATGAGTGCATGAACATCAGTTCGCCACTGCCATGCACAACCAGCACACTCTCATTTCCAACCACGCAGACAACAAAGGACACTAATTCAACTGGGACGATGTAACCATCCGAGACAAAACAGACATGAAAGAAAAACACCTTCCACCAGCTCCTCACAAAGGTTACAGACCCGACACCCATATCCAAAAGGACAAACGTTATCTACAAGATATCCTGCAAAGACTGTGAAAAACCCTACATTGGACAAACAGGAAGAAAACTGACCATACGAGTGCATGAACATCAACTTGCCATTGCCAGACACGACCAGCATTCTCTCGTTTACAACTACACAGACAATGAAGGACACAAATTCAACTGGGACAATGTAACCATCCTAGCACAGGTGAAACAGAGACACGCCAGATGATTCCTTGCAGCCTGGCACTCCAACCAGAACACAATTAATAGACACATTGAACTGGACCCTGTACACAAATCACTCCGATACAGAACAGGAAGTACCAACAAGCAGAGACAGAGAAATATGAGACGGGACAGACCACCAACACCATATCAAAGATGCACTAATGGTGTCATCGAGCGAAGCGATGAAACGTTTGCAGAAAAATACACTGACTTGGCGAATGAATCCACGACTTCATCCACAAACTGAGCTACAAATCTTCTCAAGAACTCTGTTGGAGATAGATGCAGGAGACCTGAATTAAAGTTAAAAGGGTCAAACTTAAATTAGAAATTTAAGCAACACTTTCTTTAGTTAGACTTATGAAACAGATGGACGGACGCCAGTGGTAGGATAGAATGTGTGGGATGAGTGCATGGTAGACTTAAAGAAAAAACACATTGAAAATCCTGTTTTCCTTTACTTCATTTGTTCAAGGGATGTAGGTGTCACTGGCAAGGCCAGCATTTGTTTCTCCTCCTTAATTGCCCTTGCACTGAGTGGTTTGCTCAGGCATTTCAGAGGGCTAAGAGTCAGCCACACTGCTGTGGATCTGGAGTCATGTATAGGCGAAAGCAGCCAAGGATGGCAGATTTCCCTCCCTTAAAGAACATTAGTGATCCAGATGGGTTTTGATGATAATTGACAGTAGTTTTATGGTCACCATTAATGAGTCTAGCTTTCAATTTCAGAAGTTATGAGCTTAATTTAAATTCCCCCAGCTGGTACAGTGTGTTTGGGATTATCATTTCCAAGTATTCTGAAGAAGGGCTTATGCTTGAAACGTCGATTCTCCTGTTCCTTGGATGCTGCCTGACCTACTGCGCTTTTCCAGCAACACATTTTCAGCTCTGATCTCCAGCATCTGCAGTCCTCACTTTCTCCTCAAGTATTCTGGTAACCTGGTATGGTCAGACAAAACCTGCCAAATTTTGAATTTGATTTTTATTGTAATTTCATGTTCTACATTTAAGTGACTGCTGGACAAGCACATGGATGGCAGTAAATTGAGGGGTGTGTAGGTTAGGTTGATCTTAGATTAAGATAAATGCTCAGCACAACATCATGGACCCAAGGGCCTGTACTGTGTTATACTGTTCCATGTTCCATTAATGGATTGATCCAGTCAATAATTTTGTAAATACGGAAGAATTACAATATAAACATTAAGCAAGTGTTTAAAGATATGCAGGGCAAAAAGAAACACATGAGACTTAAGAAGGTTTTCCTAGAAATGTCACATTATTTGTGCAGTTAACAAGTGTGGCATTCTGAGTTATACAATGTAAAAAGAAAAGGTCTTGTTTAATGTCATCTTTCTTGTTAGATTATCCTCTTCAAAATGGGCGTTATGCAAATAAATATTTCTCCATATTTCCTGCACTGACAATGCAATTGCAAAGGGCTGTCATAGACACTCTGTGGGCTATAACCTAGCTGACGGCTGCAATATTAAAGAGATTCCTCAGAATATATGACTCACACATGATGTACCTTATAAAGTCATTTCCTGATTCCAAATTCTTGGAAAACTTCTTTTCCAATACTCAGAACATTTTCCAGTGAAACTATAGTATTTAAAAGTACAGATGTCTATTATTCATGTCACATATGTCTTTAATATTGAAAATATTTGATGTGGTCTGTCCCCAGGGTTTTGATATAATTGAAACTATACTGAAAGAGAAACCTCATGGAAGAGGACAAGGTCTGGAGTCTTCTGCCACCTTGAGTTTGTGTAACTCTACCATCTGTGCTGAAAAAGCTAAGCTCCTGTTGGAAGATGGCCTACAGCCCTTTGAGAGCGACTCCATGAAAGCCATAGCCCTGCAGTTTCGTTTGGATGAATCACAGAAAATACTTCAAAGGGAAAGAGAGTAGGTGAATGATTTAGTGATATCACTGTTATCTTCTGTGCTTTATGACTGCGTGGTAAGAGTTGAAATTTCAGGAAACTGCAGCTCACACAGCGGGACAAAATGTTGTAATTTCAATTGGGGCATGGCTTTGGTGGAATGGGGGGAGACACACCATCAAAGCTAACCCACTACCTTCCCCCCCACACACACCATCCCTGTCTCAGTCCCCATAACAGTGACCTTTTATCAGTTATTGGTGGTATGTCACAATTCAACCAGGGAGTCCAAGTTGCAGTGCACACTTTTCCATGCATGTTGTGGTCTGTGATGGTAGAGGCTCTAAACATTCTTCCAGGAACAAAGAGTTACAGTGTAAGGATACAGGGTAGGCAATGCAGGGGGCTGGAAAATCAAACTCTGGCATTTTTGCTTGCAGGAGTCCAGGGGCTGGGGTGTGGAAGTTGGTGGGGTGTTAGGTGGGATGGGGGTTGTGGGGGGTGAGTTGGGTAGGAGGGGTTGGTGCTTTTCATTCAAAAGCCTGAACGAGGGAGCTGGACGTGACAGGAGTGGCTGAGAGACATCCCCACCAATCCTTATTCATGATTGTCCCCTTAACGAAGCTTCACTCTGCCACTCCCACTCTGTGATCCCATTCCTCCTGCCACCATTTCTCTGTTTGAGTGCATGGCGATCCTGAGTCTCAGAGGGATGAAGTACCAGCCACAGGCTTTCATAGTGATGCTGCCGATCAAGAACAAGATGCTCGCCACTGACCTGGAGCTGCCAGCACTCAGGACCTGCCTTTCTTGAACTGTCCTGGAACTGTCCTGAACCTGTGGGATGCCTGCTGCTGCCAGTTGAGTGCTTAACCAGCTCTTAGAGCCTGTGAGGCTCTTGCCAGCTCTTCAGCAAGTGAATGAGAGTTCTTTCACCAGAATTAAATACAGCTCATTATGTATTTTATTCCATAGAGAAATGTAGAAGAAAAGTATTAATATTAATGGATACTCTATCCACATATATTGATATTATTACGCACAATGTTGATGCAAAACTACTCAACATTCTGTGGCAATTCAATGCGTTATTTAAGAATACAAACACGCCATACGAGTATAAATAGATTATACCTATTCACTTATGCTTGGAACTAAATTCAATCATCTCCAGCTTTCGTATTTTTGAGATTGAAATGAATTGTGTTTTTGTTTTCAGTTTTACTACATGAGAAATGTATTTTTTATGGCATTGCTACAAAATGAATTGTGCCCCTGTTAGGGCCCTGTGCAAGCATTCCATCAAGAAGAAAACAAATTTCACAAGAACAAATAACTGCACCTGTTAACAGTCCCTAGGGTTCTTCGGTCATCCCACTGTTAAATTTATATTTTACTGTCTGACAAATTAATTACCCTTTTTATTTAAAACCGGACTGAAATTGACCGAAATCTACCCAGACACCACATGGCCTTTCGTTATAAATGTCAGAGAGCTTTCACAAACAGCTCATATGACATTTTAATAGGTATCTAAATGTCTTTTAATGGATTTCCTTATTACGAATTGAAATATTATGAAGTGTGTTACGGCATTACTTTAGCCTTTGCACAAATCCACCCAGAAAGTTGCAGAGACTTTGATAAGTAGATCATATTTGCATTGCACGGATGATACATAAACGTCATTTTCAAATCCATTTTAACCTTTGTTCTTCCTGTTAGTTTTATCTGAAGGTGCCTCCTTCCAGTGTCTGTGTCAACAGTCAATATTCCATGTTAGCAGTTAGTAGTTTGTCATATTTTATTAGTGATTGGTAATAAAGATCACTGTTACCAGGGCTGGTTGCTTGACCAGGCTTCCAGAATCACTCCAAAGTGTTCCACTCTCCTCTCTACGTATTTAAGCCATGGCATTTGCAGACATTTCAGGCTGTGTGTTTTGAATAATAAAACAGAACCCAATGACAATTGACACTCGAATAATTCAGTTCATCAGACAGATTATTATACTGAATGATGTGAATTTTATCAAGGAGTCATGTGCGGTGAATTCTTAATTTTCCTCTCCAATGCTGGTCACTTCAGAGGTGGGTGGGGAGGCAAAAAGTACATTGGCTTTCATTGCAATAGAATTTGAGTTTAGAAATAGGGATGCTTATTGCAGTTACGCAGGGCTTTGGTTGACTAGCTTTGCTTTCGTTGTGTACCAGTTGCTATGGAAGTTTCCCTTGAGTATATGGGAATCTAAATCAGTTGCATGTACGTCAAAGGCAGGTAAACAATTAATCTAATGATGGACCCAACAAGATTTGATTTGGTGGCTATCTGACAGTTTGCCACCAGTACATTGCCCTACCCACCACTTGCGGAGGATGTCATTCGCAATGGATGGGATGTCTCCATGGCATGCCAAAAGCTCTCTGTTCTCAAGGGGTAGCCATGGTCAAGAAAGACAATAGTGTAACAGACTAAACTAATGTAAACTGTAATGACTATAACAGTTTTGTTGTGGTGAAGAGCAGCCACTGTAGGATAGAATTATTCATTAAGCTGGAGCGTGATGTGGTCAAATCTGAAACCAGTGCCATGAATATAAATAAATGATGCTATGTGGTTATGAGGTGTGAATTGGAAAGTTTAGACTGGGAAACCTTACTAAAGGGGTTGACAGTGGACAAACAGTAGGTTCATTTTTAAAGAACATGTGTTTGAATTACAACAATATATTCATTGCTGTTTGGTGCAAAAATAAAAAAGTAAAGGTGGCTCAACAATTGGCTTATAAATGAAATTAGGAATAATCTTTCTTGACCATGACTACCCCTTGGGAACAGAGAGCTTTTGGCATGCCATGGAGAGATCCCATCCATTGCAAATGACAGCCATATACAATTGCAGCAAGCCTGAAGACTAAGACCATTTTGGAAAAATTTGATCGAGGTGATAAGATAGAGTATGAGAGTAAAATTAAAAGGAACATAGAAATTGAGTGTAAAAGACTCTATAACTAAGGAAGAGAAAAGATTGTTTTTATTAATGTATGCCCCTTATAATCAGAAGCTGGGGAAATTATAATGGAGAACAGAGCAATGGCAGATGAATTAAACATATACTTTGTTCTGCCTTCACAAAAGAGGGCAAAAATAACCTCCCAGAAATGTTAGGGAACTCCCAGAATATTAGGGAACTAAGGGTCTAGCAAGAGAGTGGATTTAAAGGAAATCAGTACTAGTAAGAAAATAGTGATAGTGAAATTAATGGGGTTAAAGGCTGATAATTCAGCAGGGCATAATAATCCAGATCCAGAATAGTAAATTGAAATATTGGATTCATTGGTGGTCATCCTACAAAATTTTATAGACTTGTTCCTGTGGATTGGGGGGGGGTGGGGGGGGTAACAAATATAACCCCACCACTTAAAAGAGGAAGGAGACTGAAAACAGACAATTATAGACCAGTTAGTCTAATATCAGAAGTGGGAAAAACATCAGTTTTAAAAGACATGATAACAACATCTGGAAAACATTTAATGGGATTTGACAAAGCTGTCTAGCATATTTTATGAAAGACAAATCATTTTGAACAAATCTACTGGAATTTTTCTTTGAAGATGCAAATCGTAGAATAGGTAAAGGAGAATCCATGCATGTGGTGTTTTAAATTTTCAGAAGACATTTGGTAAGGTTCCTCACGACATTAGTGGGAAAAATTTGAAGCACATTGGATAGGGGATAATAGTACGGATTGAGAATTGTTTGACAGACAAGAATCAGAGGGGAAAACTTGGGTCTTTTTCCAGGTGGCAGGCAGTAACTAGTGGGATGCTGCAAGGATCTGGGTTTCACTACATACATGCAGAGAGATCCAAATGCAACCTTCCAAGTTTATGATGACACAAAACTGGTTGGGGTTGTGAGGACGGTGCAAGGAAACTTTAGGGTGATTTACGCAAGTTGGGTGAGTGAGCAAACACATGGCAAATGGAGTACAATTTGGCTGAATGTGAAGTTCAACATTTCAGTGTGAAAAATAGCTTGCAAGATTATGATTTAAATGGTAATATATTTGGAAGTCTGGAGTATGGTGAGATCTGAGTATCTAGTCAATAAAAGTAGACAGATGCAACAAAGAATTAGGAAGGCAAATGGTATATTGGCCTTCACTGTAAAATGATTTTGAGTTCAAGAGTAGAGATATTTTACTGCAGTTACACAGGGCTTTGGTGAGATCACACTTGGAGTGTTGGATGCAGTTTTAGCTTCCTATTAAGAAAGGATATAGTTACTTCAGGGAGTCCAACAGATGTTCAACCAGGGATTGCAAGGCAGTCATTGACTCATAGAGATGTACAGCATGGAAACAGACCCTTCGGTCCAACCTGTCCATCCCGAACAGATATCACAACCCAATGTAGTCCCACCTGCCAGCACCAGGCCCATATCCCTCCAAATCCTTCCTGTTCATATACCCATCCAAATGCCTCTTAAATGTTGCAATTGTACCAGCCTCCACCACATCCTCTGGCAGCTCATTCCATACTCGTACCACCCTCTGCGTGAAAAAGTTGCCCCTTAGATCTCTTTTATATCTTTCCCCTCTCACCCTAAACCTATGCCCTCCAGTTCTGGACTCCCCGACCCCAGGGAAAAGTCTTTGTCGATCTATCCTATCCATGCCCCTCATAATTTTGTAAACCTCTATAATGTCACCCCTCAGTCTCCAATGCTTCAGGGAAAACAACCCCAGCCTGTTCAGTGTCTGCCTATAACTCAAATCCTCCAATCCTGGCAACATCCTTGTAAATCTTTTCTGAACCCTTTCAAGTTTCACAACATCTTTCCGATAGGAAGGAGACCAGAATTGCACGCAATATTCCAACAGTGGCCTAACCAATGTCTTGTACAGCCACAACATGACCTCCCAACTCCTGTACTCAATACTCTGACCAATA
>NC_057713.1:81045549-81046848 GCF_004010195.1 Chiloscyllium plagiosum | reverse complement strand
CCTTACTGAAGTCCATATAGATCACATCTACTGCTCTGTCCTCATCAAGCTTCTTTGTTACTTCTTCAAAAAAACTCAATCAAGTTTGTGAGACATGATTTCCCACATACAAAGCCATGTTGACTATCCCTAATCAGTCCTTGCCTTTCCAAATACATGTACATCCTGTTCCTCAGGAGTCCCTCCAACAACTTGCCCACCACCGAGCTCAGGCTCACTGGTCTATAGTTTCCTGACTTGTCTTTACCGCCCTTCTTAAACAGTGGTACCATGTTTGCCAACCTTCATTCTTCCGGCACCTCACCTGTGACTATCGATGATACAAATATCTCAGCAAGAGGCCCAGCAATAAGAGGCCCAGCAATCACTTCTCTAGCTTCCCACAGAGTTCTCGGGTACACCTGATCAGGACCTTGAGATGAGATTGGTTTATTGGGCTTGTAGTTGCTACAGTCGACAGTGTGGTGCTGGAAAAGCACAGTAGGTCAGGCAGCATCCGAAGAGCAGGAGAATTGACGTTTCAGGCATAAGCCTTTCATCAGGAGTGAAGCTTGTGGTCTGGGGGAGCTGAGAGATAAATAGGAGAGTGGTGGGGCTGTGGGGAAAGTAGCTGAGAATGCATTAGTTAGATGAAGCTGGGGGAAAAAGTGATAAGTCAGAGAGGAAGGTGAAGCAGATGGATGGGAAAGGCGATTCTGCTGCTTCTCGGATGCTGCCTGACCTGCTGTGCTTTTCCAGCACCACTCCAATCTTGACTCTGATCTCCAATATCTGCAGTCTTCATTTTCTCCTATTGTATTCACTGCAGTTTAGAAGGATGGGAGAGTATTTGATTGAAACATGTAAAATGTCAACAGCTGGCAGACTAAAGGCAAGGAGGATATTTTTCTTGTTTGGACAGTCTAAAAACATGGCACAGTCTCAGGATATGGAATAAATCATTTGGGACTGAGTTGAGGAGTCATAGAGACGTACAGCACTGAAACTTCGGCCCAACTTATCCGTGCCGACTAGATATCCCAACCCAGTCCAGTCCCACTTGCCAGCACTATGCCTATTTCCTTTCATACCCTTCCAATTCATATACCCATCCAGATGCCTTTTGAATGTTGCAATTGTACCAGCCTCCACCACATACACTGGCAGCTCATTCTATACACGCACCACCCTCTGCGTGAAAAAATGCCCCTTAGGTCTCTTTTATATCTTTCCCCTCTCACCCTAAACCTATGCCCTCTAGTTCTGGACTCCCTGACCCCAGGGAAAAGACTTTGCCTATTTATCATATCCATGCCCCTC
>NC_057713.1:81011163-81045100 GCF_004010195.1 Chiloscyllium plagiosum | reverse complement strand
GAGGGCCCAGCACCGATCCTTGTGGCACTCCACTGGTCACAGGCCTCCAGTCTGAAAAACAACTCTCCACCACCACCCTCTGTCTTCTACATTTGAGCCAGTTCTGTCTCCAAATGGCTAGTTCTCCCTGTATTCCATGAGATCTAACCTTGCTAATCAGTCTCCCATGGGAACCTTGTCGAACGCCTTACTGAAGTCCATATAGATCACATCTACTGCTCTGCCCTCATCAATCTTCTTTGTTACTGCTTCAAAAAACACAATCAAGTTTGTGAGACATGATTTCCCACACACAAAGCCATGTTGACTATCCCTAATTAGTCCTTGCCTTTCCACGTGCAAATCCTGTCCCTCTGGATTCCCTCCAACAACTTGCCCACCACTGATGTCAGGCTCACCGGTCTATAGTTTCCTGACTTGGCCTTACCACTTTTCTTAAATAGTGGCACCACGTTAGCCAACCTCCAGTCTTCTGGCACCTCACGTGACTATTGACAATACAAATATCTCAGCAAGAGGCCCAGCAATGACTTCCCTAGCTTCCCACAGACGTCTAGGGTACACCTGATCAGGTCCTGGGGACTTATCCAACTTTACGTGTTTCAAGACATCCAGCACTTCCTCCTCCGTAATATGGACATTTTTTGAGATGTAACCATCTATTTCCCTCCATTTTATATCTTCCATGTCCTCCTCCACAGTAAATACTGATGCAAAATACTCGTTTAGTATCTCCCCCATTTTCTGCGGCTCCACACAAAGGTCACCTTGCTGATTTTTGAGGGACCCTATTCTCTCCCTAGTTACCCTTTTGTCCTTAATGTATTTGGAAAAACCCTTTGGATTCTTCTTAACTTTATTTGCCAAAGCTATCTCATGTCTCCTTTTTTGCCCTCTTGATTTCCATCTTAAGTATACTCCTACTGCCTTTATACTCTTCTAAAGTTTCACTCGATCTATCCTGTCTACACCGGACATATCTACACCGGACATATGCTTCCTTCTTTTTCTTAACCAAACCCTCAATTTCTTTAGTTGTCCAGCATTCCTGACACCTACCAGCCTTCCACCCTAACAGGAATATACTGTCTTTGGACTCTCGTTATCCCATTTCTGAAGGCTTCCCATTTTCCAGCTGTCCCTTTACCTGTGAACATCTGCCCCTAATCAGCTTTAAAAGTTCTTGCCTAATACTGTCAAAATTAGCCTTCCTCCAATTTAGAATGCGGTCCATCCTTTTCCATCACTATTTTAAAACTAATAGCATTCTGGTCACGGACCCCAAAGTGCTTCCCCACTGACACCTCAGTCACCTGCCCTGCTTTATTTCCCAAGAGTAAGTCAAGCTTTACACCTTCTCTAATACGTATATCGACATACTGAATAAGAACATTTTTTTTGTACACATTTAACAAATTCCTCTCCATCTAATCTTTTAACGCTATGGCAGTTCCAGTCTATGTTTGGAAAGTTAAAATCCCCTACCATAACCATCCTATAACTGAAATCTTACAAATTTGTTTCTCAATTTCCAGTGCTTCACATCCTACCAGAAATATGGCGACCAGAACTGTACACAATATTCCAAGTGTGGCCGCACTAGCGTTTTGTATAGTTGCAGCATGATATTGCGGCTCCGGAACTCAATCCCTCCACCAGTGAAACCTAACAATGAAACCAGACTGTTGACTATTAGAGGGTTTATAATACAATCCCAATAAGGTGATCATCCCTTTCTTATTTCTCAGTTCCACCCAAATAACTTCCCTGGATGTATTCCCAGGAATATCCTCCCTAAATACAGATGTAATGCTATCCCTTATCAAAAATGCCACTCCTCCTCCTCTCTTGCCTCCCTTTCTATCCTCCCTGTAGCATTTGTATCCTGGAACATTAAGCTGCCAGTCCTGTCCATCCCTGAGTCACATTTCTGTAGTTGCTATGATATCCAGTCCCATGTTCCGCTCCATGCCCTGAGTTCATCTGCCTTTCCGGTGAGGCCTCTTGCATTGAAATAAATGCAGTTTAATTTATCAGTCCTACCTTATTCTTTGCTTTGTCCCTGCCTACCCTGACTGTCTGATTCACGTCTTTGCTCAACGGGTCTCAGATTGATCTCTTTGCTCACTATCTTCCCCACTATACCCCCTCCCCCCACCTTACCAGTATAAATCCTCCCGAGCAGCTCTAGCAAATCTCCTTGCCAGTATATTTGTCCCCTTCCAACTCTCTGGTTTCATTGTTAGGTTTCATTGGTGGAGGGATTGAGTTCCAGAGCCGCAATATCATGCTGCAACTATACTAAATGCTAGTGCGGCCACCCTTGGAATATTGTGGACAGTTCTGGTCGCCATATTTCTGGTAGGATGTGAAGCATTGGAAAAGGTGCAGAGGAGATTTACCAGGATGTTGCCTGGTCTGGAGGGAAGGTCTTATGAGGAAAGGCTGAGAGACTTGGGTCTGTTCTCATTGGAAAGAAGTAGGCTAAGAGATGACATGCAAGATGATCAGAGGATTAGATAAGGTAGACAGTGAAAGTCCTTTTCCTAGGGTGATGACATTAGCTTGTATGAAGGGGCATAACTACAAATTGAGAAGTGATAGATTTAGGACAGATGTCAGAGGCAGGTTCTTTACTCAGAGAGTGGTAAGGGCGTGGAATGCTCTGTCTGCCAATGTAGTTAACTCAGCCACACTAGGGAGATTTAAACAATCCTTGGATAAGCACATGGATGATGATGGGATAGTATCGGGGGTCGAGCTGAGAATAGTTCACAGGATGGTGCAACATCGAGGACCAAAGGGCTTGTTCAGCGCTGTATTGTTCTATGTTCTATGTTCTAGACTGTGAATTGTTGATAAATCACCCCAAAAATATGTTAAAAGATCTAAATTTATTGCATTCACTTCCTCATAAGGAAATCTTGTCTTCAGTAGCTTTTCAGTATAAAATGTCCCTTTTTCCCTTTGATCTGCAATAGATCAATGTATTATTCTGTCAGCATTAGCTGCAATCAAGCTTTGTCCTTTTCTCTTTCAATATAGCTACTCTTTTTTTATTTCATTGCTATAGAGAAGGCGTATTCACATTGACAAATTAAATAAATTTCAAAAAGGGATCTCCAATTAACTGAGAAAATCCTTGGAACATTATTCAATCATAAATAAGTGGATAAGTTGTTGTATACTTAGAGTTGCCAGCTTTTTAGAGACTGTATTTTCAGAAACTGGCAGCTCTTATGGAAATTATGGGTTAATGCTGACTGGATCTAGTGCCACACCTGAGAATATTCTGGAAGATAGCCTGTTGCGAAATGGTGGACTGAGTGAACCATGTTGCTGGGGGATCCAAAGAAAGGGAGTTCATGGAATGTTAACAGGATAGCTTTTTGGAACAGCTTGTGATGGAGCCCACAAGGCAGCAGGCTATTCTGCACTTAGTGCTATGTAATGAGCCAAACTTTTTATAAAAGATCTTAAAGTAAGGGACCACTTAGGAGGCAGCAATCATAATATGGGGGCGAGGCAAATCAGACAGCCATGGCTGACAAAAGAAGTCAGGAAATGTATCAAAGAAAAAGCAAGAGCCTATAAAGTGGCAAAGAGCACTGGAAATCAGAAGATTGGGAAGTCTACAAAAACAAACAGAGGGTAACAAAGAGAGAAATAAGGAAGGAGAGGATCAAATGTGAAGGAAGGTTAGCCAGTAATATTAGAAATGATAGTAAAAGTTTCTTTCAATACATAAGAAACAAACGAGAGGCAAAAGTAGACATTGGGCCATTCCAAATGGATGCTGGCAGGGTAGTGATGGGAGATAAGGAAATAGCTGAAGAACTTAATAAGTACTTTGCGTCAGTCTTCACAGTGGAAGACATGAGTAATATCCCAACAATTAAGGAGATTCGGAGGGGGGTGGGGAGCAGAGGAGTATGTATCCATTACAAAGGAAAAAGTGCTAGAAAAGCTGAAAGGTCTAAAAATTGATAAATCTCCTGGCCCCCATGGGTTAAATCCTAGAGTTCTGAGGGAGGTGGCTGAGGAAATAGTGGAGGCGTTTGTTGTGATCTTTCAGAGGTCACTAGAGTCAGGGAACGTAACCAATTGATTGGAAAATCGCTGTTGTAACCCCCTTGTTCAAGAAAGGATTAAGACAAAATATGGAAAATTATAGGCCGATTAGCCTAACCTCAATTGTTGGCAAAATTCTAGAATCCATCATTAAGGATGAGATTTCTAAACTCTTGGAAGTGCACAGCGTAAGCAAATGCGAGGTCTTGCACTTTGGGAAAAAGAATACAGGCATGGACTATTTTCTAAACGGGGAGAAAATTCATAAAGCCAAAGTACAAAGGGATCTGGGAGTGCTAGTCCAGGATTCTCTAAAGGTTAACTTGCAGGTTGAGTCAGTGATTAAGAAAGCGAATGTAATGTTCTCATTTATCTCAAGATGGTTGGAATATAAAAGCAGCCATGTGCTTCTGAGACTTTATAAAGCTTCGTTGGGCCCCATTTAGAATACTGTGTCCAATTTTGTGCCGCACACCTCAGGAAGGACATACTGGCACTGGAGCGTGTTCAGCGGAGATTCACATGGATGATTCCTGGAACGGTAGGCCTAACATACGATGAATGCTGAGGATCCTGGGATTGTATTCATTAGAGTTGAGAAGGTTGAGGGAGATCTAATAGAAACTTACAAGATAATGCGTGGCTTAGAAAGGGTGGATGCTGGGAAGTTGTTTCTGTTAGATGGGGAGACTAGAACCTGTGGGCACAGCCTTAGAATTAGAGGGGGAGTCAATTTAGAATGGAAATGAGGAGACATTTTTCCAGCCAGAGCGTGGTGGGCCTGAGGAATTCATTGCCACAGAGTGCAGTGGAGGCCGGTACGTTAAATGTCTTCAAGGCAGAGATTGATATATTCTTGTTCTTGCAACGAATTACCGGCTTCTGGGAGAGATCAGGTAAGTAGAGTTGAAATGCCTATCAGCCATGATTAAATCACAGAGTGGACTTGATGGGCTGAATGGCTTTACTTCCACTCATACGTCTTATGGTCCTATGGTCTTATGGACTTTGCAGTCATGCCTATCATCTCACGTGAGATCTGTATCATCTCCGAGCTTTCAGTAAATCAATAAAAATTGATAAAATCAATAAAATCTCAAGAGATTTTATAATTGACCCTTAAGAATGAGGAATATTGGATGTTGTGGACCTACTGGTTAGTAATGAAATCAATATTTAAACATCTAGCCTATTACATCCTTATGGAAAGATATTGCTCTGGCAGATACTCGGCCACCACAAGAGTAATAAAACAAAGAACCGCGGATTCTGAAGATCTGAAATAGATATAGAAATTGCTGGAAAAATTGAGCAGCTCTTGAAGCATCTGTGGAGAGAGAAATAAAGTTATCGTTTCAAATCCAGTGGCCCTTCATCAGAACAAGGAAATGACGTTCTCAAACAGGTCAGATCGGCACTTGCACAAGCTCAATGAACATGTTGAAAAGTACAGATTCAAACTTCGGCCTGGTTTTTATTACTCCCCATTTGACAACTGCTACTTTTTTTAGCCAGAAATGGATCGGTTTTATGGACAGATAGTGAGTTTTAAATAAAATCTTCCTTTCTATTCTCACAACTTTTTGTTACGTTGATTGTAATTTAATATTTCTCTTTTGTATAAACAACAGAGATGTATTTTCTCTGCTATCTGTTTGTGCGCTCTGACTTTGTGAGGATTACAGCAATATTGTGGTAAAGTTGAAAGCAGAAGTGGGGTTTATTCGCACACTTCTAGACATGAGGGAACATTTTGCAATTGAGGCGCACTTTTTAAAAAAAAATGTAAATAGAGAGATGGATTCAAAGAATAAATAGTTTATTCAATTAGTGACAACTTCAGTTCAAAACCATTGGAGATACCAGGTTAACAATATGCTTGCTTTTGAGAGGGTCTCCTAAAGACCACAACTGGAGTTTGCAATCTGAAATTTCTTTGTGTGGATTATCCATGGACTCGCCAGTGGGCAAGAAGTTATAGGCTATTTTCTTTTCATTAAAAATTATTCCAGAAGTGTTCTGAGGAAGTTTTGCTGAAATATAACTTCTGCCTCAATATTTTGATGAAACAAAGTTTTACTTGCCAAGAGCATAAATAGACAACTGAAGTTTTACTGCCCAGAGGCTTTTTCTTTGTTGCCTGGAGTTATGAGTGTTCATATTGTCAGTGGATGCTGCATTTTTAAATTATTCATTCTGGAGTTGAGTCACCGACTGGGTTGACATTTTTTGCCCATCCCTCATTGTCCTTAAGAAGGTGGCCATAAGCTGCCTTCTTGTACTACTGCAATTCATTTGGTGTTAAGTATACCCATAGTGCTGGGAAGGAAGTTCCAGGATTTTGACAGAGATACTGAGGTACAGTGATATGTTTTCAAGTCAAGATGATGGGTGGCTGAGTGGGAACTTGCAGGTGGTGATGTTCCCATGTATTTGTAGTCCTTGTTCTTCTGGATGGTAGTGGTCATGGGTTTGGAAGATGTTGCCTAAGGAGTCTTGGTGAATCTTTGTCGTGCACCTTATCGACAGTACACACTTTTGTTACTGAGTGTCAGTGATGAAAGGAGTCACTGTTGGTTGTTGATGTGCCAGTTGAGAAGGTTGCTTTGTCTTGTTGGATTGTCTCAAGAATATTGGAACTGCACTTATCCAGGCAAATGGTGAGTCTTTCATCATTCTCCTGACTTGTTGATAGTGCACAGACTTTGGAGAGACAGGAGGTTAGTTACTTGCTGCCGGATTTTGAGCCTCTGACCTGCACTTGTAGCCATTGTATTTCTATGGCTAGTCCGATTTAGTTTTAAGTCAATGGCAACCCTAAGTTGTTGATAATGGGGATTTTAGTGATGGTTATGCCATTGAATGTAAGGGCAATGGCCAGTTCTCTTGTTAGAGATATTACTGGAGCCTCCTCTTTCAGTTAGTTGCTGAATTGTCTACCATCATTCACTACTGGAGTGGCAGAGCTTGAGTCTGATCTGTTGGTTTGTAGAATCATTTAGTTCTGTCTATTACTTGCTACTTAGGATTTCTTGCATGCCAAACATATGTTACAGCTTCCCCAGGTTGACATTGCAATTTTAGGTATAGCTGGTGCTACTCCTGACATGCCCTACTACACTCTTCATTGAACCAGCATCGATCCCCAGGCTTGACAGTATTGGAAGATTAGGGTATTTGTCAACTAAAAAAAATTACAGATTGTGTTGGAATTTTCTGCTCCTTCTGATGGCCCAAAGCACCTCATGGTTGCACATTTTTGAGTTATTAAATCTATTGAAAGTCTATCCTACTTAGCATGAATGTGATGCTGTGCAACAAAATGGAGGGTATTCTCAACGTGAAAATTATTTTTTTCACCACAAGGACTGTGCGGTAATAATTTTTACCAATACTGTCATGGATAGATGCATCTGCAACAAACAGATTGTTGAAGGTAGAGTCATGTTTGTTTTCTCTCTTGTTGGTTCCCTCACCACCTGCCACAGTCTCAGACTCCTTTAAGAGTCAGTCAGCTTGATCAGAAGTGGTGCTGCTTAACTTCTTGGTGCTGGAATTTGGAGTTCCAATCCAGGATGCATTCTGAACTCTTGCCTCCAAGTGGTGTTTAACATGGAGGTTAAACTGGAGGAGAATACTATGTGGTAATGAGCAAGAGGTTTCCTTGCTTGTATTTGACTTGATGCCATGAGACATCATGGGTTTCACAGGCAATGTTGAGGACTCCCAGGGCAATACCCACCCAACTATATACCACTCTGCTGCCACCTCTGCAGGGCCTGAGCTGCCAATGGAACAGAAAATGTCCAGCGATGCTGATGGTGCTGTTTATGTGTATGATATAATTCATTGAAATTGACAAAGGGAGGCTGATGCTTGACCTGTCTGTGACACAGCTATTGCAATTTTGGCACTAGCCCCCAGACATTAAAAAGGAGGACTTTACAGGGTTGACACAGCTTTATTAGATGTTGTCATTTCTGATGCCTTAGTCCATGTCAGATCATACATTTGGTTCCATTCCTTTGAGACTTATTAGTAGTTTGTTGCAACCGAATGGCTTGTTAGGCTCTTTCAGAGCACAGTTAAGAGTCAACCATGTTAATGTGGATCTGGAGTCACATGTAACCAGTCCAGATGAAGATGACCGGCTTCCTTTGCTGAATGACATTAGTGAGCCTGTTGGGGTTTTAAGACAATTGAGAGTAGTTACATAGTCATCAGTAGAATTTTAATTCGGGATTTTTAGATTAAAATTCCACCAGTTGTTATGTTAGGATTCAAACCTGGATCTCGAGCCGTGCTTTCTCCAAGCTAACTGCTATTTCAAATCTGTACGTTTTGAAGAGGCAGCTGATTCAGTATGTGGGAGTTTTGTGACTAAAACTACTGCAGAGGGACATCGAGACAAAAGCCTTCATGGCAGATTGCCAACTGTTGAAGTCCCATTCCAGAAGTTAAGTTGAAATTCATGAACACATCTTGTATGATGGGTGTAACTTACAATTTTTATTGTGTAGGGATTTTTCATGGTGACATGTTACAACAGAGCTGGCAGGTTCTAACATTTTTTCGCATTTCAGATTCATCAGGAGGTATGTGGGCATTAATAGTCTGGCTGATGTTGACTTCTGAGATTTTTAGGAAGGTTATTGCTAAGTTTAGTCACATAATTATATCAGCCATCTTTATTGGGCCACATAATGTATTTTTTTTAATATGTCCTAAATATATATAGATATGTATTAAAATTGGTTTGCACTCAGTTTGTGACCTCACTGCAACTGACTGACACAATCCCAAAATAAAAGTTTGCTAGGCTTCATGTTCAGGTCATTGACTTTTGCCAACTTTTCAGCCCTTAAGTCAGTAAAATATTGTAATGTACAGTAGGAAAGGATGGAGAAATAGAGGTGAAAATTCTTAGCTGAATAGACTTAGTTTAAAAATTATTTTGATTTTATTTCATTATCAATATTAAACTTGTTCTGAACTTTTTGTGCTCAGAAGTAGTCCTGTTAATAGCCTATTGTGTAGACATGTGGATGCTCTCAGTTTGAAATGTAAAGATCGTGTCTTTTTATGTTTGTGACTTTTAAAATTGTAAGCTGAAATGACATAACTTTTAAAGCCAATGTTCTAAATGATTGCTGCATGTTTTCAAAAGAAAGTAGCCTGAAACTATTGGTAAGCATTGTGCAAATACCAGTTTGAATGAGGTGGCAGATGAAACAGAGCCAAGGGGTTGTGTAATGAAATAATTCTGGTTGGCAACAATAAGTTGATTTGGTCTATGGACTGGTGACCAATTATCAGTGACAAAGGCCTTTTGCCTGCCAACAACCATGTGATCGGTTCTCTGGTGACTGAACAAGATACAGAGAGAAGTGATTTGATCTCCACCAGCTCAGGAGCTGTCTCTGTTCTCTGTAGTCGGAACACATTTTAAACTTCAAGAGAACCAGTTTATCTTGCCTTCAGACTTGTAATTGATAAGTCAGAGGCCTTTTAGAAGTGAACTAACCACCTCCATAAAGGAACAACGCTGTGGATGCTGGAGATCTGAGAAAATGCTGAGAAGCTCACTTGTGGAGATAGAAACAGAAATAGTGTTGTGAGTTTGGTATGACTCCTCTTCAGAACCTGTGTCTCTTGCAAACCAGTGGAAGTGTCCAGGGAAAGACATCTGATAAGCAACCATCTGGTCAGCCGTATGAATCATAAGGACTACGTCAGCAACCTGTGATTAGGCACAACTGAATTATCTTCACAACTTTCTTCCATCCATAACTTAGTTATGCCTGTCTGTTTGTCTGGGATTGTGTGTGCAAATGTATGTGTGCACATGTGTATGGGGGAATTTCTAGGGAGATTGAGGAAATTTGTAAACATATTTGAAAATCATTGATTTCTGTGAATGGCACCAGGAATAGTAAACCTGATATCCAGTGCTTTACCCCAATGAATTGTGACAGAAAATAAAAACAGCAGGTATAAATATTGTGCAGAGAGAAACAAACTAATGCATTAGCTTCATAACGTTTCATCAGAATTAGAAAATGTTAGAAGTGTAATACTTTAACAAGATAAAGAAACAAAATAGAAACCAAGTCAGAGAGGGAGAGAGCAGGACCTTTTCAAGGTAGCCATCCTGAGTAAATGTGGCAGCGAATTAAATTCTAATACTAAAGCAAAATACTGCAGATGCTATAAATTTGAAACATAAGCAGAAATTGTTCTAAGTTCTAACTAAAGACTTTAATCTAGATATTGAGTAGAAAAGTCATATGGTTAAAGATAGCTTTGAATGTTTTTGGGATGGTTTCTTAGAGCTGACCAAAGAACAGGCTCTCGTAAACCTGGCTTTTGTGCAATGAGATCTCAGGGAAGACATTCCTAGATGTCAACGGCTATAAAAGAATTA
This sequence comes from Chiloscyllium plagiosum, assembly GCF_004010195.1. Classification (NCBI taxonomy): domain Eukaryota; kingdom Metazoa; phylum Chordata; class Chondrichthyes; order Orectolobiformes; family Hemiscylliidae; genus Chiloscyllium; species Chiloscyllium plagiosum. The sequence goes on along the minus strand of NC_057713.1, from coordinate 81,034,605 downwards.
GAACATAGAACATTGAAAAGTACAGCACAGTACAGGCCCTTTGGCCCACGATGTTTGTGCTGAGGGTTATTCCTAATCTGAAAGAAAATAACCCAGACTATGCTCCCCTCAATTCTCTGCTGTCCATGTGCATGTCCAACAGTCGCTTAAATGTCCCTAATGATTCTGCTTCCACCACCACCGCTGGCAACGCATTCCATGTGTTCACAACTCTACGTAAAGAACCTACCTCCTGATGTCTCCTCTATACCTTCCTCCTAACACCTTTAAAACTCTGACCCCTCATGGCAGTCAATCCTGCCCTGGGGAAAAGTCTCTGGCTATTGACTCTATCCATGCCTCTCATTACCTTGTACACCTCGATCAGGTCACCTCTCTTCCTCCTTCTCTCCAGAGAGAAAGGTCTGAGCTCTCCTTGTAAGACAAGCCCTCCAGTCTAGGCAGTATCCTAATAAACCTCCTTTCCACCCTCTCCAAAGCCTCCACACCTTTCCTATAATAGAGTGATGAGAACTGGACACAATATTCCAGGGTTTTGTAGAGCTGCAGCCAAACCTTGCAGCTCTTAAACTCGATCCCCCTGTTAATGAAAGCTAAAACACCATTCTTAACCCTATCCACTTGGTGGCAACTTTGAGGGATCTATGCACTTGAACACCAAGATCCTGCTGTTCCTCCACACTGCCAAGAATCCTGTCTTTTATCCTATATTCAGCATTCAAGTTCAAGCTTCCAAAATGCATCACTTCACATTTATCCAGCTTGAACTCCACCTACCATTTCTCAGCACGGCTCTGCATACTGTCAATGTCATGCTCAAGCCTACAAAAGCCTTTAATATGATCAACGGCACCTCCTACCTTTGTGTCTTCAGCAAACTTACTAGCCTACCCCATAACCTGCTCATCCAAGTCATTTATAAAAACTATAAAGAGCAGAGGCCCAAGAACAGAGTCCTGCAGGATGCCACTCACCACTAACCTCCAGGCAAGATACTTTGTATCTACACCCACTCTCTGCCTTCTATCAGCCAACCAACTCTGAACCCAGAGAACCAAATCTCCCAGCATCCCATACCTCCTGACTTTGAATGAGCTTATCGGGGGAACCTTCTCAAATACCTTGCTGAAGGCCATGTACACCACATCCACTGTTCGACCTTTGTCAATCTGTCTCGTCACCTCCTCAAAGAACTCAATAAGATTTGTGAGGCATGACCTGCCCCTCTCAAAGTCATGCTGACTGCCTTTAATCATGCTATGCTTTTCCAAATAATCATAAATTATATCCCTTAGAATTCTTTCCAAAACCTTGCTGACCACAGACATAAGACTGACTGGTCTGTAACTGCCAGGGGTTTCCCTATTCCCCTTCTTGAAAAGAGGAACAACAATCGCTTCCCTCCAATCCTCCTGTGACTCCTGTAGAGACTGAGGAAGCAAAGATCTTCATCAGCGGCTTAGCAACCTCCTTTTTCACTTCCCGGAGCAACCTAGGATAAATCTGGTCTGACCTGGGGACTTATCAATCTTAATGTTTGCCAAAATTTCCTGCACATCAACTTCCTCAATCTTGATCTATTCCAACCTGTTTCCCAGCTCCTCAAAGTTTTCATTCACAACAAGGTCCCTTTCCGTAGTGAAAACCGAAGCAAAACACTCGTTTAGCACTTGCCCTATCTGCTCGGACTCCACGCACAATTTCCCTACACTATCCCTGATGGGCCCTACCTTCTCCCTGATCATTCTCTTATTCTTCATGTATGAGTAAAATCCTTCCAGCCAAGCCTTTTTCATGCCTCCTTCTGGCTCTCCAGTCCATTTTTGAACTTCTTCCTAGCAAGCCTGTAAATTCATTTGTAAATTCAGTTTGAGGGAGAGAGGAGTAGGTCCAAAGACTACTTCATAAATGTAAATAAGGGTGATTATGAGAGCATGAAAGCAGAGCCAGCTAAAGTTAATTGGGTAGGGTAGTAGAGATGCAATGACAAGCATTTAAGGTGCTATTTCAGAAGGTATAGAATTGATATATTATGTGCACATAAAATTCTAAGGATGGATCCACCATCCGTGGTTAACTAGAAATATTGAAAAAAAACTTTCAATCTAAAAGAAAAAACACACTTGGTTGTGCAATGACAAGTGGCAGTTCAGAAGATTGGAGAGAACATGTTAAAAGAAAAACAAAGAATGACCAACAAATTAATAAAAAGGGAAAATTCTGAGTCCGAGAAAAAGCTATCCAGAAATATAAAACAGAGTAATAGAGTCACACAGACATATAGCATAGAAACAGACTTTGGCTTGTTAGAGATTCTTTACACATCTAAAGAAAACAAGGATTAAGAAATAAGCAATGGTCAAATAGAAAGTGAATCCAGACAATTAATAATGGAAAATAGAGAAATAGCAGATGAATTGAAAGTAAATTGAATCTGTCTTCGCCATAGAAAATACAAGTAACATCCCAGAAGTGGCTCTTCAGTGGAAGGGAGGGAGAAACACAGGAAAATTACAATCACCAGAGACATGGTGCTGAGTTGGAGCTGCAGGCTGACCAATGCCCAGGTCTTGATGGACTTCCTCCTGGGGTCTTAAAGATGTGGCAAGTGAAATAGTTGATACATTGGTCTTAGATTTAAATAAAATACTCCCTCAATTTGGGAATGGTCTCTTTAGATTGACAGATGTTAAAAATACAATCTGTGTTCAAAAGGGAGGAAGACAGAAAGCAGGTAACTTGCAGGCCAGTTGGCTTAACATCTTATCATAGGGAAAAAGGTTAGAAGCTATTATTAAAGAAGTTATAACATGGCACTTGGATTAGTTAAAGGTAATCAGGCAGAGTCACGCAGGTTTTGTGAAAGGAAACCACATTTGACAAATCTACTTGGGTTATTTAAAGAGGTAACAAATGTTTTAGATAATGGGGAACCAATGCATTACAGTAACTGGATTTCCAGAAGGCATTTGATAAGGTTATTATGGAAAATACAAACTCATGATGTAGTAGTTAGAAATTGGCATTGATAGATAATTGGCTGGTTAACATATGTATGGCCCAGGCAAATTGAAAAAGATGCCTTCACAGTCATATTTTGCGTTTATCCTTCAAAAGATATCCTGAAATGCTTCCAAACTTATTGGAAATATTGGAAAACCATTTTTTTTTTGTATGGCTTGAGGAGCACAAGTGGCCAACATGGTTTGCTGTTAAGTTTTCTAACTGTCCAATGCCCTACTGGAGAAGATGTGTAACTTCAGGTTGCTACACTCAAAATTGATTCGGGGCAAGATGTTGTAATTTGCAAGCTGGTTCAGTTAGGGTTTCCACACTTGCGGCCAGGTGAAGTTTTAAGATGCCTCTGTATATCAGGTGACCACAAGAGCCAATTCCAGCCTGTATTCTACTGAGGCTTGTCCATGTGTTCCAGAGGTGACTGAAGCTTGGTTGCTGAGATATGAGGTCAGAATCAATATTTTATTTGGGAGAGTGTTTTCTGTCCAAGCTTTCCTTCTGCTTCCATTCTGACTATGGAGTTACAGGTTCTCAATTTGTGGTCACATGGGATATTGAGAGCTGTGTGATCAGATAGTAATCTACAAGGTACTTGTGGATGGGGAAGTCTAAGTTACTGCTGATACATGTTATTTCTCTGTGTGTTGCTGCATCCTGCTGAGTGGAGGATGGGTGATATTTGAGGTGACCTCAAAGATTTCCAGATTATCCTCATTCCTGAGTGGTATTGTGCATCACTGAATTTGGTCTGACAACTTGAGGCCTACACTGGTGCCCAGAACTCAACTGTCAAGATGACCAGGCATCTGACAGAAGGACCGTGTTCTGAGCAACAGAAGAATGAAAATCTGTTTACAAGACACAGTCAGCATTCTGAGAATACTTACCAACCATCTCTCGGAGAATTGTGAAGGCATCATAAAGGATTGTTGGTACCTGCATTGATTTTGTTTTTATGAACTTAATGGAAGGATTTGGAGCATTTTTTGGACATGTCATTTCTTGGTAGTGACTTGTCTTGCAAAAACTGCTTATTTATTAAGTTTATGCGTATCAGGTTCCAATGCCTGTGCTGGATATTGGATGGAGTAGTTCGGGAGAAGCCTGCTAAAAGACAAAAGCTTCCCAGCTGTGCCATCCTGTTTCTGGAAAAGATTCTGTGATGTTGGTCCAGTCAAGCATCTGGAGCCCTAGGGCAAATGTTATTGCACGAGAAATATTTTATTTCATAATACTTTGAAGCATCCTGTGATGTTTGAAATACTATATACGTGGAAGCATTTATTAATTTTAGTTTGGCCAGAGAAGGTGAGTTTTTCAAAAACTTGTTTGCGATTTGGATGGGGAACTGCAGGGAAGTCCCAGCCACTGGGAAGGAGACATTAGCCAGGGTGTGGCTGGACCCTTCGGTTCAGATCAATTTTTGTCTTTTTTTTTGCATCTTCTGACAAATGAGTTCAATGAACTGAACTGTAACTCTGTTTTTCTTGTCATAGATGCTTTGTGTAGGTGATTGTAATGAGGTCAGCCAGGAGGATCTCATAGGATCTGAGCTTCCTGATTGGGCTGTTAATCTGGTCCAATCAGAGAACCCTGATTGACAGATATGAATAGGAATGTCCTCCCCTTCACTGTTTGATCACGCAGCACTGCCCTCTGATGTGAAGGGCAGTGTTTGTCACTGGCCACTCGGGTGTTTTCCTATCTTCCTGGTGGTGGAAATTGAATAAAGATTCGTGCACTTTGTGTCTTTCACTGTGTCTCACACCTGCACACACACACCATGGGTGCTGGGGAAAAAAAAAATATAATAAGCACTACCGCACTTAGGTGGTAGTGTGGGGGGAAAAAAAGAAAAAAAAAATAGGAGATTCACAAAATAAAGAAAGGAAAAAAAATGAATAGGAATGTCCTCCCCTTCACTGTTTGATCCTTAGTCCAAGGACTGACTCTGAGCTGCCTGGCCTTAGCCAGTGTACTTTGCATAAGTAAATAAAGGGTGACTTGGTGACGGGATAGTGACCTTGGTAAGGTTTTTTCACTCCCCAAACTTTACAAGTTCCCCATCTGGGTCCATTAATTTTCTGTGTGTGAATTAAATTGAATAAAGATTCGTGTACTTTGTGTCTTTCACTGTGTCTCACACCTGCGCACACACACACACACACACACACACACACCATGGGTGCTGAGGAAAAAAAAAAGCACTACCGCAGTTCGGCGGTAGTGTGGGGGTTAAAACAAAAAAAAACAAAAAAATTAAACAGGATTGTGGGGCACTGCTTGTCAGTGGCCACTCGGGTGTAAAACAAAATGAATAGGAATGTCCTCCCCTTCACTGTTTGATCACACAGCATTGCCCTTTGATGTGAAGGGCACTGCTTGTCACTGGCCACTCGGGTGTTTCTTTTCTTCCTGGTGGTGGAAATTGAATAAAGATTCGCACACCTTGTGTCTCTCACTGTGTCTCACACCTGCACATACAGAACATGGGTGCTGGGGAAAAATAAGCACTACCGCAGTTAGGCGGTAGTGTGAGGGAAAGAAAAAAAAATACAAATAAACAAGAGAGTTAGATAAAAAAAAACAAAAAAAAGAAACAGGAGTGCCAGAGCTTCTGTTCACCCTGAGAGCTGGCTCAGTGTGTGTTTAAAAAAAAATGAATAGGAATGTCAGGGGTTCTATTCACTCTGAGAACTGTCCCTTAAGAAGCTGGATCAATGTCAAGGGAACTCCACATGTAAATAAAGGGTGACTTGGTGTCCAGATACCAGTACTGAGGAGCTATTTCAGTCATGACAAGAGTGGGTTGCCATTTGAGTGAAGACAATTGCATAGCCTCACTCAGGGCATATCTTGAATGGAGGAACTCTAGGTCTGCTTACGGCAAAATCCCAAAAAGAAGCAAAGCCTCGTTAAAATTTTCTTCAGTATCTGGGCCAGCAAACCATTGTAGTTTGCTGTGCGGACTTGAGACAGCAAAAGAGTCCCAGCAGACCTAAATGGTGTAAGAGAACGCCTAGGCCGGTATCCAGGAGAAGTTGCACTCTGGAAAGTCCATCTGCATCTGGTTTGAAACCGTTAAATTGCTAAGCAACATTCAAATCAGAACCAATCAAAATAATATCCTGGTTAAATGGTCACATGGTTCTAATAGTGGTCGATACTGGTGCAGCCGTTTCAGTGATTGCAGAAGCAATCTTAAGCAAAATTCACTGTGGACTCCAACCCTTAAGTTTGTGCAAGACCTCAGCTATACTGAGAACCTGCACCTGGGAACCTTCACAGTTTAAGGGTACAATTTCGGTTTCGGTCTTTTACGAGAAGCAGTTGGTTCAGTTATCACTGATAGTAGTAAAAGCTCAGGTACAAGCTTGATGTGGCAACATTGGTTGAAAAAGATTCACCTAGATTGGCTCAACATTTTTCAGTTAGAAAATGGCTACCTGAATGAAGTTCTAATGAAATGCCCAAACGTTTTTCAGGAAGGTCTCGGGAGCCAAGATCACCTTGCATGTTGACCAGGAAGCAATTCCATGATTCTGCAAGGTCTGCCCATTACCATTTGCCTTACAGGTAACAGCAGAGGCAGAAATCAGGAGGATGGAAAGCCGAGATATCATCAAACCAGTCCAGTTGCATAATGGGCAGCACTGGTCAAACCGATTTGTGAGGCTGGACGGGTCAGTTCACCTTTGTAGGGATTTTAAACAGATGGTAAATAATTTTTTGCAGCTGGATAAATACCTAATCCCTCGCATAGAGGATTTATATGCAAAGCTAGTAGGGCTGCCCATCATGAATCTGGAAATGAGCCATGTGTACTTGCAGTTGTGGTTAGATGAGGATTTCCAGAGGTATAAAACAAGGGTTTTTATCAATATATGAGCCAGCTAATCGGGGAACCATCAGCCTGTCTAATTTTTCAGTGGACACTGGAGAACATTTTACAAGGTCTACCTCCGGTCACCATTTATCTAGATGACATGCTAATAACAGGGAAGACCAATAAGGAGCACTTACAGAACCTGGACATAGTCCTTAGACGTTTCTGCCAGACTGGAGCAAGGAGAAATGTACTTCTACGCACTCTGAGTCACCGACTTGGGCTACAGAGTTGACAAGACCAGGTTACATCCATTGGAACATAAAGTGAGGGCGATCAAAGGTGCCCTGACTCCCATATTTGTACCAGAGCTTAGGTCTTTCCCTGGGCTGTTCATATATAACCTGGCTTTCATCCTGGCATCTCTGCATCAACTCTTAAAAAATGGTTAGCCTTGGAAATGGTAATGTAACCAATCCATAGCTTTGCGGAAAGTGAAGAAACAGCAATCATTCTGTAAAGGTGTTTATACATTGATCCTAAATGTGATCTGGTATCAACATGCAATGCCTCGCTGTATGGTATCGGGATGATATTAGCTCATAGGCAGTCCAATAGAGAGGAACGCCCAATAGACTGTGCATCCAGGACTTTGGACTTTGGCTAATGCAGAGCGTAAATACACCCAGATAGAGAAGGAAGATTTGGTGGTCATATTTGGAGTCAGGAATTTCCATTAATACCTTTTACAGATGTAAATTTGTAGTAATAACAGACCATAAACCTCTTCCCAGGCCTACTTACAGAGGAAAATGTAGTGCCGTTCATAGCTTTGGGCTGAATTCAGAGGTGAGCTTTAAAACTACGTGTGTATAATTTCAAGTTGGAATACCATCCAGGAGGCCACTTAGCAAATGTGGATGCATTGAGCTGCCTCCTGCTGGCAGATCCACCACCTGTGGTATCCCCATGAGAAGAGTCAGCAATGATCTTCAATTTTCTGGACACAATTACAGTCACAGCTGTTATGGACCATGCCAGATCCCTCAAAACACATCAAGAATGTAGCCTGGACCCTAACTTTGCCATTTGATTTAAGCAAATACACAGTGGATATTCCAGGAGAGAATCAGTTGGGCAGACTACTTAGTCATAAATAAAACAGCATTTATTTGTAAGATTACTGAATGAAACACAAAGAACAGAAAACAGAATACTGAAACAACTTATCCTATCTGAACATGACAGGCTATCCCAATTTAATGATACTGTTCCAAAATACTTGTAGCACCCCAATAAATACCTCTTGACACAAAAGATAAAAATGAAAGAAAGGCTTACAGGTCTGATTTTAGAGAGAAGAGAGAGCCCAGCCTGCTAGTGAACTACTAGAGCTGCTAAAGTGGCCATTCCCCTTTCATTAGACAAGTTTGTTTTTTAAATTTGAAAGCCTTCTGTCTGAGACAGAATCTGTTAGCTGTAAACAAATGGGCCCTCTATCCAAACTCTCAGACTTTTCGGAGTTTGGGCCATTTATAACCTATCTGAAAAAACTCAAGGACAACATAAGGCTGCTCATTCTGGCAAGGTTGTCACATAGCTGACAATAACAGACTTTGGACTGCAAGATTCAGTACTGGCAAAGCTGAAACGACTGATGGTGATAGGGGAAACCAATGAACCATCACAACCAGAACTGAAACCTTGTTGCACCTAGAGAGACCATATCACATTTGAAGATGGCATATTATAATGGAGAGCAAAAGTGAATATCCCCACCAGGGTCATCGAGGTTTCCAAAATGAAGATGTTGGTGATAAGTTGTATCTGGTGGCCAAGATTGTATGCTGACATAGCTGCATTAATGGGTCAGTGTCTGTTGTGCCAGCAAGGACAAAAATTACCACCAGCAGCTTGCCCATACTCTTGGGAATGGCCGGGTAAGCACTAGACTTGGTTAGACGTTGACGAGGCTAGCCCTCTTCTGGGTTTGATGTTCTTAATCATTGAGGATGTCCACTCAAAATGTCTGTACGTGCATAGAGTTCATTCGTCAAGCGCAGGGATGATGATAGAAAGAATGCGTGCATCCTTTGCAATACATTGTCTCCCAGTAGTTTTGGTCACAGATAACGGGCAGTTGTTTACTGGCAGGAAATTTGAGTATTTCCTGAAGTTGAATGGTATTTGACATATAAAGACATCTCCATACCATCCAGCATCCAATAGTCTGATAGAAAGAGCAGAAACTTTGAAGGCAGGCTTAAAGGAACAGTCTGCAGGGTTCACTACATACCAAACTGTCCCAGTTTTTATTTGATTGTAGGACCATCCCTCATGCATCTACAAGAATAGCTCCAGCAAGAATTATTCATGAGGAGAAGAGTCCACATCAGTTTAAATTTGATCTTCTCAGAGCTAGGCAGGAAGGATGAAATGGCATCAAGAACGCCAGTGCTGGTTAACACAAGTCAGCGCTAAGCGAGAGAGACCATTTACTTCCAAGAATGAAGTTTGGTGTAGGAACCACAGGAATGGCCCAGCGTAAGTAAGAGGCATGAGTGACATGAGGTCAGGTCCAGTGACGTATAAATTTCAGGTAGATGTGATGGTCCTGAACAAGCCTGTGAACCATATGAAAGTTGCAAATTCACAAATGTGCAGGAGCAGAATGTGCTCAGCTCCTCAACTGCCTTTCCAATTGTTCCAGAACCTGAGGGTTCTTCCTCTCCAAGTGTTGAGGATATCTTTGAAACTTGATGGATGCAGCAGATGTTGCTGCCTCAATGCCGTTGCCACCTGAAGAAGAGAGTGAATTTCTTCCAAGACACTATGGGCACAAGAGGCGAGCTGCTGTGTGTTTGTTACATGCTACCTGTATCAGACAAAAAGTTGAAGTGACCTGATCCTGTTCTAAAACACCCGAGGAAGACCACAACAAAAAAGAAATGGTCTGTGTCCTCGGACTCAAGAGGTGGCAGAATGTAATGACTGTAATAAGGTCAGCCAGGTGGACCGCATGCAATATGAGATCCCTAATTGTGGCTGTTAATCTGGATCTGTAGGGAACCTTGGCTGACAGGTATAAATAGGAGTGTCAGAGGTTCTGTTCACTCTGAGATGAAGCTGGATCAGTGTTTAGGGCTCTCCATGTGTAAATAAAGGGTGATGTGCTGATGGGATACTGACCTTTGTGGAGTTATTTCACTTTAGTGTCATTCCAGCATTTAATTTTTAATTTGAGATTTCCTGTATTCAGATTATTTTGCTTTCTGGAATTGATTTTGGCTTTTATTCAAAGAAATCATCATGTATAATGTCACTAAGTTTTTCTCAAATGACATTAATTTGACTGTTCAGTAGTATCACCGTTGATGTCATTTGGTGTCCTGTAAGCATTCATCTTCAGGAATGTTAGGAATTGGTAAGTGCTTATTCTAGAATTTAAATTAGAACTGAGTTCAGTGAAAGAGAATAATGACTATCATAATATTTCATCACTTGAAAGTAGTTGTCATCATGAACAGTAAGTTTGCTGTATTAAAGTAAACAGCGCAGACTTACAGCACACTTCCTGCAAGGGTCAAAGTTCACAGAGCTGAAACATGTGGCCATTGCCTTATGTTTCCTACTGAGTAAAAGGCATTTCTTTTTTCAATGCCACTTTAGTGATAAATGAAGGATATCAAAACTATTTTGCTTCCAATATAGAAAATATGGATTAAATATTTCTGTCAAAGGATTAGTTTGTTGATTGCCATATTCGAATTACTTCAGATTAACATTTTAGAATTAACATTGACTATGATTAATCCTGGATTTCAACTACATTATTAAGCCAAGCATAATCGTGTGCTGCTCCTTACCAGATAGAAGTAGACTGCTTCTCAATCATGCAAAACAGTTTTCTGATTTCCACTGTTTCTTTAGGCATGGTGCCAAATGTTTTGCAGGTTCCCCCACTGCAAGTAAAGAGAGCAAATCAACAGGGAAATATCACCCTTAATTGCCCTGGATTACCTCCTGGTGGCATATTGGCAGCACAGGTAGGGCCTTATAAACAGCTTGCAGTCATGGAACACTAAATAAAAGGACAGAAAAAAGGCTGCTGATCTAATCCCAGCGCTGGCTGAGTTTGTTAATTGAAGCTAAGATTGGCACCAATGCGCTTGAGTTAAGGAAGAAAGCAAAGTGAATAAATGTCCCATTCTCTGTGCTGAGACATGCATGAATGTTATTGAGCCCATATGTGAGATGGATCGCTGTGGGAAAAGCCCATGGACTAAACGAGACAGTTTAATCAAACATCATTAGGATTGTCATTTGCAGACCACAAAATATTGATATAATTTTGCGGATTACGGTGAATTCTGTACTCCATTCTTAAAGGGATCAAATCTCAAACTGTACAATGAGTGGAAAGTCATACAATGTGCATTCATGATTTTAGGTTCATGATTTTTGGAAATTATATGAGCAAAGCATAAATGCAGTCAACCATATCATTTCCAATCAGGGATATTATTGATGCTTGTCATTGGCAGTAGAAAGATGGTTCATTAATGGTGCAAAAAATCCAAAGAAAATGGACCAGAATTTGCATTTGGAAATAATTGACATCAGGGCCCCATGCTGATTTTCAGGGGTTTACAAGTGACTAGCTGTCCATTATAATGGAGTGTTGCATCATCTAAATCTTGACGGTTTATAATTATTCTGAAGCATTTACTTGTCTCTGTAAACCTGTGCGCTGCAGATTAGATGTACATTTCGAATCGTGCAGCTGTGAAAATACCAGTAAACTTTCAGTGAGTCAAGCATGAGTGTGATTCTTCTGAGACCATTAAGCACTGCAGTGCTTGCTCAGCCCTGAAAGAGGTACCGCAGTTCCTCTGTTGACAGACATATTTCAAAATGACATGGTAACAGCTTAAGTATCACTTCTTGCAAGATAATATCAAAAAATGATATAATTTCATACCTCCAGAAGCTACAGTTCATTATCATGTTGACGTTTAATTGTTTATTTCTAAAAGCAAAAGACTACAGGTGCTGGAAATTTTAAATAATAACAAAGTGGTGGAGGATCTCAGCAGATCTGGCACCATCCATGAAGAATGAAAGAGAGTTAATGTTTCAGGTCCAGTATGACTGTTGAACTATCTTTCAGTTGACTATGGAAAGCTGGTGCTTATTAATCCTTTCTGAGATTGTAGCCCAGCTTGAGTGGTGCATGATCAGTCTCGACTTGTTTTCTTAAATACCATGCAGATATCATTTCCTGTTAACTTCTTGACGTATTCTCCATGTCACTTACCTGTGGGACATTATCGCTCATTATATCCCTTTTGTATTATTTCATTAAATGCTATGGCTTTGCATTAAAATAATGGGTACCTGCAGATAGTTTATATGCTATTTTCCCAGATGACCACTTCTGGTACATTGTGGTACTTGCTGTTTTTATTGGTTTGTGGTTCTCGGTAAGGGTTGTTTGATGTAGCTAAGTGCCACCAATTCACCTTTTGTCTTTGCTTTGTTCTCTGGCCTTGTTCAATGATTAGTGGTAGAGGATATGCTCCCACACAGTATTGACACAAGAGGCATTGTTCTTAGACAATAATGTATGATAGCTACGAGTACAACTATAATTTGGTCAGCCATATCACTAGGATCTTAGGGAGCTAGTATAGATACAGTCATAGAGTCATAGGATCATGCAGCACTGACACGGATCCCTTGGTTCAACTCATCCATACCGACCAGGTTTTCCAAACTGAAATAGTGCCATTTGCCTGCCTTTGGCCCATATCCCTCTAAACCTTTCCTATTCATGTACCTGTCCAAATGTTTTTTTAAGTGTTTGTAACTACTCGCATCTACCACTTCCTCTGGCAGTTTGTTCCATATACACACCACCCTCTATGTGAAAGGTTTCCCCTCTCATCTTAAAACTTTGCCCTCTAGTTTTGAATTCCACTATCCTGTAGAAAATACCTTTTGCTATTCACCTTATCCATGCCTGTCATGATTTTATAAACCTCTGAGGTAACCCCTCAACTTCCTCCACTCCTAGCCTCTGTCCCAGTCTATACAGCCTCTCTTTATAACTCAAACCCTCCAGTCCTGGTAACACCCTTGTAAATCTTTTCTGCACACTTTCCAATCAAAAGTACCCTTCCTATAGCAGGGTGACCAGAATAGTACACAGTATTCCAAGAGTAATCTCACCAACGTCTGTATAGCCACAACATGTTGTGCCAACTCCTATACTCCGTGATCTGATCAATAAAGGCAAGCGTGCCAAATGCAACCTCCTTCACCCTGTCGACCTGTGATGCCACTTTCAAGGAACTATGTACCTGAAAATACCCTAGGTCTCTTTGTTTGACAATACTCCGCCGGCCCCTACCATTAACGGAGTAAGTCCTGCCCTGGTTTGTATTACCAAAATGCAATACCTCAAATTTATCTAAATTAAACTCGTTATGCCATTTCTTGGCTCATTGGCCCTCAATTGATCAAGGTCCTAGTGTGTCTTAGTTAACATCCTTCACTGTCCACTATACCACCAATTTTGCTGTCACTTGCAAACTTGCTAACCATGCTTTTTATATTCTCATCCAAATCATTTATATAAATACCAAACAACAATGGTTCCAGCTTTGATCCCTGTGGATCACTGTTGGGTCACAGGCCTCCAGATAGAAAAAACGCCCTATACCACCACTTTCTGTCCTCTACTGTCAAGTCAATTTTGTATCCCATTGGCTCATTCTCCGTGGATGCCATGTGATCTAACTTTACTAACCAGTATACCATACGGAACCTTGATGAAGGCTTTGCCAAAGTCCATGTAGACGACATCATCTATCTGTCTTGGTCACATTTGCTCCCTCCGAATGTGCAAATAGACTTTATACGCAGACTTTATGTGACATCAGTAGAATGGATGAAGCTAATGTACAGGAATATTAATCCTTTCAGATACATTACTTACACTACATTTACATCTGCTTATTTGAAATGACAGTGTTTGTCATATCCCAGTGATCAACTCTGTGTTCTTTATCCTAAATGTCTAATTGATGTAGAGGTATCACTATTAGATGTTGTGTCGAAGTCTTATTAAGGTAGGTGCTTATCAGTATCTTTTGGCTTTATTCTTCTTGCTGGTGTGGACTTCAGTGGTGCATAAAGACAGCCAGTGTTTAATGTTAAGGTAGCAAGCTATACCTACAGAATACAGCAATATACTTTGCTCATGAACATGTATCAACTCAATAAGAGCAAACTCTACATAGGTACAAAAACTTAATTCTTAAATGTACAACTTGATTATTAAGGAAACCTCCTTCACAGACAGTCCCCACTTGAAACTGTACTTCTGTTCCATCACTGTTGCTGGGTCAAAATTCTGGAAGGTCCTTCCTAATAGCATAGTGAGTGTCCCTATACCCGAAGGACTGCAGTGGTCCAAGAAGGCAGCTCACCATTATCTTCCCCATGACATTGTGGTTAAGCAGTAAGTGCTGGCCTAAAAGCCATGTCCTTGTTCTATGAATGATATTGAGAAAAAGAACCAAAGCAATAAGTGTATAATTTGTAATTGTAATATAAATAGCAATAAAGCTTGTACAAGTTAAAAGACAAAATTGATTTTCGACAGTACTGAAGGCTTGAAAACTCATCACTGTCTTCTTATAAAACAGGCCTTTGTGACTTGGATAACAATTATAAAATGATAAGTATTAATTGCTAGGGAGTATCATAATTCCAGATTTCCATCTGTTCAATTTCAACCGGTTTTGCAGAAATAGTCTGCAATTAAACTGTGCATGCATATCTATATACAGGCCAAGGGCCGTGTGGCATTCTTCACTTGTTCAGGAAAGATTCAAGTTGAAATAAAGGAGCAGTCATGTTATAACAGTGTGCTACACTCTTTACAATTAAGGATATATTAGATTAATTGATTAATATAATTTGATTAGTCGATCAGTGCACATAACTGGACTATAATTATTAAGCATTAACTTTCCAACAGGTTTAGTCATTGTTTTGTAATGCTGCTAAAGACCTCTTGTATTCATATTTTTGACCATGCATTCTTATAGGAATTAAACATTGGCCCTAATTTTTGTGCTGAAAATATGTTGCTGGAAAAGCGCGGCAGGTCAGGCAGCATCCAAGGAGCAGGAGAATCGATGTTTCGGGCATGAGCCCTTCATCAGGAATGCTGGTGTCCCTGCTCCATGCTGCTAGCATCTCCGCTGACCACCAACCCCACTTTGGAGAATGGGGCCAGGCATCCTGCTCCTTGGTTGCTGCCTGACCTGCTGCGCTTTTCCAGCAACACATTTTCAGCTCTGATCTCCAGCATCTGCAGTCTTCACTTTCTCCTAATTTTTGTGATCAGCTGTCCAGCTGGAGCTCTTCTGCTCCACCTATCCTTTTTCTTTCTTCTTTTCCTCTCTGTCTCTTCCCTTCTCTTGGCCTTGGATGCCTGGCCCCATTCTCCAAAGTGGGGTTGGTGGTCGGCGGAGATTCCAGCAGCATGGAGCAGGGACACCAGCAGCCTGGAGTGGGAACACCAGTAACCAGCCGCCAGAATTGAGATACCAGCGGACCAGTGCAGAGCGTGGCAGTAGCCAGTGATCAGACCACTTGGAAGCCCCCTGCGCTGGTCTGCTGCAGAGAGCCTTTGGTGAGAGACTGTGGTGTTTGCCTTTTTGACTTTGCTTCTTGTTTTTCTGATCTATAGCTGTACTGTGTATAGCTGTAATGTAACCTTTTTTCTTCATTGCTCTATCCTGTAACTAAAAATTGTACCTAGGTACCTTTGTAACTAACTGCAAGTGGCTACTTATAACTTTTCACTGGACTCATTTGAGTACATGCCACAACAAAGCTTGTTCGTCCGTCCGCCTGGCCGACTGACCGCCCCAGGCCTCTCCTTCCCCCAGTTCTGGCTCCCTACCCAGCTCTGCTCCTGGGACAAGCCTCATGGAAACAGAGAATGATAATTCAGCAGATAAGATTTGTCCCATTTTTTGTGTGGGCAGGACATACCTAGGTGATTTGCCATATTGCGCAGCTGATGCCTGAGTTTTACTGAAATGGAACAGCTTAAATGAAGGCATAGCCATTTCTGGAGCACAGATTTTCTAGTACAGCTGGGATACTGTTGGGGCCTATAACCTTTGCAGAATCCAGTGTCTTTAGCCATTTATTTGATATTATACAGCATAAATGAAGTTGGCTGAATTCTGGCATCTGTGATGCCAGGGTCCTTGGGAGAATTGAATCATTCATTTGGCATTTCATGCTGAAAGTGGCTGCAAATGTTTCAGCCTTTGCCCTTTCAATTGTTTATCAAATCTGATCAGATTTTGAAAATGATGCTCACATAAAAAGGGCACAGGTTTTTCAAACATATTTCTTGTTAACCCTAAGGCAGAATTAATTTATTGAAAGTGCATTGGCTGTGGGTAAAACTATCTGAGACAAGTTTCAAGAGGCTAGGTACTGTTCAGTGAGCAATAGCTAGCAGGTCACAGAAGGAGCAAGCAGCACTCATGATCAAATATATTTTTCTAGTACTGTAGGAAACTTTATGATCCCGAATGTTCATGATGCTGAAGAAACTTGGTGAGGAAGCAGCTGAAATAATTCAAAGCACCATAGCTGAACACACAGCAGATTTCCAACTCTCTTGTGGTCAAACTTAAGTTAGTGACAGAGAGGCATGCTGAAGTGCAGATGGTACTTGTGAATCCAAGAGTCATTTTCTTCCATGAACCTAGCAAAGGATATTTAATCACATCTACTTATACATATCCTGAAAGCATTCAACTCTGTTTTTGATCAAAGTGCTGTTTAACGTCTTTTTTAAGAGTTATCCATGTCACCTTCACAGCTAGGGCAATAAGCTATTGAAGATACTGTACATATTAGCATTAAAATTATTATTTTCTTATTTCACAAACTTCATTGCTAAAATGCTGCTGAGTGTCAATCCACGAATTTAAGAATGGTTATCAAATCTCTTAAAGAATGAAACAGAGGCTTTGGTTGTTTAGTTTCAAAATGATCATTTACTTATTATTTTTGAATGATTCTTAAAAAAAAGACTATATTCTAATATGACTTACAGAGATGACCTTAATAATTAATGTTCATTGTTTGAATAGTGACAGCAAGAACTGGTGTTCATTAATTATTTGTCAAAGTCTGCAGACTTGTCAAATTTTACATTGAACCTTGACAACCTGTAATCTCTGTGCTGTGCTGTACATTCTGAATATTTCTGATTTCATACACAAATGGCAGGAAGGTGGAAGGCAGTTACAAATATTTTCTGAGAAATACTTGAAATCTGTATACGCTAGTGTAGAGTTACTTTGTAGAAATTGAGAGAAGATCATATTAGGAATCTGATAAAATAGGCAACACTAAACTTCTCTAATGAGCTCAGGAGGGACAAGAAAACCAGGGCTGTTGGCAATCAATCATACCTCTATCCTTAAAGGTCACACTGGCAGAAAGCATTTTTGGTCCTGGCTGATTTCATTTGCCTTCAGGAGACACATCCAGATAGTCACCTAACTTTGATTGTCTTGGGCCATTGCATCTATCGTCAAGTTAGGGCACCTTGATCTTTCCACAGTTGGACAGTATGTCAGAAAGACAATTCAAGCATGACTTCTACCAATTAGTTTGCTTTAGAAATGTCATCAGGTCAATATGAACCTCTCAGTGCAGCGTTCAGCAGGGCAGGCCATTACTGTTGCTTTTAAAAGGATGATTAGACTGCGATACAAGTGCAAAATCATTATTTCAGTTCCATTTAATTTCTGAATGCTCAGGGCCTCTTTGTGTATTATCCTGTGGTGACCCATGCTGATCTTGTTTGCCTCTCAATATTTCTGGCAATTGCATCTTTGATTAATTGCCTGGCTGGTGTGCAATGTCTACATCCAAGATTTGCAAAATTACACTGTAGCCTCCCCAGCTCAGCTTAAAAATGCTCCTTTGATTTAGATTATTTCTGATTTCTTCTCATTTCACCTAACATTTCAAATCTGGAAGACTGAACAAAACTGCAAGAGATGACTGCCCCACGTCCAGGGCCAGCTATTCAAATGATATGTACAGGTATACCAGTCAGTTAGGCTGAGAAAATTGCATTCCAGGCAGGAATAAGACATCATTAATTAATAACTAAAGCATCTCAATTGGAGCTGGGGCAGGACATCCCATGGCCCTAACTGTCTGAACTGACTTGGGTGGAGGCAGGAAGCTGTTGACAATTCACCTAAATTTCAAAGCCTCTCATCTCCTTTCCAGTTTCACATGGGCCCAGGGTTTCTGAACCACTATAAATGCTCATAGCATAGGGTCTTTGTGGCAACTTCATCTGTGCATTGAAAAATTATTTTTAAACATTTCTTTTCAAATTGTTTGTAAACTATAGATCATTTTCAACAGACTGGTATGTACTGTATTTTTCACACAGGGACAAAGCCACACTTGAAAGGCAGATTGAAAAACTGGAAGCAGATATATGTCAGTGGAAGGACAAATACGAAGACCTGAACAAATCCAAGCAAGAGATCCTCAAGCAGGTATGAAGCTAGGAGAAAATAGAAATGCACAGTTAGCCTGGTTGCAGATCATGGTGTACTTTTAGTGACTTGGACACTTTTTGGGGGTTTTGACAATCATTACTTTTCAAGAAATTGTGGGGACCAAGTTGTATAAAATTTTATGGTAGTTTGAAATCAGAACATAGCAAATTCTTACATAAAAAGAGTGCTCTCATTAAATATTTATAAAGTAAGTGCAAAATCATTCTTTCCTAGGTAACTGAGGAACAACATGCCTACATAGAGAACCAAGCTGTGTTTCATTTCATGTCAGGTTCTCATTACTTAGGTTTATATTTACATTCACTTGAAGGTGAATGTAAATATAAACCTATCAGAGGTAGGGACCAGTGAATTTGTTGTGAAGAATATGGGAATGGCGATGGTGTTAAAAAGTATTTCAGCTGAAATTAACCAGAAATCAGTTGAGAGAGAATTTTGGCAATTTTCATGGCGGGTTGGTCTTCATGAGTCCGAGCAAAATTTCACAAGCCATCTTCCTAAACTTCCTCAGTGCCTGTGCATTTTGCCCTATTGGCATCCCATTCATTGTGACCTCCCACCTGTCACAGGCAGAAGTACATGCTGGGACCTTGGGGGCACCTTAGCAACAACACTATCTTTAAAGGCCAGCTGTGCACCCAGTCAAACACTGTCAGGCATTGCCCTTCAGTGTGCACATATGGGAGGGCACCACAAACCAGAACTGCGCAGAGCAATTACGTGGCACAGTTGCACTTCATTGTAAATACAAGTGCACGTGCACAAATCTATTTCTATTAAAGAACAGATCTGAACAGGTTATCGTCTTTCACTTCATCTCATCATAGAACCCTGTCTAGGGGAGTGCTGTGCTTTCCCCAATGCCTTTGAATCCCAACATATTCTCATTGTTCTTTTGTGGGACTGCAAGTTTTCAAATGGGTTCAAAATATTCTCTTTTATTCAGCATCATTAAAAAAAAACAAGAAATAAAAAAAAACAGAAGCGGCATTTGCCTCTGGGAATGGTAAGGGAAGGCTGGTTTTTTGAGCACCAAGAAATCTACAGTCAATAAGTGAGCACCACATTCAGCCCCTGGAACTGTGTGTCTGGCTTGTAATTCCCGATTCTGCAGTGCTCTATCATGCAAAAGGTAATATTCTTCCTCCTCCTCAATATCCTCCCCTTCCCCCTTGGAAGACTCCTCCCACTCTCCCAGCTCTTTACAGTCCATCACATCCCCTTGTTTTTTTCTGCTCCTGTGTAGAAAACAGTGACTCTGCCCGAAACATTGACTCTCCTGCTCCTTAGTTGCTGCCTGACCTGCTGTGCTTTTCCAGTGCCACATGTTTTGATTCTGACTCTCCAGCAGCTGCAGTCCTTGCTTTCTCTCACTCTGCCACTTGTCATGGTCTCAGTGATTTTCCACTTTCAGTGAGCACATACAAGCCACATGAATATAGAGGGCAGTGCAGGCTGCACTTGGCACAGTCTGGTAATCAACAGACACCCCACAAACTTCTATGTTCCATTTTCTTGGCACTCCTGGTCAAGCCCATCAGTACTGGACACCCAAATGTTCTCACATGCCACTTTGAATTATGACTTCTTTCTCAACGTTATCCCTGAGCCCTACTCCTTCAGCATAGTCATGCCAACTATAATGTTGCAGTGCTCCCCTCATTAATTCAGGGTGATTGTGACTGTTGATGCCTCTGCGTCCATAATAGCCCATGTCCTCCCAGTGCACTATTCTGTCCTCACTTATATGTTGAGTTTCTCTCATTCACAATTATTGCTGCCTCTACATTCCAGCATGCTGGATCTGATCCACACATTGATCCTCCCGACTTCCCTATTACTCCTGTGCTCCCTTTAGAACCACACTTGTCTTTCATTGAACCGAACCCTAGTACTGACTGTGGCGCATTTCCCTGTCCAGATTGGAAGGACTGCACTGACTGGACCCCTGACTGATCTCTGTACAGCAGGCACTGTGACTCCCAGGACTGCTTTCACTTAACATGCAGGACTGACCATGGCCGACTCCCTCAATTGTAGTGACATGGACACCCTGAACCTGGCCACCCCAAGCATCCAACTGTCTGTGGAGGATGGTCTGATATTGGAATTTGCCCTTGATTCACTGTTCCAGGACCCCCTGACTGAAGGGTGTCTCCCTTGACTTGACCACTGCCTGTAGACATTGATACATGGCCCATTGGTTGGTGCACATGTAGTGTCTTTGTTGCGTACACTACTGGCACATGGTACAGGTAGGAGACTGACATAGCCTGGTGCCATATAGCAACATGTCCACCCTTTTTTTTGACACCTGCTAGCAGCCATTACAAGCCGCCTGGTTTTGTGTCTACACTAAAAGGTAAGGTAATGTGAGGTTTTAAGCTCTGGCTGAGGGGAAACTGCAAAGAAGTGAGGCAGTGATGATGTGACCATTGAAGTGTTAAGAGATCAAGTGAGGAACCCTGAGATGCAACCTAGTGTAATTTATGGGTGCATGTCCTGTGTGCAAAGCGTCCTGGCAGTAGTATTTATAAAGAAAGGTGTCAGTGTACTCGAAAATGCAGAACTGTTTTGTAAGTGAATCAGAGCTGTGTCAGGAGGATGCAAAGAAACTGGTATTTGTCTGTCAATGGACATGGAGTGGATGCTGTCACTGACCAGGAGGCATGCCCTAAACTGTTAGTGACTGCTGTCCAAGGTGCAGGGCAAAGGAATGAGCGGTGAGCTGGAATTGTCAGGTAACTGCTCAGAGTTTCCCATCGGGAATTATTGCCATCTAGTTTCTAATGTGACAGCTGGGAGAATGGGAAACTGCATACAAATGAAATGAACTAATAATGAGATGTTACCACATGCTAATGCATGCAAATAGGCCTCTTGCTGTTCACTAGTGACGATCTTGTCTCACTGTTCAACATGGGAAAATGGTACCTTTCACTCTGGATGTTGATCGTCTACTTACTGCTGATCTCATGTGATTTTCCCAAATTTCTCACCAATTCCAAATTCATTTAGTGGCTGGGGAGATTCTGCTCTTTTTGTATGCTTTTACATTCAAAGTCACAAAAATCATTTAAAAAGTAACGGGGAACCAAGGTTCTAGCAAGAGCGAGAAACTTAAATTATTCAGCAGAAGTAAAGAAACTGTACTGGAGAAATGAATAATAAGGGACCACAAATCCCCTGGACCTGACAATCTGCATTCTAGGATTGTAAAAGTGATCGTTGCAGAGTTAGTGAATACACTGGTTTTGATCTTCCAACATTCCTTAAATTCAAGGATAGTTCCCAAAAATTGGCAAGTAGCAAGCATAACATCACTATTTAAGACAGATGGGAGAGAATAAAAGGGGTAATTATAAACCATTAAACTAACATTAGTGATAATAAAAAAAATTAAGTAAATCAGTAGTAGGAATCAATTTGTGGGGTAATGGAAACAGACTACTTTAAAAAAAATGTTAGGAATGGGTATTTTCCTCTGTTTACAAGGCCCTAAAAAATTCACTGTCCCTCAATCTGATTTTAAACTCAATATCATTTTGAGGAGTAATTATCCTCATAATCTACTCCTCTGCTCTGCAAATCAAACATCTGATGGAATTTGGTAGCCAACCTGCCAATTTATTTGTGACAATATGACTATTTGTTCCACCACATCTATTTCCTAAAATCACCTGTTGAGTTCCTCTGCTCACTTCCTCAGGGGGTATGAGCAGACATTCTTTGGGTAGAATCTCTTTTCTTTGTCTTTAAGTTTTTAAAATATATTTTCTCCAGATGCAGGAAGCATTGCAGTGTTTTATTTTTTAAATGAGAGGACCACAGACCCAGTTTCAGTTTGAATGCATTCACAGCCTAGATCGTATGAGCTACATCTCTGTCCTTTCCCTGCAGTTCACAGTTCAGTTTGTTTAGATTTGATGATATGTCCATAAAGAACCCAAACCTGAGCAACCACGCATTTTCTGACATCTCATTCCTTGAATTAAGAAAAGTGATGATTTCAGGCAAAAGATCTATAGCTCTTTACAAGTCCTTTTCTTGACTCAACTACCTCACATCAGCATGGAGGATTACTTCACCTTAGGCAGCACTGAATGCCTTGAGTAAGAAGTGCTGAAGGGCATTTGCTCGAATTGAGAATACAATCTTAACGATAACCTGCATTGCATGAGAAAGGTTCATCACGTCACTTGTCATTCTTGCTCTGTGTTAAGTGACAAAAGAGGGGAAATCAGGATCATATGTGCAAAATGCAACAAAGCCCATAGTTAAAATGGCTGGTGCACCGTCAGTTGTCATTGTTTCTTGATTGAAATGTTTCTCTGAAACATGTACAATTTGAATTTGTTGTGGATATTCTTACCCTTTGTTTTCTCTTTAAGGGGCAATGGAGTGAGAAGATCCTTTTCAGTTGTTATGTCCTTAAAAACCATGTGCAGAAAACAGTCACCTGGGCTGGTTATGTTGATAGATTCAGCAAACTGCAATGAGAAACATTCACAATCCTTCAGGTTCTGCTGTAGTTTATGAAAGACAAATTCTGACAACGTTTCCACTCATCTTCCACAGTGGTTAGCACTGCTGCCTCACAGCGCCAGAGACCCGGGTTCAATTCCCGCCTCAGGCAACTGTCTGTGTGGAGTTTGCACATTAAAATAGAACATAGAAGAATACAGCGCAGTACAGGCCCTTTGGCCCTCGATGTTGCGCCGATCCAAGCCCACCTAACCTATACTAACCCACTATCCTCCATATGCCTATCCTATGCCCGCTTAAATGCCCATAAAGAGGGAGAGTCCATCACTGCTACTGGCAGGGCATTCCATGAACTTACGACTCGCTGAGTGAAGAACCTACCCCTAACTTCAGTCCTATATCTACCCCCCTTAATTTAAAGCTATGCCCCCTCGTAATAGCTGACTCCATACGTGGAAAAAG
>NC_057713.1:80962579-81008283 GCF_004010195.1 Chiloscyllium plagiosum | reverse complement strand
CCCTGCACCCTGAAGCTACAATCTTGGTTCCCATGCCCCTGCAGAGTTAGTTTAAACCCCCGCCAAGAGCACTAGCAAACCTCCCCCCAAGGATACTGGTGCCCCTCAGGTTCAGGTGTAGACCATCTTGTTTATAGAGGTCCCACCGTCTCCAGAAAGAACCCCAGTTATCCAAAAACCGGAATCCCTCCCTCCTGCACCATCCCTGTAGCCACGCATTTAAGTGTTCTCTTTCCCTATTCCTCGAATCTCTATCACGTGGCACGGGTAACAAACCAGAGACAACTCTGTTCGTTCTAACTCATTCTCCCCGTGTCTGCGTGGGTTTCCTTCGGGTGCTCCGGTTTCCTCCCACAGTCCAAAAATGTGCAAGTTAGGTGAATTGGCCATGCTAAATTGCCCATAGTGTTAGGTGAAGGGGTAAATGTAGGTGAATGGGTCTGGGTGGGTTGCTCTTCGGAGGGTTGGTGTGGACCTGTTGGGCTAAAGGGCCTATTTCTACACTAAGTAATCTAGTCTTGTTCTTGTGGAAGCACCAAGTGATATTCTCTGGACTGCTATTATTTGTTTTTCTTTATTCTTAAAGTCATTGGCCACAGTCATTGCTTCTTCTGGTTACTTTGTGAATTACTTCTTGACTTTGGCTAGAAGATGGCAAATGTGAAATGACCCATCAGACAGGCCTTACATTTTGCTGAAGGCTTAGAAAAGAAATTACTGTTGAGCTTTCAAAACTGCCTTGAGTTTGTCAACTTTGTTTATCTAAAGCATGCTGTTTAAGGGAAAACTGTTCTTGAATTTACTGTTATTATTGTGTTGTTACCAATATCTCTTTTTACTTATCGACATTCTTCAGTGACATATAAAGAAAATGTTCTTATCTTTTACATTTGTGAACAGGAACTCATTTTCCTGTTCCATGACCGAGTTGGACATTTTGTTGTTGTTTTAGATTGTCAGGATTCATCACTGATCATTATCATTAGCCAGGGATATATCTTTTAGCTAAGATAATTACCAAGATAGCACTAACTACTAGGCTACGACTGAGAACACACGTTAGGTTAGCCAGAAACACTACCCACAATAAACAACAAAATGTAAAGCATTTTCTTAACAAAGCTTAAAATTGGCTGAACTCAAACATCAATTCTGCACTTTGTAACTAATTATGAGTTTATATGTGGGATGACGTTATTCTCCCCGTGCTTGCTTTATGCTAGTGATGGGACTCAGCCTCTGGAATATCCAGAATGTTGCCAGTTGTTTTCAAGTGTGGAAGCATGGGACATCTATGGTCACGGTTTGTTTCTGGTGCCCCAGTTGCTTGCGTTGCTTGGATATTGGATATGGGGTTGTGTTCGTGATAATTTTTCTTGGTCCTGTGCAGATCTCAGTGCTTAGTGGCCTGACTGTCTTCTGCAAGTGGAAGTCATATGTCGGTATGATGATAGATGTGGAGGCTCTGTGTGCTACATGGGAGCTAAATTTCTATAGTGTCCAGCATCTGCAGTCCTCACTTTCTCCTCCATGATGATAGATGTATGCATACAACTTAGAGGGACATGGGTTGTGTTTGACAGTCCGAGACCAAAATCAACTGCCAAAGGCGAGATGATCACAATCCCATCTGCTTCAGAGATATATCATAATATTTCTGAATAGGTTGATTAAAAAGATTCATGACAGGGATGCAGCTGGGATAGGAACTAGTTGACTTGTCAAGAATCTCTTCGGATTGGAGACCACAGCTGGGGATGGAAGTTAAATGAGAGATTGAGAAATTGGCAGATAAAGTATGAAGTTATCCATTTTGATCAGAAAAATGAAAGAATTGTTTGAATGGTAATAGACTAGAATATTTGCATTTGTTCTTGTATATAGAAACATAGAAAATAGGAAAAGGAGTAGGCCATTCAGCCCTTTGAGCCAGCATTACTGTTTAATATGATCACGACTGATTATACAACCAGCACCTTGTTCCCGCTTTCACCCCATCCCCTTTGATCACTTCAGACAGAAGAACTATATCTAACTCCTTTTTGAAAACATTCATGATTTGGCCTCAATTGCTTTCTGTGTAGAGAATTGCGCAGGCTCATCACTCTCTATCCTCCTCCTTCATAAATCCATGCTGACTCTGTTCAATCCTGTCAATGCTTTCCAAGTGCTTGACTTTTTAATCTTTTATGTTATCTTTTCCTCATCCATCACTAACATCAGTCACACAATTTGGCATGCAGGTGCAGCAAGCACTAAGGAAGGCAAATGCTTTGTTAACTTTTGATCAAAAGGGATTAAGGTAGAAGGGTAACTGACAGTCTCATTCGTTTGGCTGAACTGGTCATCACACTTAACAATTTCTCCTTCGAATCCTCCCACTTCCTCCAGACAAAGGGGGTAGCCATGGGCATCTGCATGGGCCCCAGCAATGCCTGTCTCTTTGTTGGCTATGTAGAACAGTCCATCTTCCGTAGTTACAGGTCGGGGTGGAACGTGTTGGTGAAGTTGCTGAACTGCTCAACCTCCTCGTGAGAGCACGAGGTGGCGCCGACGCAGTCATCAATGTAGCGGAGGAAGAGGTGGGGAGTGGTGCCGCAGGTTTTGCAATTCCTGCGGTGACAGGGGAAGGTGTCAGGAGGGGAGGGTGGGTTGTCGGGGGGCATGGACCTGACTCGGTCGTCACAGAGGGAGCCTTTGCGGAAAGGGGTGCGGAGGGAAATATATCCCTGTTGGTGGTGTCTGTTTGGAGGTGGTAGAAATATCGACCCCCAAAGGAGTCTTCCACATCCATCAAAGTTTCACCTGCACATCCACCAATGTCATTTGTTGTATCTGTTGCTTCCAATGCAGTCTCCTTTACATTGGGATGCCTCCTCGCAGAGCACTTTAGGGAACATCTCCGGGACACCCACACCAATTAACCCCACTGCCCCATGGCTGAACATTTCAACTCCCCCTCCCACTCTGCAGAGAACATGCAGGTCCTGGGCCTCCTCCACCACTACTCCCTCACCACCCGACGTCTGGAGAAAGAACGCCTTATCTTCCACCTCGGAGTGCTTCAACCCCAGGGCATCAATGTGGACTTCACCAGTTTCCTCATTTCCCCTCCCACCACCTTACCCCAGTTCCAACCTGTCAGTTCAGCACCATCCTCATGTCCTACCTGCCAAACTTCCTTCCCACCTATCCGCTCCACCCTTCTCTCTGACCTGACCCGAGGAAAGAATCCTCTGAACCTTTGCTACACTCCCTCAAGAGAAAGTATGTCCCTCCTTAGGTAGGGAAACCAACTGTCAAACAGTAGCCTCAACAATTCACTATATAATTGGAGCAAGGCTCCTGTACCCTGCTAGGTGAAAGTGAGGATTGCAGATGCTGGAGATCAGAGTCTAGATTAGCATGGTGCTGGAAAAGCACAGCAGGTCAGCAACTCTGCTGAATTGCCTGCCGATTTTATTCTTGAAACCTTGCCAGTAGTTAGTTTGAGTTGGTGAAGTAATGGTCTCCATATCTCGGACAAAATGTATATACTCTTGTTCATGTTTTTCAACAAGAACAGATCTGCTGTAGATTGTTCATCCTTCAACATACTGTATTCTTGTACAAATATCATCACCCTTAGAAAACTCACTTGGCACCACCTTTGCTAGTTCTTCAGCATTTAACAAAGTAACCAACGGTTTGCCTCAATTGTGAATTAAAGACCTATGAAACAGACTGCAGTTTTTCTCAAGCCCACATAGCAGCTAATGCTTCTTTTTCAATAACTGTGTATCTTTGTCTTTTTGAGTCAAGAAGTTAAGATGCATAGTATATGGATCTATGAGTCCCTTTTGAATCTATACTAATTCTTGCTCCTAGACTAGTGAATGGTACATTTACAGCAACTGTTGGCTGTTTTGGAGCTGTTTTGCCAAATTAGTATCTCTTTTTCAAACGAATGTATTGATTTTTCTCACACCATACCCGATCTTTTCTTTGCAATTCTTGCAGGGATTCATTAACGTGTCGCATACTGGGTAAGAACCTTCCAACTTGATTGACCATCGCTAAAGCTCTGTATGTGTGGAAATTCTTTGTTTCATTTTTTATGGATCATCCCAAATGCATGATGCATGCACAATGTGTCCTGTAAATATATTGGTTAGTTATGACATCTTTTATTTGGGATAAGACTTGTTTCTTGTAAGCCCTGCAACAATGCTGTCACTTCGGCTTCATGTAGTGAAACCATTAAAATGCCATTTATGTCCAGATTACTCCATCTAATATTTTCAGTGTTTGTTCTATGTTTGAAATATGCATCAAATTCTTATCTCCCATCTAACCAAGATGCCATTAGCCTAACTACCTACAGTGTAGAGAAAGTATGTGTTCCTAATTCGGTATTTCTATTAACCTCGATGCAGATTGGTACCTTGTACATGTGTGATTCCAGTTCAGCCTTATTTGCACTGCCTGCAATGCAAGTACATCTTTCCTTAAACATGAAGACCAAAATCATGGTATCACAAATATGGTCACACCAAAGCTCTGTTGGAGTGGGATTGCTTTACTTCATATTCCAATCCCTTTGCAATAACTGCCAATGTGCCTTTTGCCTTCCTAATTGCTTTTCGCACCTTCATACTGACTTTGGTGTTCCTTCTACAAGCACATGAAAGTCTGTCTAAACATCAACATGTACAAGTTTCAAATTTTGAAAAAAAATTCAGTTTTTTCTTATTCTCACAAACGAAATGCATAGATACAGTATCATCACATCTGCTGGGTGGGCCACTTAATGCCCAGATCAATCAGGAAATGCTTACTGGAGCACTGTTTTCAATCTAGGGGGAGCAGCAGAGCTCTTCAGTTCCTCAAACAAATTTTTGACCTCAATATTCCTGTTCACCAAAAGGCGCCAAAGTCTTACTGAACCATAGAGCTGCTCTGTCATTGGAGAGCGATGACTGGTGATGACTAAGGGTCACCACGCCTCAGGGAAAAGGAGAAGTTGTGAACCATTTCTCCTCACAGTTGCAATTTGTGAGCCTGTCTCCTACATAAGACAATAAGATATAGGAGCTAAAATGGACCATTCAGTCCATCTAGTCTGCAGCACCATTTAATAAGATATCTGGTAATCTTCAACTTCACTATCCTGCCTTTTTCTCATTGCCCCGATTCTCTTGCTGTTTAAAATTTCTGTCTGTTTCAGCCTTGGAAGCCCTCTGCAGGAAAGAACCCCACAGATTTACCATGCTCTAAAAGAAGAAATTCCTTTTCATCTCTGTTTTGAATGTATGGCCCTTAATCTGGGATTGTGCCCTCAGGTCCTAGACTCTCCCACAAGGTGAAAATCAACTGTCTGCCTCAGCCCTGTCAAGTGATGTCAAGTAGATGTGGCACTGTTTGCAAGGCACCTGCCTCGTGACAGTCCCCACCCCAATTAAACTCTTGCCCTTTTCTCCATTCGGTGAGCTCTGATTTCCTGCTCATTCAGTCTGCCACAACTCACCATCAAACCACAACCTTGTACCACCAGCCCAATGATTATCTAATCCCCAGCTCCCACTGCTGTTGTTGCAACAAGGTTGCATCGGCCAGTGGTCTCTGCCTTCTATTTTATTAATTCACGGGATGAGAGTGACACTGGTTAGGCCAGTGGGGCAGTTAAGGGTCAACCACATTGCAGTGAATCTGGAGTAACATGTAAGCCAGATCAGATGAAAATGACAGTTTCCGTCCCTAAAGTGAACCAGATGAGTTTTTTTTGATCATTGGCAATGGATTCATGGTTAGCAGTAAATTCTTAATGCCAGGTTTTTATAAAATTGAATTCAAATTCCACCATCTGCCATGTCGAGATGCCTGAAACATTACCTGGCTCCATCTCAGACACCTCCCTCCCTTTCCTGGAAAAAAACAACCCCACTGCCCGGTGGCCAACCACGTCAACTCCCCCGCACACTCTCTCAAGGACATGCAAATCCTGGCCCCCCTCCACCGCCAAATCAAACCACACACCAACCGGAGGACGAATGCTTCAGGACCCTACAACCACATGGCATCAACATTGACTTTACTAGTTACTTACCTTTCCCCAACCCAATCCTCACCCCTCTATTTATGTCTCAGCGCCATCCCTCCTCCACATTCCTGATGAAGGGCTTATGCCTGAAATGTCAACTCTCCTGCTCCTCGGATGCTGCCTGATCTGCTATGCTTTTTCCAGTGCCACACTTCTGACTCTCCAGCACCTGTAGTCCTCACTTTCTCTGAATTAACAGTCCAACAATAATACTACTAGGCCATTGCTTCCAGCGTGGCAGCCAGCTGGTCGTTGATCTGGATGCCTCTCCATTAAGAAGTGGAGGGAGGAAATAATAATGAGGTTCTGAAGTTAGACCTGGTGGGACTTCCACTATTCCCAGATTTCTTGGACTCTCCCTTTTGCACCCCTACATCCCTAACCACTGACTCAAGCCCTTGTTTCACAATACCATCCTGCAACTATCATGGTGAGAGTTTGCAAGCTAATGTACTCTCCTCGATTTAGGCCTTCTCTTTTGCAGCACTATGATTGCCCAATGTACATTTCACAACAAATTGTTTAGAAATGCCCCCAAAGCACAATTGCACTCTCATTGTGTAAAATGCAAAATGAGGACAACCATTCATTTATTCTGGACGAGATGAAATTACATAAAATTGAAACATGGTCTATTGATGTGTTGCCTACAGAGGGCAGTACAGACATATGCTTTATTAATCTGACCAGCTCGTTCTGAAAGTAATGGTAAAATTATAAAGGTTTCTTCTCTCTTTAAGGATAACACTTTTAACTGTATTTTCATGACAAGTGTCTGTCTTTTAAAATATGTAACAAGTTTTATGTATTTATGTACGGGGGCATAGTGGTTAACATTGCTGCCTCAGGGACCAAGATTCAATTCCAGCTCACAACTGTATTGAGCACATTCTCCCTCTGTCTGCCAGAGTTTCCACTCTGGTTTCCTCCTACAGTCCAGAGATGTGCAGTTAGGTGAATTGCCATGCTAAATTGTCCATAGTGTTCAGGGCTATACAAGCTAGGTGGATTAGCCATGGTAAATTGTCCATAGTGTCCAGGGCTGTACAGGTTAGGTGGATTAGCCATGGTAAATTGTCCACAGTGTCCAGGGCTGTACAGGCTAGGTGGATTAGCCATGGTAAATTGTCCATAGTGTCCAGGGCTGTACAGGCTAGGTGGATTAGCTATGGTAAATGCAGGATTATGGGGACAGGGTAGGGATGTCGATCTGGGTGGGATGCTGTTTAGATGGTCGGTGCTGTTGGGCTGAATGACGTCTATCTGCACTGTAGGGATTCTGTGATCCTATTTTAAATTTTATCCACATTTGCCACCTTGACAGGTTCAATATCAATTTAGCACCTTTGAGTGAAAAGGTATAATGCAATTAAAAAGAGTTTCTCCCCATGCTCTGCTCTAAATTTGGCTAGAGTCAATGGACATCCTTGTGAATTCACATCACTGGCTGGAAACTATTGCTATTGAAGCTTTTTTTTTCCTGGGATTCCTTTGAATCTCTTCTAAAGTTATGGTGGTACATGGAATATCAGAACCAGTATGGCAGGTTTCTGCATGTTGTTTGGAAGTAGTGGTACATCTCGAAGCAGAGCTGAGAAGAAAGTAAGGGGGAAACATTCTTGCCTTGCTAATACTGCCAATTTGATTGTTCATTTATCAATTTATATTATTCTTTCATGGGATGTGAATATTGCCAATAAGGCCAGCGTTTCTTGCTCATTGTTAATTGTGCTTGAGAAGGTACTTTCTTGAGCTAACTAAATATTTGTTGGCACTTAGGCACATATAGCCTTTACTCTGCATCTCGGAATACCTTTAAGCCCAAGTACAATAAAAAATGTCTGTCGAGTTGAGTGCAAAGGCAGAGGTTTTGATGCTGACATAATAGAAAGGGGGTCTACATTGTTTCTCTGAAAACACAAAGGATTCGCACAAAATGAAATATTGCATACATCTTGAAAGGAGATTGGATAAAATCATTACAGAATCATATGCCATGGAAACAGACCCTTTGACTAACCAGTCTATACTGACCATCATCCCAAACTAAATCCTGCCTGCGCTTGGCCCATACCCTTCCAAACTGTTGTTACTCATGTACTTATCCTAATGCCTTTTAAATGTTATTACTGCACCTGCATCCACTGCTTCCTCTGGAAGTTCATTCCACACATGAACCAATCACTGTGTAAAAAGATTGCCTCTCGTGTCTTTTTCAAACTTTTCTCCCCTGACCTTAAAAAATAAGCTCCCTAGTCTTGAAATCCCTCACTCTCGGGAACAGACACCTGCCATTCACCTAATCTAATATCCCCAAACACGCAAACAGTTACGTTTTTCACCCTGCTTAGAAAAATGTGGATCAACATTAGAGTACAGCCAAGGGCAAGTGAAAACTGATTCTGTAGTTTGAGAATTGACCGTAACCGATAATGGCTTCACTGAAGTTAATGCAAAGTGGCAGAGAAAAGGCAATTGTAAAGGTGTCGCTGAAAATCCAGTATGAATTATTTATGCATGTTTGAGAGAGAAGTAAAAGCATGGATGAGTTTGCAACCCTATGGAAATGGTAAAGAAAGTTACTGTTGGTAAAATTTGTGTATACAGCGGAACTTCTCAACCCAGAATGCACACAAAGGTCAGCAGGCACCAAGCCAGGTAGAACATCTGGCACAGCAATAGTCTTACCTGCTGGGCAAAGTAACAGAGCTGGGCTAAATGAGTCTTTCACCAGTAGCATCATAGAGAGGTTACAGCAGGAGGCCATCGAGCCTGACATGTCTATGCTAACTATCTGCAAGAGTTGACACCATTAGTCCCACGTCCCTCCCCTTTTCCTGTGTCAACAATTCTTTTCTCTTCAGGAGATTTTTCAATTCCTGATTGATAACTGACAATTGAAACTTCTTCCCCTGTGTTCCAGATTCCAGCCACTGGCTGTGTGAAATCATTTTTTTCTCATGTCTTTGTCGCTTTTTTTGCCAACTACCAAGACCCTGTGTCCTCTGGTTCTCAACCTTATTCTGGTCAAAATTTGCATAATTTTAAACTCTTCTAACAAATTTCCCAGAGCAGATCTTCTGAAATAGGAGCAGAGCAGACCATCCAGTTCCATGAGTCTGCTCCACCACTCAATAAGATCATGGTTGATCTGATCTTGACCTTAGTTCCACTTTCTTTCCCTATCCATAACAGTCTACCCTACTTTTGCGATAGACTTCCAAAGAGCCACAATCTTCAGAGAAGAATTTCCTCTTCAACTCCGTCTTAAATGGGATACTCGCTCATTCAGGCCCTGTGCTTTCAGTACCCAGCCTGTCAAGCCCTTTCAGAATAAGAGACAGATATGGCTTTGTGAGAAAAATAGCAAATTACTGTGAATGCTGGAATCTGAAACCAAAAGAAAAAATGCTGGAAAATCTCAGCAGGTCAGCCAGCATCTGTAAGGAGAGAAAATAGCTGACGTTTCGAGTCTAACTGACCCTATGTCGAAGCTAACAAAAAGGGGAGACATATGGAGGTATTTATACTCGGCTGAGAGAAGGTGAGTTATGGCTCCAGAAGCAAAGGTAGCAATAAAGAGGTGATAATGACAGTGCATAGAGAGATTAGGAATTGTGAATGACCAAGGCTAAAGCTAGTGCTATGTGACAAAATATGTGGGGGATGGGGGGGGTGCAGAGACAAAATGGAAAACAGGGGAGAAAGGTAGCAAAGGGGGAAAATGAGAGGAAAAAGGTGATGAGAGAGTGGGAGCGAGAGAAAGAGAGACAATCAAGAAATAAGAGGGACAGAACTGTGAAAAAATTTTAAAAAGATAAATAAAATAAAATAAATGAAATAAAATAAAATAATGGCTCTGTGAGGTTTGCTGGCTTCCCCAGTGATGGAGTGCACAACACATTTTGGTTTGGCATTTCAATGCATCCCCTTGGGCTGCTTTATAGGGCAATCACCTTTTTAACTATCAGTGAGTTGGTTAATGAAGACAGAATCCTCCAGGTCAATACTATGTATTCTTGTAACAGTCCCCATGGCTTCTTTATGTGGCAGTCTGTTGCACTATTTGAGACACCCAGGGTAAGTCAAAGGATGCACTGAGATGAAGAGAACCATTCATTCAGTCATTGATAATGTCGATAGTGACTATTGTTACACAATCTCCAATCCACATGGGTAGCATGTATACAGTGAGAGCTACATCCTGCTAAATGACTGATGGTAGGGCAGACACTTTGGGTGCTGACATAATGCTTTGGCTGCTTGCACCAGTTTGGATTACATTGGTGTGCATATAGATGCCATGATCTTGGCATTCTGTTGCATAGCGCACAAGCTTCCTATCAAGAGAAGACAGCCATTCTCAACAGACATAAACTGCTGAAGCCTGGGAGGACGAAAAGAAAAGTCAGTCCAGGGGGAACCTTTCTACTGGCACAGTCAATGAAGAAGTCACTTGAGTGTTATACTGGTTGTTATTACACCAGTTTATCACTTGTCAACAGTTCCACAGCTTCCCTTCCCTCTGTCACGGATGATCACAGTTTCTGCTTCGTCACAAAATAAAAGCAAAGACAAAATAATCGTTCAATACCAAATTTTTAAATGAGACCATTTCCACATTACATAGAAAAGCCGACTAACCAGCCTTGTGCATGTGTTTTGTGCATGGGTCTGGATGTGCCTTTGTCAGTGCTCAATCCCAGTCCCACCAGGCAGTGTTACTGTAGTGCTTGAAGGATGGTTGGTGGAAGTTGCTGATGTATGTAGAGGGAGACTGCCGAAGACTTCACTGCAGGCTGCACAATTTCACTCTGACTGAAAGGCAGCACCAAGGACACTGACAAAGTGCCAAAGTGGGAGAATGAAAGCTGTCATCCTGATAGAAAGCAGATTTCTGCACCATGGTGCTATTGTCAAGGCATCAGTCCTATTAAGCTGCTGGAAGATGAATCGATGAACTGCGGAGACACTTTGAAAACTTACAAGTGGTCTGTAATCTGAAGCCGTGAAGACAACAGTGTGACCTACAGTAAAAAGTCTAGATTATAGAGTTCACATTTTCTCTAACATATCATGTCCAGAACATATCCATATCCACAACATATTGGCTCCTTGTTTTTCTATGTATGTTTAAGGGACAATTTGTTTAAAAAAATCCTATTCTCCATAATGTGGCTTACTAGCCTACATAGACACATGGGTAATATGGATCTTTCAAACTGACCACTCAATCACTTCAAGCAGATGTTACCCTTTGTACAAGCACATTCTCAATGCTTTCATCGTTTATAACCAAGTAATATTTGATAAGATTATGGGGATAGTGAGGACTACAGATGCTGGAAGTCAGTGTCAATAAAAAAAATGGAGCTGGAAAGGCATAGCAGGACAGGCAGCATTGGAGGAGCAGGAAAGTTGATGTTTTGGGTTGGACCCTTCATCCAGTCCTGATGAAAGGTCCCAACCCAAAACATTGACTTTCCTGCTTCTACGATGCCATCTGACCTGCTGTGCCTTTCCAGCTCTACTTTTTATTGACTTTGATAAGATTATAGGAGAAAGTAGGACTGCAGATGCTGGATAGTCAGAGTCGAAGAGTCAGAATCTTATCAAAGTCAAAAAGTGTGGTGTGGTTTTAACTCCTGCCTGCCCGTCATAACCCCCTTTATCTGTAGTTCAGCCTTCATATATTCAATGACTCAGCATTCATTGCTTTCTGTGAAAGAGACTTCCAAAGGCTAATAACCCTGTGAGAGATAAAATTCCTTCTTAACACCATTTAAAATGAGAAATCCCTTATTTTTAGATCGTACTCCCTGCTTTTAGATCCTCCTACATGAATAAGTGTCCCCCCAACAGCCACTTTGTAATGTCTCTTCAAAATCTTAGATTTCAATGAGATCACTTCTCACTCTTTTAAAAGTCCAATGGTTGAAGGCTCAGCCTGCTCAACCTTTTCTCATAAAGCAACTTCTTAACCTCAGAATCAGTGTATCAAAAGTGCAAGTATGTCCCTCCTCAAATAAGGAGACCACAACTGTACACAGGATTCCAGGTCTCATCAGTGCCTACTGCAGCTGTAGCAAGATTTCCCTTCTTTGCAGTAAAGGCCAATGAAGTGCTAAAGTACATTTAGTACATTGTTGTCACAGTATCGTCTTCACTGACACCTTTTATAGACACAGCCACTGAACAGAAACCGGAGCATAAGACCAATCTCATAGTAAAGCCATGCACAGTACAGTTACTGTTGGTATGACTGAAATCAATTGATTCAGTGTCAGACTGGGGATGGAATCGCAGAACATTTATAACCTCTTTTGCTCAGTTCTTCCATTGGCATAGTACTCAAACTGTATGAAAATCTGGTTGTTCTGAAATTCATGTGATCTGAAGTGCAATGAGCTTCCATCACATTTGTTCCAAATACTACTGAAAATGTTATAAACACTCTTTTAATCTACTGTGCAATCGCTGCAAATTGCCTATTATGAAACCTGAAGGTACAAGGGGATTAGTATTTAGCTGCTTTGATTCCTTACTAACTGAAATGTCAGTTGGGAAAATGAAAGGGACAAAAGCACACAATTTGCTTCAGATCTTGCTTGCATTGATGGGCCTTTGGGAGTTGAATTTGAATTACAAAAAAGAATGAACAGCCCATTCTACAGTAGAAAAATAAACTTTAGCAATTACGTTAGTGGCAACTTTATATTTTTATAATGATTGATTCGTTAGGTTACATCTTTTTTGGTTGTTTTGCAATTCAATGTGCTCCTGAAGAATACACACAATCTTTCTCAGAGACTTGTGCTCTTTGGCAAGAATAAGTATCAGACTCCTAACTGGCTCAGAGGAAGCTTCATCCTGTTAAAATCTGACTATATCATTGCAAGTCTTCTGTTATACAATATGTCTGTCCAAGCATGGGTAGATATATCAGAATGGATATCAGGAATACAATAGTATTTCACAGTGTACTTCCCAATCTTTCTAGAAATGGCAGTAACAATCTGTATATCTGGCGCACCAGCCCCATCTCCTGCCCTCAGTAGGTCAGTGGCCATGACCCCATTGTCATGTTTCAGTCTCCTGACCAAGCTACTGAAGAAATTAAAATGTAGAACACTGCAGGCATGAGGAATCTGCCATAAAAACAGGATATGCTGGAAATATTCAGTGACTGTAAAGACGAAGAACTTGGCCAGTGTGGAAATGGGCGTAGCTTCGTTTATGACTTAACATCCATTGGGATATTGAGGAGAAACTTTCATTGCCATCTGCAGAGGAAGTCCTGCCTCCAAGTGCTGCTGCACAATTGGATGGCTGGCAGCTCCTCTGACTCAGCAGTGCCACTGGAAATGGTGGTCACTGTAGGGACTACATCTTCAATACCTAACTCGAGTAGGCTGCAAGGTAAGAATGGGATTGTTTGGGGAGGGGATAAGGATAGCGGGGCAGGATGGATGGTGTTGTTGGAGACTTCCATATTTCCAGGGCCTAAGTAGGACTAGGGGCTGGATTGGACAGGGTGGATAGTGAATGTAAAATATGGAGGTGTCTGAAGTCAATCTAAACAGTGTCCTACAATAGCGCTCCCAAGAGATTTCCCAACCGTAATTTTTAGTTGTAAGGAATAATGTTTTATCTCTATGATGAGGCAAAGAATAATTATTTGAATTATTCTCCTGTTCTATGGAATTTATATCCTGTGCAATAATTTTGCTACTAGCTTCATATTTATTTTAGGATGGAGCATTTCTATAAATCAAGAGTTGACTTTCTCTTTACACTCTCACATTTAGCTGCATGCAAACAAGCATATGTATGAATCTTAAAAATCCTATCTGCTTGTATATTTAGAAGCAAATGGACTGATGAGGAATAGACAGCATTGTTTTATGAGGGGGAGTTTGTGCCTCACTCACTTGATCAAGTTTTTTGAGGAGATGATGGAAGATGATTGATGAAGGAAAAGCAGTTGATGTTGTTTACATGGACTTCAGTAAAGCCTTTGACAAGGTGACCCCTGGAAAACTGGTACAAAAGGTAAAGTCACATAGTATCAGAGGTACGTTGGCAAAATGACAATGGACTGGCTTAGTCATAGAAGACAGAGGATATCAGTAGAAGAATGTTTTTCAAAATGGAGGATTGTGACAAATGATGTTCCACAGGACAGCTGCTGTTTGTAATCTACATAAATGATTTGGAAGAAAACAGCTGATCTAATTAGTAAGTTTGCGTATGATATAAAGATTGGTGGAATTGCGGATAGTGAGGAGGATTGTCAGAGGATACAGCAGGATATAGATCAGTCGGAGGTATGGAGTTTATTCTGCACAGAGGCAATGCCTTTTGGAAGGTCAAATACAGGTGGAAATTATACAGTGAATGACAGAACTCTTAGGAGTATCAGTATGCAGAGGGATCTGGGTGTGCAAGCCCACAGACCACTGAAGGTGGCAGCAAAGGTAGATAAGGTAGTAAAAAAAGCTTGTGGCACATTTGTGTTCATTGGAAGGGGCATTGAGAATAAGGATAGACAAGTTTTGCTACAGCTTGGTACAACTTTAGCAAGGCCACACTTGGAATATTGCATACAGTTCTCGTCACCATACTACCAGAAGGATTTAGATGTTTTGGAGAGGATACAGAAAAAGTTTACCAG
This sequence comes from Chiloscyllium plagiosum, assembly GCF_004010195.1. Classification (NCBI taxonomy): domain Eukaryota; kingdom Metazoa; phylum Chordata; class Chondrichthyes; order Orectolobiformes; family Hemiscylliidae; genus Chiloscyllium; species Chiloscyllium plagiosum. Next base: position 80,993,530 of record NC_057713.1, on the reverse strand, counting down.
GATTTTAGCTATGAAGGAAGGTGAATAGACTGGGTTTGTTTTCACAGGGACACAGGAGGTTGAGGAGTGACCTGATAAAGTTTATAAGATTGTGAATGGCATGGATAGAGTAGAAAATATTAGGATTTTTCTCAGGGTGGTGGAGTCAAATACTAGGGGCCACAGGTTCAAGTTTAAAAGTGATGCGTGAAGCAGGTTTTTCAAGGAAAGGGTGGTGAGTGCCTGGAATGCATTGCCAGAGCAATGTGAACAGGAAGGGAATAGAGGGATTTGGATCCTGTAAGTAAAGACCGTTTTAGTATGGAAGGACAAAATGTGTCCACGAAAGCCTGTTCCTGTGCTGTATTGTTCTTTGTTCTATTTCATACAATATTTAAAATGCAATTTATGTGGAATTCAATACATTAGGTGTGTGCTCAAAAAATTGTCCTGTTAGTAAACTTTATCTGGCCAAATATTTTTGTGTTATTTTGAAGTAATTCTGTCGAGAAAGTTACAAATGTTTTGCAGTAAAAAGCACCTTTGTCACACATGGCTGTTATTTGAAAACGTTTTTTTGGTTTGCTTCAATATTGGATTTTCTATCCATGTTGATTGTTGCTGCCATCTATTATAAGTTGCAAACTTTACTTCCAGAACAATTCTGTATTTTTGAAAACTCCATTTTACCCTCTTCAGATAATTTGCTATCTTTGGGTATCAAATATTCAGGTCTCATTTTATATGTTCAGCTATGATTTGCAGGCTTCATTATTTGGCATAGTAGGCAGTCATTACTTTTTGCAAGGTGCCAAATTCAGTCAGATCTCTAAGTACTTGTGACAAAAGCTGTGGGTTTCTGTATTAAGGCAATGACCCTTGGTCGATCAAACCAACACTTAACTTGATTCATGCGCTTCTGGGAAATTGCTTCCACATTGCATAATGAAAACATTTTTTGTCCTTTGCAGAAGTGTGCCAGATTCCATGCCACCATTATCCCTTTACATGGTGATCCATACCAAGAAAAATGTTCTTCCACGAATCTGCTCTTTCTTTTTAAAGCATTTTTAAAGTCTCTCTGTGTCATGGGAAGAGAATATCCAGGAGACATCTCCCCCCCCCCCCCCCAAACCCATCTCTCAACTAATTTCAAAAGATGCTTTTAACTGAACTGTGGTGAAAAACATGAGATTTACTGCATTGGAAACCTTATTGAAGGGGAAATCTATTTCTGATGATCTTCTGTTTTGATATGACTAATCATTCTTTTCTAATCTCTCTCGATTCCAAATAGATCAGAAAAAGATGGAGGCGGTGGTCATGCAAAGTTAATGGTACCTGAACAATTTCCTTCAGATAACTTCTGAGTTTGATTCTGAATGTATGAGAAACATAGGGTTGATGAAGAACTGTTAAACAAAATACCCTTCGTACTGAACAATATGTGAGATCTCCTTTTAGAAAGGCACTGAGCAGAAAGTGAAGACATTTGAAACCAAAAGTGCATAATAAAGTATAATACAAATTCATGAATTTGGAAGCAAATTTCATTGGTTATGGCATAACAGCTGCAATGCCATCCTCTGACTGTACAGCAAAAGGGAAAGTGAACATGCAGTAATCCACTCAGATTGAATGTTTACCACAGATGGAACCGAGAAGACTATAGGAGTCACTGCACAGAAAGAAGCTGTTGCATCTGCACTGGCTGAATAACCTAGTCACACATTCTAATCCTGTTCTGTAACCTTTCAAGTTGCAGTGCTTCAGGTGCAGATCCAGATTGCTTTTAAAGCAGCTGAGGGTTTTTGTCTCGATTACTAAGCTGGGCAGTGAATACCAGACACTCGTGACCCGCTGGGTGAATAAATATTTCCTTATTTCTAATATGTCTACCAATCACTTTAAATCTGTGTCCCTTGGTAAATGACCTCTCTGCTAGGGGAAACAGATCTCTCTTGTCCACCCTTTTACATTTACTCATTGTTTTGTACGCCTCAGTTAAGTCACTCGCCAGCCTTCTGTGTTTGAAGGAAAACAACTCTGGCAGTGTCCTGACCAGACTCTTAAAGAGTTCCAACATGGTCAAAAAGGTATTCATTTCAACATTCTAAATTAGTTGAGATTTGCAAAGGCTGATTCTTGATTGGTACTGATGAGAATATTTAAAGGATCAGGTACTGAGATTGTGAAGTCAGTGATGAGAAGGTTAGAAGCAAGGTTAGGTGTGCACAGGGATTGTTCTGGAAATAATGTTCTGACAGGCTGAACATGGAGCTTATAAGCCAGTACAATCATGGTTTGTAAGCAGCTAGATTCATCTTCAGCAAGTCGATGGAATTAATTAAGGTGAATCCAAAACCATGTCATTTGACTTGAAAGCTAAATAGAAAGAGTTACATTTGGTTAAAATTGAACTGTAAGAAACTTCGTCTCATTAAGGTCTTGATATCAGAAAGGCATTGGATAATACAGGAACAGACAGGCCTGTAGTGGCTGTAGATGTGGCAAACATGGGAAATCTGCACACACACGGTAATAATGATAATGGATTAGAGTGGTGCTGGAAAAGCACAGCAGTTCAGGCAGCATCTGAGGAGCAGGAAAATCTGCTGAAAGGCTTTTGCCCGAAACGTCGATTTTCCTACTCCTCGGATGCTGCCTGAACTGCTCTGCTTTTCCAGCACCACTCTAATCCAGAATCTGGTTTCCAGCATCTGCAGTCATTGTTTTTACCCTGTGCAATGATAATGTCCCTACCTTTGAGCTATGAGACCTGGTTCAAGTCCAGCGGTATATCATAACATCCCTGAACAGATTCATTAGAAACATCTGTATAGAAAATCTGAGAAGGTGGCCCATGGATTTCAACTGCAATCAGCATATCAGAGTCATACATTCTTGATCTCTTTGCGTTGCTAAAGAATATTTCCAGAAGTTGAACTGGTTCAGCCATAGAAACGCAATGACTACAAAAGCAGATCAGAGGCTGGGAATTCTGCAAGAGTATTTTACCCCTAACTCTCCAAAGTCTGTCCACAATTTACAAAAGATACGTCAAAAGAGTGATGGAATAGTCTCCGCATGTTTGTTTTCATGCAACTCAAATTATACTCAAGTATCTTTCCGTCAGCCAGGACAAGAGCCTGCTTTATTGACATCACATGCATCACCTTAAATATTCAGTCCCTTCACCACTGACATACAGTGGCAGCAGTGTGTACCATCTGGAATGTGCACCAAAGTTCTTTTGATGGTGCATTCCAAATGCCTTCTACATCTAAAATGACAAGGCAGCAGATGCACGGGAACACTGCTACCTGCGGGTACCTCTCTATACCTTATAGTCTGCAGCGGATCAAGAAGACAGTTCATCATCATCTTTTCCAGGGTAATAAATGCTGGTCTAGACACATCCAAAAAAAACAGTCTCTGAGCTAAGGCAAAGTGTTGCATTAGATTATGTCCATATGACGTATTCATGTGGACTCTACATTGATGAATAGAATTTGAGGGAGGCGAGCAGCTTATCCTTTTGTAAACATTGACCATGTCTTTAAAGAAATAATCTGTGTTGGTCTGTTTGACACATCTTTCTTTCAAAAATTGGCCTTCCCAGGAACTTGATTCTACTGTGTATGATTGTGGTTGTGGTAGGGGTGATGGGGTGCGGGAATTGGACTTCATGGTGCTGACATTAGGACAGCGCATTTATCTGCCCTACCATGACACCCTGATCCTTAGCTTTTTCATTACCAAGTTCCTAAATCAAAAACTATTAAATTGAAGAATGCCTGAGAAAATTCACATTTGAAGTGATAGATTGTAAAGATATGTTTTGTAAATAGGAAAACTGATCCATTATAAGCTGACCCATATGGACCCATATTTTATCCGTGTCAAATAATGAGTTGGAACCTGAGTTAACAAATGTGCTGAATTGCAGGAGCAACTGTTCCCAGACTATTAATGACATATATTGCACATAATTTTATATTTGCTCATTGTAATTATGCTATGCTCAGGTGGGGCATCAAAATGCAAGGAAGTAAAAATGCAGTGTACCTATTAGTTCTGCTGAAATCTGTGCAATATTAACACTCACCTAGAAGATGTACAAATGCTTTGTTGGAAAGATTTCTTTATAAACAGTACCACAGAGTATAAAGAAAGAAAGCTGTTTCAAATCATTACAAAAGGTTGGCTTGGCCTCAGCTGAACATGACAGTAGGGATCCCAGGATCTTAGTGTCAGAGAGCATGTACTAGAATGAAATGAGGGAGGAAGGACTGCAGTTATGCACATGGGCTACAGAAGATGTGATTATTCTTCCTGGTGTAGACGAAATTAAGATTTAAGAGAGGAGTTTAAAAATTATGAAGGATTTAAGCTTATTTTTCTTGATAAGCGATTTCAGACTGCCTTTTTATGTGCTGTAACATTTTATTATTTGTTTTCAAATCTCATTTTTTGGAAAAAAATCATCTAGCATCTAAAATCTAATCAAGTACCTTCACTATTGATTGCAATTGAAAATGGTTCTGGAGTGAAAAGACTGGAGTGCTGGGCATGGGTTAATCCACTGTCTGGGAATGAGAACAAGAAAAAAGTATTTGTGACTTCCATAGAACAAAGGATTTCTGAGATTTCGGTACACTAAAAAAGTACATCATTAACCATAATTCACTTCGGACCATAGACCACACAATATTCTGCATTCACATTAATTATTCATTTTCATTTCTATTCTTGCATTATTTTCAAAAAATTAAACTAGCCAAGATATCATGTAATTATTCATCAATCACACTGTACAGTAGCTTAAAAATATTATAAAATATATTTTGAGTGCAACATAGCACTCATTGTGACTTGAAGGAAGAGTTAAGATTTTGGTAAGTCAAAGGTGGGCAGCACGGTGGCACAGTGGTTAGCACTGCTGCCTCACAGCACCAGAGACTCAGGTTCAATTCCCGCCTCAGGCGACTGACTGTGTGGAGTTTGCACGTTCTCCCCGTGTCTGCGTGGGTTTCCTCCGGGTGCTCTGGTTTCTTCCCACAGTCCAAGAATGTGCAGGTTAGGTGAATTGGCCATGCTAAATTGCCCGTAGTGTTAGGTGAAGGGGTAAATGTAGGAGAATGGGTCTGGGTGGGTTGCTGTTCGGTGGGTCGGTGTGGACTTGTTGGGCCAAATGGCCTGTTTCCACACAGTAAGTAATCTAACCTAAACTCTTTCTAGAAGTTAAAATGAACTTAACAGTTAAATTAAAGTTGCTGTTGAACTTCAGGTACCAGGGTCTAATCAGGAGTATACAAACTAAGTATGGAAGCTAGTTTAAATTTTTCTTTTTTGAGGACTCAGCTGACTATTTTGGAATGTGTAAATACACCATCTGCGCATCTTAGAACTTAAAAAAGTTCTGGGTGCCAAACCTCAGGAAAGATGTGAATGCAGAAGAGATTTATGAAAAATAGTTCCAGGGATGAGAAACTTCATTTATGAAGATAGTTCCAACTTCTTTGATCTATTTTCCTTGGGGAAGGGATCGCTAAGATGAAATTGGATAGAAGTTTTCAAAAACATGAATGGGCTAGATAGAGTAGATAAGGAGAAACTGTTCCTGCTCGTAAATGGATCAATAACAAAAGGGCATAGATTGAAAGTAATGATCTGCTTGGAAGTGTGGTGGAAAGACGTTCAGTTGAGGTATTTGAGAGGCCATTGAATGATTGTTTCTTTTTAATTAATGTGGAAGTTTACATGGAAAAGGGAGGAGAATAACACCTATGCATAATGCTGATTCAGAGAGCTGCTACAGATGTGATGGGCCAAATGACCTCCTTTCGCAGTGTTATAATTTTGTGATATTGTGAGAGATAAAAACAATTCATTTTAAATCATCAGAGGCAGGGCTAAATGTAGTTGGATATGAAGATGTAAGTGAAAAGTATTTTTTTATAACTGCAATTATTTTTATTGCATGATCATAAACTGCTGGCTGAATGAAAATGTTGCCTGAATAAGTTTCCAGGAGAAAGTGAGGACTGCAGATGCTGAAGATCAGAGCTGAAAATGTGTTGCTGGAAAAGCGCAGCAGCCCTGAAGAAGGGCTCATGCCCGAAACGTCGATTCTCCTGCTCCTTGGATGCTGCCTGACCTGCTGCGCTTTTCCTGCAACACATTTTCAGCTCTGAATAAGTTTCCATCCTCCTTTTAATGTCTGAAAATTCACCACCTAATCTTGATGTGTTTCTGTTAGTTTTCTAACGGGCTATGCTTTAGAAATTATTTAGCTTGTAGTACTTGGCAGCACAGACAAATGAGAGGTAGTTTAAATATTATAGTGGTTTTATATCTGTTTTTAGTACTGCTTTGTAATCAACCCTAAAGATATGCAAAAGAAATCATCTATAATGCTTTATTCTGGAAAAGGATTGACCTCCATTCTACACATTTTTCCTTGATGATGCACTGTGAATTGGAATTCACCATGTCGGTAATCCACAGTTCCTCAAACCCTGCTCTGCCCCCTCAGTTACCCTCATTGGTGAGAGTTGACTCAGAGCTAATATATGTTTAAAATTTTGGATAAGGGCATAGGGAAAAACCTAGATTCTTCATCTAAATATCCCAGCCTCTGATGGTTTTGGATAAACTAAAACTAATGAAACTAGCACTACTGCCTCACAGTGCCAGGGACCCAGGTTTGATTCCCGCCTCGGGCGACTGTCTGCGTGGAGTTTGCACATTCTCCCCATGTCTGTGTGGGTTTCCTCTGGGTGCTCCGGTTTCCTCCCACAGTCCAAAGATGTGCAGGTCAAGTGAATTGGCCATGCTAAATTGCCCATAATGTTAGGTGCATTAGTCAGGGGTACATATAGGGTAGAGGAATAGGTCTGGGTGGGTTAATCTTTGGAGGGTCGGTGTGGACTTGTTGGTCTGAAGGGCCTGTTTCCATACTGTAGGCAATCAAATATCATCCAATTTAATAAGGATTTTGATTGATGAAATTGGCTTTGCTTCCCTTTTACATCTGGACTGACATTTTATAATAATGCCATACTTCAAAGACACACCCACCATTTGAACCAGCTGAATATGATTTCCTTGACATTCCTCTCACAGATTTGAAAAATATGTGCAATACCTTATTCAGATTATTAATTTTCTGTCTTGCTGTACAACATGCTTTTTAACTGTACTTAAATTTATTATAATTACCTTTAAAATTGTAATTGTACTCGGGTCTCTTGAATGTCACCACCACAACCAAGGCCAAGAGACTGAAATTTTGATTAGACGCAGGAAAACCAACTTGTGCACTTTTGAGACTCAGGATGTGCACCTTATCGAAGTATGGCTTTATAAGGGACTTTTATCTTTTTACACATTCTGTTTGCAGTGCATGTGTGAGCTTCAATAGAGTGAGTGAAGATTGTAGGTATGGAGGTGGGACCGTTTGAAGGTATGCTTGATTCTACAATAGAGTGAACAGCTTCTCATGTCATCTGGAGGTTCCCAAACCTCACTGCTCACCTTCCATTCTATTCTCAAGTTCCCTCTGATTACCCACACATTCTTTGTTTCCTCACATCATATTATGGCATACTCTAGGGGTGGGAGACATCTTTACATCATACTTATAACAATGTCATCCTCGTATGTCCATGTGCACATTGGCTGTGTATGCTAATTTTCCCAGTGTGTAGAGGAAGTTCAGAAAATTGCGCATACACCAGACATGTGTATGTGCAGAACACTCAGCACTGGCCTTTATTGTGGCATTGCCTTTAATCATTCCATTACCACGATGTTATTGCCTGCAAAATAATGGAATCTTTACTCAAGAATATAACAGAAAAAAATCCAGAGACTTAAATTATAATAAAGAATAATTAGTGCAAATTTCTTTAATAGAATGAATGTGGATAATATCCTTTCGTTAGTGAGGGAGAACAGAATAAGGAGGCATAAAAAGATTATAGTCATTAATAAGTCCAATAGGTAATTCAGGAGCAACCTCTTTACTTAGATATTAGTTGGAATGTGGAACTTGATACCAGAGGGAGTAGTTGAAACAACTAGCACAGATGCATTTAAGGGGAAGCCAGCTAAACAAGAGAGATAAGGACTACTTGCTTCTGTTGTTTGGGTTAGATGCAGAAGAGTGAGAGAAGGCTGCTTTTTGCCATAAACACCAGCATAAGCCTGTTCAAACAAATTGTCCTTTCACGTGTTTAAAGAGTATGGGTGAAATTTATTTGCTACTTTAAGCAGTTTGGGAAATGATGCGATTACCGATGTCAAAATGAATATTTTGATTTTCCCCTTGGGCTTTAAATGGCGAGTTCAGAATCTTACTCATGATCAGGACCACGATTACCACACATTGCATGATGTGCTATACTTGCCTCTTTTCTATGTAGCTTCCAATTTCTTTCCTGAGAAATAAGACGGTGGTGAGTTCTGACATAAAATTCAAAGGGGGCAATCTGGCAATTCCAGCTCACTGCTTGTTTCTCTGGACCTTTGTCCAACTCAACCTTCATCGCCATATCCCTGTATGTCCCATGGGCAATCTTCTTTTCCAACTCTTGTTGAAGCGATTGAGCATTGGCAAACCACCAGCCTCAGCACATCGTACCTCCTCTTGGACCAAGTTCAAGAATTCATTTTGGAACTCATGGATATTGTAATGTCATAGAGTCATAGAGATGTACAGCATGGAAACAGACCCTTTGGCCCAACCTTCCATGCCGACCAGATATCCCAACCCAATCTAGTCCCACCTGCCAGCACCCGGCCCATATCCTCCAAACCCTTCCTATTCATATACCCATCCAAATGCCTCTTAAATGTTGCAACTGTACCAGCCTCCACCACTTCCTTTGGCAGCTCATTCCATACACGTACCACCCTCTGCATGAAAACGTTGCCTTTTAGGTCTCTTTTATGTCTTTCCCCTCTCACCCTAAACCTATGCCCTCTAGTTCTGGACTCCCTGACCCAAGGGAAAATACTTTGTCTATTTATCCTATCCATGCCCCTCATAATTTTGTAAACCTCTATAAGGTCACACCTCAGCCTCCAACTCTCCAAGGAAAACAGCCCCAGCCTGTTCAGCCTTTCCCTACAGCTCAAATCCTCCAACCTGGCAACGTCCTTGTAAATCTTTTCTGAACCCTTTCAAGTTTCACAACATCTTTCCAATAGGAAGGAGACCAGAATTGCACGCAATATTCCAACAGTGGCCTAACCAATGTCCTGTACAGTTGCAACATGACCTCCCAACTCCTGTACTGAATACTCTGACCAATAAAGGAAAGCATACCAAACGCCTTCATCACTATCCTATCTACCTGCGACTCCACTTTCAAGGAGCTATGAACCTGCACTCCAATGCTTCTGTTTGGATTAGATTAGATTAGATTACTTAGATTACTTTACAGTGTGGAAACAGGCCCTTCAGCCCAACAAGTCCACACCGACCCGCTGAAGCGCAACCCACCCATACCCCTACATTTACCCCTTACCTAACACTACGGACAATTTAGCATGGCCAATTCACCTAACCTGCACATCTTTGGACTGTGGGAGGAAACCGGAGCACCCGGAGGAAACCCATGCAGACACGGGGAGAATGTGCAAACTCCACACAGTCAGTCGCCTGAGGCAAGTTACTTTGAATGCAGTGCACGTGTGTCTCATGCGTTAGCACACAGTAAAGGAGTTGGCCGTGGTCAGTTCTTCTACCCATCCAGCAGCATCCCAAAGACACCCTTTGGCAGAACTGGCTGTCTGCTTCAGAGAACAATGTTGTAGCAGTATATGGCGAAGGGTAGTTTCCAGCTGGCAGCATTTGGACTGACACACAACTGACCTTTAAATATAGTGTCGATGGTGTGAGTGGCACAAGGCCTGGGCTCTGCTGAGTATTTCTGTATTGGCTGATTGTACGTTTGCACAATAAGGGTGCCCGAATACATAATCAATGAGATTAGTCGTGGAAAACTGTATGAGAAGAGTCACCATAAGCCATGGTCTGAAATCCTCTGTGAAACTGCTTGAAAAGAATAGTTAGCCAAAATATGGGAAAGTTTGGCAATCAGTTTGGGTTCTGCCAGGGCCATTCAGCTGCTGACCTTATTAAAAAAACTTGGCATTGGCCCAAATATGGACAGCAGGATTCCAGGGGTGAGGTAGGAGTGACTGTACTTGACCTTTAGGCTCCATTTGACCGAGTGTAGCACCAAAGAATCCTCATAAATCTGGAGTCAGTGGGAATCCCGGAAAATTTTCATCCTAGCACACAGGAAGATGGTTGTGAATGTTGGATGTCAATCATTCACCCTAGGACATCACTTTTGCAGTACGTTGTACAATTTGAGTTTAATTTTTCTAATTGCAGTACTAATTTAAGAATGCAACATTATGTAAGGCTGTAATTCAGTCTTTCATGTCATTTGGATTTCCTTGCTCTTTCTCAACTTTAGTCCCTGGCATTATGAACATATTTACTACAAAGGACTAGTTTCGGAGAGAGTGAAACCAATTAGGAATGAAGTTGGGGAGGGTGGGAGGGGCAAAATCTGGTTGTGCAAGATGGAGGTAGAGTGGACTGGTTTATATTTAAAACATTCACTGCTGCATTTCTCTGTAAACATAGTCAACTATATGAGCTTGAGGCAGTTTTCTTGTTAAAGAAAGCCTGCCCACTCCTTGCCTCACTTGATGGCATTTGTGAGAATTGAGCTAAAGCCTGTGTTTGCTTGTATCCTTTTCCCTGCCTCTGGACAGGAGAATTGCTGTGTGGTCACACTGACTCCTGCTTGACTCAGTAGAGCTGCCAATTAATATTGCTGCTGCCCCGGTGGAGGTGAACCTCTCGAAATTAGCGGTTGAAGACGCGAAATAAGTAAGACATTCCAAAGCTTAGTGTGTGAATTCATCCTGAGGCATTTTTCTAATGAATTTCCATCATCTGAGCCGATACAGTTCAACACATGCCCAGCCTGTGGTTGTCCTGTGAATCTGAATGTTTGACAGCAGCATCTAACTCAAAAGCATAACACAGAATAAAAACAAGCCAACAATGCTGACAGAAGAGAAACACAGAGCTAGCATTCTGAGTAAGAACTGCTCCCTTGGGCTACTTTGCAATAAATAGAGATCTACACTAGTTATCTTTAGAAATTATGAACAATGCATCACCCACTAGAATCCAGGCATATCCTCACCCTTTATGGCCATTTACTTTGAAGTAGCAAGAACTGCTGAGGGCTTGGGGCACCAAAGTGCCTTTTATTGTTGTTTATGCTGATATCCATTAAATTTGTTTTTAGTATTGTTTACTCTGATAATCAGTTGCTGCAACATTATATAATATCCTTGTGTTGAAGTCTACATGTGGCGAGATATAGGTAGTGTGTATGCTGCCTTTGTACAACATAGCTTGACCGTCTCTATCCAGATTATGGACGGCAGGATTGTTGGTGCCACACCATGTACCACTTAACATATTCCATTCAAAAGCTGGCCCTGCACCTTCATAAGATATCCATCTTAGATGTGAATAACCATTCACTTTTTCTATTAAAGTAAAACTTGTATTTTTTACTGCGCCATCTGTTTGCAAACCAAAATATGGCACCTGGCCACATAAGAAGATGATGGGTAGATTTCCCCTGGCCATGGGGTGCCAGGCTGTAAATTAAGGTGGGCACAGCAAGCAAAATAGAAGGGAGTCCATAGAGGGCAGCTTCTCAATGTACTGTGTCCACCTAGGAAGATTCCCAATGGCAAGTTGGATTCAGGTAGCCAATTTAATTTCAGTAAAATGACTCCCTTTGGCTTCATGGAGATGGCCTTTGCGTGGCCACTGGTGGCGTCATGCCCCATCGAAGAGTATCCAGATAGGGAAAACCACTGACCCAAAACCTGATGGGCAATCCATTCCCCTTTCACTTCAATTACCCCTCAGAGGCTCTTTCTCAAATCCTGAGCACTCTCAGCAGAGAAGACTGCATGGTTTTGACATGAATGAGTTGGGCCGAAGGGTCTGTTTCCGTGCTGTACACCTCTGACTCTATGACTTCTTGGGAAGCCAACTGCACAGGAACCATCTTGCAATCAATACTGTTCTTAAAAAAAACTTTTATTAACGTTCTTTTTGAAATCATCTTGGCAATAAAATCCAGTTTCATTACATCTCTGATGAAACGCAATTTCACTCAGTGGCAGAAAACTGATGACTGTTTCAAAACAAAATTTGGAAAATGTGGAGGAGGTACTTTACTTGTGGATATTTTAACTTTCGGTTCCTGCATTACTCTGTTATATTAGCATAATAGCTAGCTTGCTTCATGCCAGGTAATTTGCATGGTGCGTGAATAAGGGAGATTTGACTTGTCATATTTGATGTATCAATTGTGACTCAGTGGTTAACAATCTCAATTCTGAGTCACAAAGTTCCTGCTTTGAGTTCCACTGCACATTAAAATCAAGATGCTTAGTTGCAGGACTGTGGAAGCTTTGCACTATTTCAAGTACCATCTTTTGAATGAGATTTGAAATTATGACTGCATATGTCTGCTCAGATGGAAGTGAAAAATCCCATGACTTTTTATAAGAAGATCCGGGGGGTTATTGCTGGTGTTTTTGCTAATATCTTAATCCCACATTTAATGTTACAAAGCAATTGAACATCATGTCAGTTACTGTCAGTGGGAACTTGCTGTCCACTAATTCGTAGCTATATTTCCTGCACTTTTACACTTTAAAATTCCTTCATTGGCTGTGAAGCACTTTGGGATGTCCAGACATTCTGCAAAGCGCTTTACAAATCCAAGCCTTCTCTTGTTTTCTTGGTGTTATTTTTCTGACCTATTTTCTCCTGTTGCTGAATTTAAGTTTGTCAGGTTGCTGACTGCCTTTGATATTAAACATAGCTGGTGGTATTGATGTGAATGGCATCAGTCTGTTTTATTCATGATGGCATGATATCCTGTTGTTACCCAGTGTCAACATGTGCACAGTTCCAACATGGCGAACCAGTTGGGGTGCAATCGAGGAATAAACTTTGCCCTAAAGATAGAGTCCGATTGTAAACTTTCATTCCCTCAGCACAGCTAATGAACCTGGGATTTTAATGCTCAGCATGTCTCATTGGGCATGCCAACTGAACCATTGATAATAGCACCACTAGAGTTCTGCAAGGGTTTTCTCTCTCTCTCCCTCTCTAGTCAATTCTGAAGCACTGCCTGTAAAGCACTTGGTGGGTCAGGCTCTTCGATTTTTACAGGGGTAGTGGGATGGCCGGGCATGGTGCTCACTATTCTTGGAAGAAATGTCGGTATCAAATGGACAAAGGAAAAATACTGTCAATGATGGAAATCTTGAAACAAGCACAGAGAAAGGTGGAGAAACTGAGCAGGTCTGGAACATCTTGGGAGAGTGAAATGCAGAGTTAACATTTCAAGTCCAATATGAGTCATCTTCAGAATTGGACTGCATTTTAGTCGTGACAACATACCATGGGCCGCCTGATAGGCAAAGGTTTTGACCTTCACCTCACAAGGAGGCCTGTTCAATCTGATTGGCCAGAAGCACTGACAATCCCAGCAGCAATGGAGATCAGAGCAGGCAATACCAGGCCTGTAAGCAGTCTCCTGAAGAGCAATAAGAATAGGAGAGAAGCAAGCCCTGGCTTTTTAGGGTGGTAAGGGACCAGGCAGTTTTGGGAGAGCCACAAGGGAGTTTGGAGACCAAGTAGGACCGATTAAATAGGATGGTGACGTTTTTAGGGCGCCTGTTCCCTCTTGATGTGCCCTCCCTCCTTTTCAAAAATATGTTTTTCAAAACCTTCTTTGTACAAGGTCCTTCCTACCACTGATGTGTAATTAAACAAAAAATCTTTAAGGGACGTTGGGACTGCTGACAAGACAGCTTTTGTTGCTCAACCCTAATTATGCTTGAACTGAGTGGCTTGCTAGGCCATTTGAGAGAGCAGTTAATAGTCAATCACATTACTGGGTTTGGATTCAGTAGTAAGGATGGTACTTTTCATTCCTGTCACAGTGATATAAAATATTGACAACACATTTTCAAATTTCATCATCTAATTTAATATCTAGGACTTCTACAGACTGTAACACCTTTAAAAATGAACCAAAAACATTGACTTAAAATGGCTGCAGACATTACATAACCCATACAAGTTGACCAAGTTTCTTGAAAGCAATAAAACAGTCTGATTGGAAATTGTCATTTAGCTAAAGGCAATAAAACGACTCACCACTACCCTATCCCATTGAAGTCGTGACAAACTCCTAATCTTTATCTAATTTACACCATCATGAGAGTCTTCACATTGTTATAGATGAAAATGTCACCTACAATTATCCAGCTTGATAAACAAAAACTGCAGCATGCAGGATGTATGACCAACCTTGTGTTTAAAGGAGATTTTTTTAGGAAAAAGATGAAGGAGAGATTTCAGATGACAGAAGTGAAACAGACTGGAAAAAGTCTCTACCTCTTACCCTGTCTCTCTGCTGCTTGTGAAGCAAAGCCCGAAAACAAAACTGATTAGAAAGAAAACACAGAATTTAAAGATAACTGCACTATACCCTGACAGTTTTGGAAATCAACTTAGCAACTTTGGTCTCGGGTTAAATCCTTATGTCTTAAAGATATTTAAATCTGGATACTCTTCTGTCTTTTTTTATGTTGGATACCTGCTCCTTTTAAATTTGTACCGTACTTATATGTTTATGGCAGTAGAGTTACATTGAGGTGCATAATTGCCAACAAACTGGACAACTAAAGGCCTCAATAGGACTAATTGAAGGTGGCCTAGTGTGGCACCTTTTCCCATTACTGTATTGTGAGGAATGGATCAGGAGTGGAATAGAAGGAGGTGGGCTGACTACGTGACATATTCTACCTGTCCCAGCCACCAACTACCACACTAAAAATACACCCAGTGAATGGCAGTAAAATCCAGCCCAGGGTTACATTGTATCTCCTTTTTTTGTTTTTGTTTCTGCTCATTTCTTGCTCAGTTTCAGCAGGAAGTAGGGAGAATCTCCCTGTGAATTTCACAGGTTGATGGCTTTACATTTGAACTTACGTGCAATATATCCACCAGTTTGTTTACAATAAGTAAAAATTATTGTTTCTTGTTGCTTGGTTGATGTCAATTGCCCCTAATAGTTCTCCAAGTCTGGAGTGTATTATATATCACAAAATATATGTGACACTTTATGACTGGATACTTGACTAGTAACTGGGTATTTTTATGATGGTATTTGATATACATGCATTTAAACCAAAATGCACTATATAAAAGTGAGATACACCCAAGTTGTTTCAATCATGTTTGCCCTTTGAGTATCAGTTTTTAGTTGATATTTAATTTCTTACAGAATTGAAATTATTATCGCTGCCATAATTTTGGGATAATTAGCTAAGAATAGGGTTCCTGTCAAAGTATTATTTCATTCTTAGTAGCAAACAAATGGTAAGATTATCCACAATTTAGGTTACAGTGTTTTTATGGTTACATTGAGGCAGATACCATTCTTGCAAAAATAACTAATTGTCCACATTGCCATTGCAAGTATTGCCTTGCTTTTCATTATTTTTCATTTTCTTTCATTCCATTCTACTTGTTTAAATTAGTTGGGGATCAAAAATATTTTCTCATTTTTTGTCACAATGTGACTTCCCGCTGGTGGAATAGGCAAGAAGCAGCAAACTTGAATAAGTTTAAAGCAAGAAATTAAAAATTGAACTAAAAAAAACTCCCTCATCAAAACAGCAGAAAGTCATTGGCATGTCCTATTGGCAGGCACTGCATGTCCTGGAATATGGTCAGAGTCGGAATGCATGCAAATTGTCTGATGATCTATTGGCTATCTACCTCCTCTGTGGGCAGTGTCACGTCAGACTGTCTGAGGTTAATCCAAATCCAGTCAACATCTGTAACTTTCTGGTCAGTGTAAATCTGAATTTTCACATTTAATCAGGGCTGAAAATTGAATTTTGCAGTGCCAAACTGTGTTCTAATTACTAATGCATTACACCACGGGGCTAGCATGCAAAATTTACGTTCTTTCCTTACCTTGTGATTCTCTTTTTGCATTATTGAATTTTTACCCAATGCCAAGTAAATTATAAATCCGGTTCACAAAATGTCTGATTTTAATAGCAATTGAAAAGCTGTACTTTGCAAAAGTAGGAAGTTGCATATTTTACATAATTGGATAGAAAAAAATCAATATGATTGCAGGAAGCCATCTGTGATTGCTTTGGGGAGTTGCATGATAAATGTTCAGCCTAGTCTCCGACAAAACGTGATTAATTGAGGCCAACTCCGGTGACTATATTAAAGTGTATGTTATTATTTCTGTTACCCAGTTGACCTTCCTTCGTGATGCTCATCAGAATGAGCTTGGAAGGATCTCAGAAGATCTGGAAGATGAAGTTGGAGCTAGGTCTAACATGGATAGGAAATTAGCTGATCTACGTACTGAGGTAATGCAACATGTTTGTCTTTAATATCCTGGCTTAATTAGAAAAGTGTCTGGTGACAAAGCAAACATTTTAAATTTATTAGATATCCTGCATCTGTATGCAAGATCTATTGACAAAACCTCCATTTCTGAACAACATCAGTAAAAATAGTAATAAGCAGAACTGAACATACTTGAACTCTTATTTTGATGCATATAAGACAAATTGGGAGTATTGTGATGTGTATTATTGTTGTTATTGTGTAATCATTCACTCCCAACAATAGTATTGTAGTGATTCAATTTTTGCACATTCTAGATTCTCTGTCACTTTTATAAAGAGCATTTTATAACCTAAAATCCGTGTGACCAGTTTCAGCTATCTCTTTCTATCTAACTCCACTTTGCCTGAGAACTACATTCTGTCTTGCCACCTTCCCCTATGAGCAGATTTTATGCGCACTATAGAAACTGTTTTCATACTTAATAAAATGAAAGAAAAAAAGGTTACAGAAAATCACAAGTAAATCCCTAATAGTTTGAAATAATCACACATTCACACCACACTTGACCTCATTTCCTGCTTCCCTTCTTCAAAAATGAAAGGACAAAAACGATACAATAATCTTTAACCAGTGGCATATCAGAATATATTTTTCCCCAACAAGTTAATACTGTGCCTGAAAGGGTGATGGGAGCAGGTCTTGCAGTAATTTTCAAGGCGAGGTTTTATTCCTACATAAGAAGGAAATGGGGAAAGAAAAGAGATACGGGGAAACAGCATAAGAATGGAACACATTTTCAAAAAGTCAGCAGAAACATGATGGACTAAGTAATTTCTTTCTATGTGTCTGGTGCTATGCCAATAGAAAATCCTCAGCAGCGTGATAAAACCAGCCTTGTTTAATGTCCTCCACTTTACATGGTGTTCTTTCTGTTGATGTGGTCAAAGTTATTTAAACTTTCCAAGTAAAAGAATCCTACTTGTACATAAAGTCAAGTTTAAGGTAAAAATCATGGCTCCTGTGTGTAAAATTCATGCATAAAAGTATTGGAGCTGTGTTCGGGAATATTGTGTTGTGGACCTGTTTTATGATTAGATTCCCTACAGTGTGGAAACAGGCCCTTTGGCCTAACAAGTCCACACTGACCCTCTGAAGAATAACCCACCCAGATTCATTTCTCTACGTTTACCCCTGACTAATGCACTTAACACTATGGGGACCTCTGTAGATTTGCAGGGTAGAGTTTTGTACATACTATTTGAAACTGCAAGAGTTTTGAAAGAATGTTAACAGAACAGAAACAATTAAATTACAGGTTTCTTTAATTGAGATGTCATGAATTTAATGTGGAAAAAAAAATAAGAGACAAGAAACACACAATGACTAAATCTGTAAAGGTTCAAAGGCACTTAGGGCCATAAATGTAACAGCTGTTGGAAGAATAACTGCACTAACTGGGTGCCATGTGTATTTTGTTAATACAGTACCATAAATCTCCATTATCCTTGGCTACTTCCAATGCAATGGTCTTTTGGCATTGAATTCTGAAGATTGTATCCAGTAAATAAAAAAGAAACTTCTGTCAAGTAGCAGTTTCAGATGCGGTAATAGGAAATAGGAAAAAACAGACCAGAGATTCTTAAAACAGTATTTTTAAAACAGTACTACATGGAAGATTAGTTACACTGTACACCAGTTTATTGGCTCGTTAAATTCAGTTGTTAAACCTGTCCGTTGCTTACACAGGAAATTTTTTTAAAAAGTGTTCTTTATCTTTTAAAGGGGCTAAAAAATAGACATTCACAAAGTAGAACTATTCTGATTGGTGCTTCATGAATTAGTTGTCTGTGTTTAGTATTGCTTTGAATCTCCAGCCACATGCTGCCAAAGGAGTTTATAATAAAGATTATGCAGGCGCACTGTGGATAATTTCATACCTAGTATTAGCCAATACAGTAAAAAGAGAAAATGGTTGTGGTTCCAATTCTGTTTGCTATCCGAGTTCTGGGGAAATTTCCCTTCAACATGAGGGTAATCAATCAAGAAAACTTCATTATTTGCCATCATTAATTCCAATTAGACTTCACCCATCTTTTACATTTTAGATACCTTAGACTTTCAGAAAACATTCCAGTCCCTCTTTAAAGTCTTGAGGTAATTCATGTGTTAAAGTCTGTAGTCCGAGAATCTCATTTCGAGGTCAATAACTTTATGAAAAAAATAAACTGGTACCTAAACCATGCCTGGTTTTAATATCTAGCAGTGATTTCTGAAAATTCTCCCCCCCTCTATATTTCACAAATAACCTATCCATCTGACCTGTTTACCTAAACAGAATCTATTTCTTTCTTCACAATGACATTCTTTCAAAGTTTTTGCTTTAACATTTAAAGAAACAAATACCTAATGAATTTAGCCTAATAATTTTGACTGCGATTATTTTGGTGGCTGTCCAGGACTGTCAGCAGTTTCATTCTCCAAATCAAAAGTTTGTGGATTCAAGCTCCACTTGACAGACTTGATTATGAAATCTAGGCTGACACTCCAGTGCTAAAGTGCTGTTGTTGAGATGACAGATGATAAGGCCCCATCTACTCTATTGGGTGGACTTAAAAAATCTTATGGTGCGATCTTAAGGAGAAACAAGGGAGTACATCGCAGTTTTCTGAATCTCAGCACGTCTGGTAGCATCTGTGGAGAGAAAGCAAAGTTAACCTTTCAGGTCAAATGATGCTTCTTCCAGGATGCTGCCAGACCTGCTGAGTTTTTCCACCAATTTATGTTTGTGTTTCAGATTTCTAGTTTGAGTTTTGTTTTGCTATTGGTGGGATGTTGCTGTGTGTAAATGGCACTTCCTAGATTCCAACAATCCAAATCAAGAGTACTTTACCTGCATTGAAATGTAATGGGTGCAATGTAAAGGGTAAATGTTTTACAATCCCAAACTCTTGATTCTCTCCCCATATTAAGGCACAAAAAATGGTCTAATAGTCTAAATGTGACCATACTGATAGGTTGTAGCAGGTGAATATTGCTGCTCTAGTGCTGCATTTGATTGTTCTAGCTATACATTCTAATACCCTATTTACTTACCGTAGAGCTCATGACATTGTTCATTGATGTCTGAAGTTCTGTGAACTAATTTGATAATGAGATTAATCTCATATTCCATCCTCTTAAGTAGGTAATCTGCAGGGGAAATATGTGGATTGTACTGCCCTGACCCAAAGTTTATCTTGTTGAAATTATCCTACAGAAGTGCATCCCCAACTGTTGGCTCCATTTTCTCAATGTGTCCAGATTGTGGGAAGATACGACTTGCTGGGGCAATAAAAGATTAGGATCCTTCTAATTCTCCTTCTGTTTTTCCTGGTAATCCGGTTAAACAACAATAGAAGATCTATTGTGAAATCATGGTGATGGACCTCTATCAGTTAAAACAAACCATAAATACAAACAAAATGAAGTCCCAATGCTCAAAAGGCTTTTGCACAATAGATCCAATATCAGCTGTCCTCTTAAATTTGCCATACTTAGCATATGCCATGGCACAAATTACTTATCCTAAATTTTTTTTGGACATGAATCTATTATTTGCATTGAATGAATCAGTACTATCTAATTTTTCACCACCTCACTTGGGAATCTATTCCATTGATTTGCCATTTGCTTTACACAGTTTATTTAATATTGCAACTCCCTTGCACAACTTTTTGTCATAAGAATGTTTAATTCTTCATGCAAATCTTTTATCTAAATATTGATAAATATGGAGGAGAGAAATGTTCCTAATATGGATCCACAAGGTACTCCAATTGTACACAAAGACCTTGCTGGCTGCTACCATTGATAACTGCACTCTGTCTATTTGAATGTAATTAATTTGTTGAATAGTTTATAATCTGACTGTCAATCCTACAGGACACAGATTTTATGCAATGACTTTCTGTCTAACTCCTTGATAGAGGTCTTTTTGGCAAACCATGATGTACAATAGTTACCATAATCTTCTATCATCCACCAAATTTATTACAGATGCACAATCCTTTATCCGAAATGCTCGGATCAGCTGGTTTTTGGAATTCAGAATTTTTTAAATTTCAGAATAAGTGACAGTTTGATGGTGAAATTTTAAAAAATCTAACCAAACAGCAGTTGTTCTGTGAATAAAACGGGCCCTGAAACAATATTGAGGCCTGCCAGTACTGGGCCCATGCTCACCCCCACGTCGCATCTGAGTGACACACATCGAGTAGGTGTGGACTTGGGTTAACTGTTTGCACGCCAAACAACCTTTTAATGAGAAAAAAACTTCACAAAGAAACCTTCGGATTTCGGAGCTTTTTGGATTTCAGACAAAGGGTTGACTACCTTTACTTCTTCAAAAGATTCCACCAAATATGAGAAGCAGGGCATGTTTCCAAAACTTAAGTGTAACATTTACCAGAGGGACAAGTTAGGATATCTCCATTCATTTCATCTTGTCCCTGACAAAAAATGATATTCAAATTAATTGGCATAAAATTCCAAGTTCTCACTGATCAGTATAACTAAAGAAGTGCATTGTATAGGACAGGTTCTGGTCCATGGCAATATTCTTAATCTAAATGTGTTATTAACTTTATCCTGGCCTGTCCTTAGGTGAATGGGCTAGGTGGATATTTGTGATAGAAAAAGAGTCTACTTTGGGAAATCAGTGTAGATATTAAAACATAGGGTTAGGTGACATTTTGTTTCTTCACAACGTTATCAATCTCCAGATGAAGTTGTTAGAATGTAGATCTACAACAAGTTCATTTTTCTACTCCACATTTATCAATATTTAGATAAAAGAATTAAGTGAACAATTAAATATTTTTAGGACACAAATTTTTATGTGTGAGTTGGTACAGTTATGAAGTAGACCAGACCCTCTCAAGATATTTTAAGAAGGAAAGCCTAGACCCTGGTATTTTCTTATTTGATAGGGAAATGTAAAGTGTCTGTTCCAGAAACAATGCAACTAGTCAAACTACTTGATGTTAAGCAAAACACAATTTATTTTGTTAAAAATCACGCAACTCCAGGTTATAGTCCAACTGGTTTATTTGGAAGCACTAGCTTTCGGAACGCAACTCCAACCTCCTGCTGAAGGAGCAGCACTCTGAAAGCTAGTGCTTTCAAATAACCCTGTTGGACTATAACCTGGTCTTGTGTGATTTTTAACTTTGTACACCGGCACCTCCAAATCACAATTTATCTAAACATTGTCGTTAAAGTACAATCAAAGAAAGAGGAATTTAGAATAGTTTAACTCTATTGGAAAGCTAAACAGAATAATAACTAAAGTAACTATTACTAATTAACTGTTCCAATATAGTAACATTCCATAAACACATCCATGGGAAAAAAAAAAATTCGCTCTCAGATTCTCACATGCAGTTCTCCTATCCAGAAGGGAAAAAAAACACCAAGAGAAAATTCAGAGAGAGTAGCAGCCAGGCGACCTTCACTGAGGCTACCCATAGTTTCTGATACTACTGAAAAACCAAAACTCAGAAATCCTAATCTGTAAGAGCTGGCCACACCCATTCCAGCTCTTATTAAAAAAAAACCAAGTCTCCCAAGCTGTATTCTCAGGTGGTTTTAACATGCCAAATCGGCACTTCCTGTTCAATTTCTCTCTTAAAAGAAACCAGGACAAAACAAGTCTTAAAGCTTTAGCATCGTCACAAGTTGCAGCAAATTTTCTTGGCAGTGGGTTTTGGGCACAGGTACTTGTTTACCCTTAAAGATTATTGCTCTTGTGATACCAAGCTTAACTCTGTCAGGTCAAAAACATTTGAGAATATCTGGCAGCCTTTTGATCACATGAAACCAATCTTCAGTGATAACCTTTCACCATGCCTTTACTTATGGGTCGTTAGCTGTTTTTGACTGAAGCTGGTTATAGATGTGCTGACCAAAATGTAATAGATTAATTTTGAGCACATCTTCCAGCTCAGTATCTATGCTGTTGATTTTTAGATTCAGTGGAATGTGTGTATCTTTGTTCATGTTTGTCAATCTACTCAGCATATCTGAGGCAATCATTTCGATACCAAGGTTGTAGTAGACATCAAACTCTTAAGTCTGTAGTTTAACCAGAGGTTGCTGTCGTCAACCTGATATTTTTTGTCAGTAGTTTGTGCCAAATATTTTCCAATTGCTTGTGATTGGTTTCTGCAGTTAATTACTTACTGTGTGGAATCGTCTGATACTGAAGACAAGAGCAAGTGCTTCATGCTCTATCGTGAATAATTGGATTGTGCTTGCAATGCACCTGAAATGAAATTGGTTTATCATCTTGCATGATACATACTCCTAACCAATTCTGCAAAGAAGCAACTTCCAGAATTCCTTGGGTGATAGTATTGCAGGGTGCTATTTTGTCCTGACAATGTTGTTTTGGTATTTTTGTGCCTTCTGCCATATAAGTGGCATTGGTTTCTTTAGGGTCACTCCCAATGAAAATGTTTTGTCAAAAGAAGATCATAATTTGAGAAATTTAAAGAAATTGAAGAATCCAAGGCATTTCTGTAGATCTTCTTTATTTTGTGGAGTAGGCATTTGTCTTACATCTTTGACTCTGCCTGGCCTAGGACAGATTCTACAACTTGAGTAATAGATCCAAAAATGTCTTCATTCTTACATTCGCCTTGCAATTATTTTTGCAGTGGAACATTCCTACAGTGAGTGAAGGTTCTAATCATACTAATTTTGCCCATCAGCAACGCATATGCATCTAGTCACTCTTTCTATAATTCTGTTCATGTGCCACTGGAACAGATCTTGAAGACAGATGATGTGAAAGATAGTCTCTGGAATCAATATCTTCCAAATGATGTTCTTAAGGTAGTGACTTCCTGAGATTCCCTGTTTAAGTGTACCAACCAATGTCCATATTTGGCATCCAACCTGGAGAAGAATTTGGTTCTTGGGAATGTAGGATTCAATTCCTCTAGTGTTGGAATCTTGTGTGGGCATCTCTTTAGAGACAGTTTTAGAGATTGAGGATCGTACCCTGATCGTACCATCTTTCTTTCATACTGTTATGGACTAGGCCAGACCACTCAAAACATTCTTAAGTAGCAGCCCATACCATAACTTTGCTACTTGTTTTGGTAAGTGTACAGTGAAAATTACCCAGAGTAAGTTAGCATGGTTGACTACCAGATTTTAAAACAGACAAAATTTATTCACCCAATTATGGAATGAAACACAAAGAACAGAATATAGAATACCCGCTGAACTCAGTATATCCAAACTGGATTTAATTATGTTGTTCCAAAAAATACGTGCAACAGTCCCAATAAACAAACCCTTTAAACATAGAGCAAAAATGAAACAAAGGCTTATAAGTCAAAGTTAGAAGGGCAGAAGGAGAGTGAGTCTAGCAGTCTGAACTGAACTGACGAACAACAAGAATTCAACTTTCAGGACTGACCACTCCCATTTCATTATACAGGTTACTTCTAAAACATGAAAGCTGTGGCCTAAAGTCTCATCTGTTTACGTATAAACAAAAAGGCTTCCCAATACCCATTCATCTCTGTAGCAAACCAGACGTTTCAGAGCCTGGATTGTTTTATGACCCCTCTGAAAAAAAACAAGGACATGGTATCCTTGAGAAAAGGAACAGCTTTTAGAAAAAAGGACCAGCTTTGTAACAACACACATATAATTAAATTACGCCTGTGTGGTGGTCCTCAATGCGGATATGCCTTTCCACCTCATGTCACCCATTTTACACTTAACTGTTTTCTTGATTGTGAATGCTGTATTTTCTGAGATGGCCAGTTGACTGAATTAATCTTCACTGAGGTGAAATGTAATACCATATTTGAAATTTCCTATGGCAGTGAACCTGATTGTAAATCCTAGACTGAATATATTGAATATTCTTTGGTTTACATTTACCTTGTCTACTGGGTGATCTCCTGGATAGTCAACATGTTGAAAGTCGTACAGTTTGGTAATTCTGCCACTGCTGATCTTTTTGACTCTACCAGGTAAAATACTTGTGGTTTCCGTGGTGAATTGCTTTGTTAGTGTGTCAATGCAAGGGATCGGTGACCCATTGTTTGCAGCTAACTCAGCATTGTTGGTTGTACCATTGAGTTTTAATGATCCCAGTGCTTGTCCTTCAGAATTTGGAGTGGTGAGACATTTGCAATAGCTCCTGTGTCAATCCTGGACTTGAGTTTTTTGTCAGTTTTTTAGTGCAAGATTGGGTGGCAATGTGGAAAGACCTTTGATCCTCTGGTTGGAGGTTGCTGCATTCTGGTTCTGAATTCTGGTGTGTGTGTACCTGTGAACATTTTGTGCACCAGCTTATGTTTGTGCAGGTTTATAGAGTCATAGAGATGTACAGCACGGAAACAGACCCTTTGGTCCAACTTATCCATGCCGACCAGATATCCCACCCCAATCTAGTCCCACCTGCCACCACCCGACCCATATCCCTCCAAACCCTTCCTATTCCTATACCCAGCCAGATGCCTTTTAAGTGTTGTAATTGTACTAGCCTCCACCACTTCCTCTGACAGCCCATTCCACACACACACCACCCTCTGCGTGAAAAAGTTACCCCTTAGGTCCTGAACCCTTTCAAGTTTCACAACATCCTTCCTATAGGAAGGAGACCAGAATTGCACGCAATATTCCAAAAGTGGCCTAACCAATGTCCTGTGAAGCCTCAACGTGACCTCCCAACTCCTGTACTCAATGCTTTGACCAATAAAGGAAAGCATACCAAACACCGCCTTCACTATCCTGTCTACATGCGACTTTATTTTCAAGGAGTTCTGAATCTGCACTCCAAGGTCTGTCTGTTCAGCAAATACTCCTAGGACCTTAGCATTCAGCATAGAAGTCCTGCCCTGATTTGCCTTTCCAAAATGCATCATCTTGCATTTATCTAACTTCATCTGCCACTCCTCAGCCCATTAGCCCACCTGATCAAGATCATGCTGTAATCTGAGATAACCTTCTTCGCTGTCCACTACACCTCCAATTCTGGTGTCATCTGTAAACTTACGAACTATACCTCCTATTGCTGTGCTGCTTTTATTAGGTTGTTCCATGCTATAGCCTTTGGCTGCATCTTTGAATTTCTTGCATAGGCTGGCAAATGTCCTTTTCTACCACATGCTTTGCACAGATCTTAGAATGGAGGACAAATTTGCAGTGGGTGTGACAGGTCATACTTATCCGTTGCCATGTTGTTTGCTTGCATTTGTGTCCTGGCCACTTTGTCGATGCTCTTTGCTGCACCTAATGTTTGCAACTGAGGAAAGATCTATTATCTTGGGTGGGATGGCATTCAGGCAGGGCAGTGAATAGATAACTAAAAGTATTTGAGGCAATTTGAGTTTATTGGACTTGTGTACATGACTCACACCCAAAATTCTGCAAACATTTTGACCTGTATATTTACTTTATGCCCTAAGTAATTCTGCTTTTGGGCACAAGTTTGGAAGAGTTTCCTACAGAGAATGTTCGGTTCACCTCCCAAGGGAAGCATTGTGATTAACAATAATGCCAAAGCAGAAACTTAAACTGGCAGTGCAAGCATACCTTGAAGATTTTACTTAGATTTGTGACTCAATGCCTCTCCTTTATTGAAGTTAGTTTGCTATGAAAAATGCTATTGTTCGTTTGAGTGGGTAATCTGGCCTGAGAACCAGCTCATAATGATCTCTGCCAATTATTACTGATGCAAAAGGTTCAGCAGGATCAGATCTGACAAAGCATTTTTTATTTTATTCACTGGTGTTAAAGAAGTGCTCATGTTAGGGCTCCTGCAAGGTTCATTCAAAATTAGCTTAAGGAGCACAAAACAAAGTTCTGAAAATGCAAGCCTACCTTGTGCTCAGTGTATTTTAAGTATGTTAAGTGCGTGTTATGTATTCAGTTCTGAAGCACTCATGCAGGATTCAGCTTCTCTCTCCACAAATGCTGCTGTGTTTCTCCAGCACTTCTATTTCTATTCAATTTAAGTCTTCCCATTTTGCACCATTTTAAAAAGTATTGTGCTGGAAACCAATCTTTCCCATCCCTCCAGGTTTTTATAATTCGTGGAGCCTCATCATTCTATCGGTTTGTAGGTGTTCCACAAGATTCTTTAAAATTGAGCATTTATTTGAATAGACACAGATAGGTTTTAAATATTTTTAAAAACATTTATGAAGAAATTGATTACTGTACACCAGTGAAACAAGTAAACAGCTGTTTATGGTTTTTGAAAGTCATTTTCTGTTATTTAAGTCACAGACATTTTTTGTGATATGCCCATTTTCAGCTGTTTTAAGCAAAAATAACACTAGGGTCCATGCTGAAAGGCATAACGGAATTGTGTACAAAATGGAAGGGAAAACAATTAATTAATAAAATACAACCTGTTTGCCTTGGTTCATGGAAGATTTTATGTTTGTAATTTTGCCAATTAGATTTCCTAGGAACATGAGCCTAATGATAACAATGAGTGCAGTTTACTTCTGGATTTCCAATTCCCATTCAGAGCACCAATACTATCCCTTTCAAAATGCAGTTAGTTATCCAAAGTTGCTTTTAAATTCCAACAGGTTTGCAAAAAGAAAGTCACTTTTTTTCTGTTTGGACATCAATAAAATGATATGAGTATTTTTCGGTTAGAATGTGCTATTCATTGCTTGTCATGTAAGAAGAGAGGAAAAGTATTTTTAAAATAAGTTCAGCGATTGGTATTGTCTGGTGGAGGTAAGCAATAGCTAAAACATTGTCCCCAAAAATGGGTAGAGTTTTGGTTGCGAAATTATGTTCTGCCTTGTCATCAACCAATATGGGAGAGGTCTTGAGGTGAATTAAGAGCTATTTAGTAAGAACAATGACTGTGATAATTTCAAACAATTTACATCCCAGAGGGAAAAATCAGTTTAAAAATAAGTAATATTTGAAAATGAATACACTGGTCATACTGGAGAACTGTCAAGTCAATTCAGTCTGTGTCACTTGCAAGTTTTACTTTCTTTTGTAGTTTAAAAAAAAACTCCATGTGGCAAACAACACATTGGGTGAAGTTTAATGGAGGTGCTGTGTGTCTTGCCTGCCTATGGGAGAATCAGCAAGAAAGCCTTTTGGAAAGGTCTGTTACATCAAGTGCCAATCAGACACTTGACTGGACATTGGCAGGCCTTTCCTGGGATCAAAGTGTTGGTGGCAGGGTAGTGCATGGAAGTGTTGCCAATGGCACTGTTGCTGGCTAATTAGAGATTGTCAGCTTGCGTACAGTGCAGAGGTAGTGGCTGCTTATGGAAATAAGTAGCAGATCAGAAAGCATAAGTCTGAAATGTTAACTCTTGTTTCTCTATCCACAGATGTTGCCTGCCCTGCTGACTATTTTGAGCATTTTCTGTTCTTATTTCAGATTTTCTGTATCTGAATTACCTACTATCTGCTTTGTGATGTATTTGAGATGTTTTATCTCTTCATATTCCAGTTAAATTCTTGTCAACGTCCTGTGGGATTATATGAATTATTCCGAGTACATGAAAGATAAAATTCTTCAAAGAATGAATAAATCTGTTCTTATTGTTGTGTAATCGACCTTTCTCAAATAATAGGCAAGACTATTAAAAGTTTGTAACAGCAAAATTGTTTCTTAAATATTCATCTTTAAAATGATGGTCTTTTACAAATGGACTGCAATGCACAAGATCTTTGCCATTTCAGACAAGCTGAACAGGATACCATCATCAAACACATCTTCTCCTCACTCCCCCTGTCTACATTTCACAAGGATCATTACCTCTGGGACACCTAGTCCATACCTCAATCACCAACACTACCTCCCTCTCCACTGCATCTTCCCATGTAACTGCAGAAGTTGCAACTCCTTCCCTCCTCACCTCCACCCTGCTCACCATCTAGGGGCCTAAACGGTCTTTCTATGTGGAACAGCATTTCACCTGCACCTCCTCCAATCTTGTGTATTTTACTCACTGCACCCTACACTGCACTGGATAAAACAAATGCAGACGGGTGATCACTTTGTGGAACACCTTTGGTCTGTATGGCATGCAGGAACCTGACCTTGCTGTAGCTGGTTATTTTAACATAGCGTCCTGCTCGCATACCCACATGTATGTCCTCGGCATGCTACAGTGTTCCAGTGAATCACAGCACAAACTGGAGGAATATCTCATCTTCAGACTGGGTATTTTACAGCCTTCTGGACTTAATATTGGGTTCAACACCTTTAAATTGTGAACCACATTTCATTTCTTCCCTTTCTTTTCGCTTGTTATTATGTTCTATGTCTCCATCTCAGTGAGGACTGTCTGTCCTTTCAAGTCTGGCAGGAGAAGTGATATGGAGATGCCGGTGTTGGACTGGGGTGTACATTGTACTTTGCTCAAAAACTGCATGAATCCATGTAAGATTCTGTTAATTCATTTTTTAGATTAGAATCAGTCTAAACATTATGGCACAGACAGTAGCACAGAGGGGTGCTAATACCCAAATACATTGTCTGGACTGACACCAATTGTTAAAGTTCACTTGAGAATGTAACTTGTGAAAAAAAAGTTTTGCAATTTACATATAAAAGAAGTGAAACTAACATGGTTATTCTAACAGATGAGAGACTTAATAAACAATCAAGGTAATTTTCAATGTATAATTTCAGTTACATCTCACTATAAACGTTTCCAATAAATTCTGTCTCTTACAACCTTATACTCCACAACCATCTGATGAAGGAGCAGTGCTCCAAAAGCTAGTGCTTCCAATTAAACCTGTTGGACTACAATCTGGTGTTGTGTGATTTTTAACTTGCCAGGAGAAACACATTGTTCTGCCGTTCTCACATTCCGATCACTTAATCTGACTATCAACATCTTTTCTCCGTGAGCATTCTATACCCACTACATTCCCCCTTCCAAACTAGAGTATGAATGCTGTCCCTTCCACACTTTACTTCAGCTCTGATGAAAGGTCATTTAGATTTGAAACAAAGTTAAAAATCACACAACACCAGGTTATAGTCCAACAGGTTTAATTGGAAGCACTAGCTTTCGGAGTGCTGCTCCTTCATCACTTGATGAAGGAGCAGCGCTCCGAAAGCTAGTGTTTCCAGTTAAACATGTTGGTCTATAATCTGGTATTATGTGATTTTTAACTTTGTGCATCCCAGTCTAACACTGGCATCTCCAAAGTTAGACTTGACACGTTAGGTTGCTGTCTCTCCATGGATGCTGTCTGACCCACTGTGATCTCCAACATTTGTTGTCTTTAGTATAAGTTAAATACACTCATTCCACTTTGGAATTCATGGAAATTGCTTTCAAACCTAACAAATAATGATGTTTTAACATTTATTGGATGCTTACATTCACAGGGAATATTCTCATTTATGATGACACAGCTTTCATGCTCACCTGAGCAGAATCCAGTAATATTTATTAAAAACAATATTTCTAATAATAATAATCCATGTGAAAATAATTTTGAGAAGTTTTATAAAAAATAGTAATGTCGAAAGAATTGTAAAGCACCTGAGAATAGGTTAACCGATTAATCACCCATGATAAAATCATATCCTTCAAAAAGCAGAATTATTGCTGTGAAAAGTTGGAAAAATTGCTTTTTAGATTTAAGACCTTGCCCTGGATTTTGCAGTCCGAGTTCACCTATAGGGTTCCTGTTAGCTAATTTTGCTAGACAGCAAGAATGCGAGTCATATTAATGTCAACAGCTTGGGTTTTTTTCTGATTCAGTATGTGGATGTACCTACTTGAGAAGGTGCAAAACTTGACCTACACTTGGGAACTAAGGCAGAGCAGGTGACTGTGGTGTCGGTGGGGGAGCACTTTGGGGCCAGCGACCATAATTCTATTAGATTTAAAATAATGATGGAAAAGGATAGACCAGATCTAAAAGTTGAAGTTCTAAATTGGAGAAAGGCCAATTTTGACGGTATTAGGCAAGAACTTTCAAAAGCTGATTGGGGGCTGATGTTCGCAGGTAAAGGGACAGTTGGAAAATGGGAATGCTGGATGACTAAAGAAATTGAGTATTTGGTTAAGGAAAAGAAGGAAGCATATTTAAGGTATTGACAGGATCGATCGAGTGAATCCTTAGAAGTGTATAAAGGCAGTAGGAGTATACTTAAGAGGAAATCAGGAGGGTAAAAAGGGGACATGAGATAGCTTTGGCAAATAGAATTAAGGAGAATCCAAAAGGATTTTACAACTACATTAAGGACAAAAGGGTAACTAGGGAGAGAATAGGGCCCCTCAAAGGTCAGCAAGGCAGCCTTTGTGTGGAACCGTAGAAAATGGGGGAGATACTAAATGAGTATTTTGCATCAGTATTTACTGTGGAAAAGGACATGGAAGATATAGACTGTAGGGAAATAGATAGTGACATCTTGCAAAATGTCCAGATTACAG
>NC_057713.1:80930086-80961911 GCF_004010195.1 Chiloscyllium plagiosum | reverse complement strand
GAGTCCAGAACTAGAGGGCACAGGTTTAGGGTGAGAGGGGAAAGATATAAAAGAGACCTAAGGGGCAATGTTTTCACACAGAGAGTGGTACATGTATGGAATGAGCTGCCAGAGGAAGTGGTGGAGGCTGGTACAAGTGTAACATTTAAGAGGCATTTGGATGGGTATATGAATAGGAAGGGTTTGGAGGTATATGGGCTGGGTGCTGGCAGCTGAGACTAGATTGGGTTGGGATATCTGGTTGGCATGGATGGTTTGGACCGAAGGGTCTGTTTCCATGCTGTACATCTCTATGACTCTATGGGTTCAATCCTTTCTCTGACTAGGTAGACTCAGACCCTGATTTCTGATACTACCCACAGGCAAGTTTATAATTACACCGTATAGCTTTTCATAAGGGCAGAGTTGCAATCATGCGTTAGCTGGCTATTGGCACAGTGGGGACAATGCATGTTAAGTCGTTTTAGCCTCCCATTGTCAAAGTTTAATAAGATGCTGTTGAAGCAGTCAGGGAAGCCTAACACACTTCAGAATAATGAGTTTTGGTACATTTCCTTGTCCAAGCAGCTTTTGTAGTCAAGAAATTTGCCTATACCTGTTAAGTTTTTGATAATACAAATAATGGCATATGGGAATTGCTGCAGGAGAACTGCCCAGTCGTGTCAGTGATTTTTATAATCTTTGCCTCTCCTCTCGGTCAAGTGGCTATATAGCCATTTTACGACACAGTGGGCAGATATTTATAGAGGATGGATTGCTCATAATCATTCCATTCCTTCCTATCCCAGAAGCAATGTTGGCTGGAAGCTGATTTACTTATAAGCTTAGTCCATAGCCATGTCATGGTGTAGGTAGACAAAATAGGAGAGCAGTGGGACTAAATCCTTGCCTCAGGAGCTCCTGATCAAATCTGATTTGTCAGCTGTTTCGTCACTCCCAGCAATGACAAAGCTCAGTAGTGGGAATCGCTAGTGGAGTGAGGTGGAGCCTGAAAAGGAAATGGCTACCCTGATAACAAAATCACAGTGGGATTCTAGAGCCAAGGGAGTGGGTGTTGGTCCAGGATCTATTGACAGGTAACATGGGTGGGAGGATGGGCTGACATTTTGGGGTAGGGGTGCTCCTGACACATGCTGGCTGCTCTCTAAATGAGGTGCCCAATCCTCCCTCCCACCTCACTTCTTTCTGAACATTGTTCACATAAGAGTTTTAAAATGTGCAGCCTACTCCCATCCAACTGCCCACATCTGTGATATTATGGAGTGGGCAATGTATTATTGAGTTAAATTGGGTTTACAACAAGATCAATTGAACCTTAGTTACTTACTTACAATAGCGAGTGGTCTGCCAATTTTGATGCATGCTTGCCCTCCATATTAGGAAACTGTTTAAACTGGTCAGTATCATTCCTGCAGATAATCAGTTCATTTTCTTTATCTCTTAATTTGATCTTTCTCTTTACTCGCCCTATATCTGATTTGATGCTAATTCACCCAATCTAATTCATTTATTCATGATATTGCATTAGGGCACTGACATCTACGGATTTTTCACAAACACACTAAACAACTGATGACAGAGAAGCAAATATGTTCACTAATAAAGGCAATTGGGCTCAGAATTTGATCTTCAAGATACTAATTGGGAGTTAGGCCACATGCAGAATTATAATTTTGCCTCCGAATCAGCAATGCCTGCCCATGCCCAGTTGGAATAGGCTCAAGTTGTTATTGCTGCCTCTGAAAACATAAGGCTGCAAAAGAGGTAAGCCGATGTCAAGATGGACAGTTTGGAAAGTCTGTGTCCATACATTAGTATATTGATCTTGTTTTGTACACAAACATTATGGAGTTTAGAAACAAAAACAGTAATTGCTAGAAAAGCTCAGTAGATGTAGAAGCATCTGTGAAGAGAAATCATTGTTAACGTTTCAGTGACCCTTCCTCAGATCTGATGGTAGTTAGGAAAATATCAGTTTATATGTAGAAGATTGGGTGGGATGGAGGGGGTAAAGAGTAAATGACAATCCCCAGGTCGGAATAGAGCCCAAAGAGAGAGAAGGACAGTTGGAGAGACAAAGGAGTTGATTGTGTTGACCTATATTTTCCTAATTACCATCAGTTCCAAGGAAGAGTCACTGAACCTGAAACATTATCTCTGATTTCTCATCTCAGCTGCTGCCAGACCTGCTGAGCTTTTTCAGCAACTTCTGTTTTTGTTTCTGATTTACAACATCCTCAATTCTTTTGATTTTTATTAGGGAATTTAGCTCTTTCTTAGCTCAGACTTCCAAGCTCTTCCCACCCAATATCTATAGCTCCTCGTAATGCTATGCTGTCAAGTGCTTCCATTTCCCCACTTTGCCTCATAGTATGTCTCAATCTTGCAATACCAGCCTTTATCTCCATGCTGTTTCATAACCTCCATGCCTCTTCCATTCTCTATGCCTTTATTTTACCTTTGATATCCCCACATCACCTGCATGTACTCCATGTACACATACCCTTTCTCCACTTTGGTCAGAATGCATATGTCCATATTAAAATTAAGAAATCTTTGAGATTTTCATGAATTTTCAAAATAAGCAGTTATTTAAAAGCCTTCTCAAAAATATACATCTCTTATCTGATAAAGTGTCAGTTGCAAGAAAGTTTACAATTGCCTTGAGCATTGTATCAAAACTTTTGTTGAGTGAAATTAAAGTGAGATTTGGAGCTCAGCCAAACATTCATAAAATATTCCATTGCACAATGGTGTCAACAAAGCCTCCGGGGTTGAATACATTAAAACCTTGTAGTGATGGAAAATTTTGCACTGTTTCAAAGGCTGAGCAGATGGTCCAGGCAGATAATAAAAAAGATCTTTAAAGCTGTTCCAACAGGAAAGAAGGAATAAAAATCCATCCTTGAGTTATAAATTACAGCATCCTATTCCTGAATGGATTTTTTTTTTGCTTTAGGATTGTATTTATGGGGTAAAATTGCTTAATGCCAATTGCTCAAAACTGGCTGACTTGTGAAGTGGTAACATTTTTAATATTTTTAATCAGCCTGCTCAGATGTATTGTAACATACCTCTGGAGTAGGTTGGTCTTGAACCCAGGCCTCCTGGCTCAAAGGTAGAGACACTATCACTGTTTCAGAACAGCCCCTTTGGTAGCATGGTTTACACTACGGTCCATTTTCTGATTCATTAAAGTCAACAGAAAAGATAATAAGGTGCTGCGTAAGATATGATGCTAATTTACTATCAGCTCATTTCATGCTGTTGACAATCAGCAGTTTCACTGGTTTCTTTCAGGTTTACAAACTATATGCTATTCCTGTACAACAGCAAAACTAAAAATTACGTTTTATAAATAAGCACTTTCTCGACAGCAGGGATAACGGAATGCTATCGATAATGTTGTAAATTGTTTTGCTTATCCAATAAATTCCATTTAGTGTGGGCAAGTATTGATCAAAGGCTAGAAGTTGTTTGGAATACAACATTATAATCTCATGAAATCATGTGACACAATTGAAGATTGATGACTTTTTATATCAAGAAAGCTATTTGAACTCCTAGCAAGCAGTTGACGGCCATGCAACACTCGTGTGATTCAGAGCATTGTCAAACCTTCACTAGTAGGCTGTCTTTAAATCCTGCTGATCAGTTACTGTCAATGGAAAGTGGCAATCACTGGCTAATGTGACCAAGATACTTCCCAGCATAAGTTGCTATGGACAAATGGTCTGTTGTGGCTGGGAAGAGGTGGGATTGAGAGTGGGTGAAGTGGGGTGGGAGAGAGAGAGAGAGTGTGTGGAATGGAGAACACAGGGAAGTGTAAGCCTGAAATTTCCTTGCGGGTCTAGGTAGAAGAGATGCAGGCCTCTTTAGGGAACATTATTATTGAACTAGCCTTGGTAGTCTGTCTTGAACTTGTCTAGGCAGCCTCTCAAGAGCTGGTTTAAAATATAATCAGGCTCCCATACATATAAAAAAAAACCTGGATTTGTATTTGTTAGTGAAGCTGTCATCAGGGTTTGACAGGATCCTCTTCCATCATCAAAATTATATCACAGATCGAATGGAGAAGAATAATTAAGTTGAAAACCATTTCATTCCACTTTAACAGTTCCATTCCTATCAACAGGGGTTATAATATATTCCTAAAGTCTTCCTGCAGTAAACATACATGCTATAAAGTAGCTGTTTTATCTCCAACCTTTGGTTGTGGGTTGTCAAAACAAGAGCTTATTTTTCATTGCAGCTAAATAATAACAGCTTTGCGAATGATATTGTAAAAATCAACCAGCTTCAAGTTAATGCCATATAGAATGATACATTTCTTTTCAATCACACTGGATTCATATGTACTTGAAATTTCCAACTGCATGCAGATTGATAGTAGGCCAACAAGGTGGCTGCTAAATGATCATCACTTGTTGAATACTTTATGACACACTTTACTGTGTCCTTTAACCCAGGGTTGGGTAATTATGGTTCACCAGTAGGTTCCCTATCTCTGAATTTAAGTCCCATCTGCTCCAGAGGTGTGTAATATCATTGGTAAACAGGTTGATCAGAAAGAAAACTACATTTATGTTTACTGAAGAGAAGGCAACTGAAAAATGCATTGGCATAACTGTGTATGTTAAAGGCTGAGTGGTGTTTTAACTTTGCAATGTGGCATGTATTAAGGGCAGATGAAATACAGGTTTTGTATTCAGCTTAAATCATTTGAAAAGAAAATCAGACAAAGTCTTTTATGGACATCTAATCAGTTATCTCTGATTAAAGTTGAATATCACTGAATGAACTTTATTCAGGGCCCAACAACAGCAGAAACAACTTCAATCTCATCTCATTCCTGTTAATGAGTTCCTTTTTCTAATCAATCACTGCTGTGTTTGTGATGCTATCTCTGCTCAGCAATAAAGGTTCCAGTGAACTAAGTCTGCAACAATATAATTTGGTTAATTAAGGTGGATTGTCAGTGGTATTCCTGCTCTGATTGATTGAGAGGTTGCTACTTGAGGTGGTGGGAAATTGTGTTCCTGAAGAATTGACATGAAATAGAAACTTAGTGCCAGGAACCTTCAATTTTATTATAGGCAGGATTATCCAGTTGGGAGAAAAGAAACTGTCAGAAGATTGAGTATATAAATAAGAATTTTACAAAACTCAGTACTATTCAGTCTCTGAACTTACCTCTGACTGTTCTGTGTTCTGAACATTGCTGGACACTTGTTTTATACATGCAGCAGCTAAATCCAATGTTATTGCAAGGGATGATGATGAGAAGTGACCTTTTCTTGACTTTTTGATGGGTTATGAGCCTCCATGACTAAGTCAGCATTTGTTGTTCATTTCTAATTGCCCTTAAGATGTTGGTGATAAACTGCCCTCAAACTCATGGGCAAATTTCTTAAAGAAAAATCAGTTCTAGGAATCAGATGCCATTTCACAGTTGCACAAACTTTAGTAGGAATTGAATATTTTCAAGGTCATGTTGGACTTCATAATAGGCAATACAGTATTATTATATTGGGTGGCATGGTGACTCAATGGTTAGCACTGCTACCTCCTAGTGACAGGAACCCGGGTGCAATTACAGCCTTGGGTGACTGTCAGCATTGAGATTACATGTTGTCTGTGTGAATTTCTGCTAGGTGCTCTGGTTTCCTCCCACATTCCAAAGATGTGCAGAATGGGTGGATTAAATATAGGGATAGGGTAGAGGGCTGGGTCTGGATGGGATGGTCTTCAGAGGGTTTGTGCTGACCTGTTGGGTCAAATGGCCTCTTTCTGAACTGTAGGTGTTCTAATATTTATTTACTTTCCAATAATATTGAACCAATGCTATTTTGCAGGCACATGCGTTTGATCTCTCCTTCCATTCTCACTTGCCTTCTGAGAGTGATTTTCAAGTCATTTCAAATTTGAGGGAGCAGCCATTTTGCCTCCTTCTGTGGACATTGAGGCTTGTTGCAGTCTGAGGCCCTAGGGTGAGCAGACCCACCGTATAGCTCCGATAGAGGGTAGGTTATCCTGCTGAAGAGTGGCATGGATAATTTCTCCAGTGGGGGAGCAGTAAGCTGGAGGAGGATTCCAATTTCTTCTGATCACGTTGAAACTTTGAAAACTTCCTGGATCATTTTTTTGAGTGGCCTCCACCAGTCCTTTAAGATCCAAATGTTCTGCTATTTGGCATCCAAAAATTGCAGATTAGGGTTACTGTTTTTAAATCAGGAGTTTGCCTTAAAAGGCAGAGTCTGTGAATATATTTAGGGCTGAGGTAGATGGATTCTTGATAAGCAAGGGACTGAAAGATTTTTGGGGTAGATGTGAATGTGGAATAATCAGATTAGATAGGATCTTATTGACTGGTCGAGCAGGCTGGAGGGGCTGAATGGTCTACTTCTGCTCCTGGTTTTATCACATTTATTATGCATTAAAGCAATTGTATTTGGTCCAGGTGTAGAGTCTATCTTAAATATATAAATAGGATAGTGTACATGACAGCCAGAATAATTGAGAGATGGTTCTGTGTAGAAACTGCACATAAAGCCTTGTCCTATACATTAGCTAGAAAACTACATTCAATAAGAGGTAAGGCTTACCAATAACCTAACCTCCTGCAGTCTCTGTCACTTCGGTTCTGAATATGACCGGACAACAATCACAGTAGATATTAACAGATGACTGCATTGGGTGAAAAAAAGGCAGTTAGCAAAAAGACAGTCAGCTAAAGGATAGAGTGAGAAGTGACAACAAAAGACACAACCAATGCTCAAATAACACATGGCTCGAGTAAAGAAGAGAAAAACCTTGAGTACCTGGCTTCAAAAATATGAGCTTCAGGCTGAAACATGGCTGAATTAGAATCATAATTGGAGTTAATGAACTGTATCAAGTTCTATTAGAAAAACCTAGTATGGAACAGGTCAATACCATTCTCTGTGCTATAAGCACCAGTGCAGTCGATACCATAGTCAGACAGGGAATTAGTGAAGAATTAGCTACATATGAATAGTTGTAAAAGCATTTGATGTATATTTTAAGAGGAATACTATTTTGGATTGGGTGAAATTTAATACTCACCCAGCAACTGTGATAGAGTGTCGATTCTTTCATCAACAATTTATATTAGCATGTGAGAATTGTAAATGTGAAGCGCTAAAAGAGGAATTGATTCAGGATTGCGTTTTCATAGGGGTCTTAGAAGAGACATTATCAGACTTTATGCAATTGATGGAGGATTTAATATTGCAGGCCATGCAGGTTATCGAGGCAGGCAAAATTGATAAAATGAAATAAAACATTTACTTAAAGTGATAGGGAGACTCTTTGGAAAGAAAACAAGTGATACTGTGCAGTTTATGGGACACTGGTGTGTCCGTGGACCTGCAGCAAATTGGGAAAGTACAAAGAAGGTGCTGCATCTGCCATTACTCTGTGTTTTCGCTGTGGCTGGAGAAAAATGTTTCAGCATGAAGATTGTCTCATGAAAAATGAAAATGCAATTTGTATAAGAGTAGGGGCCATTTCATAGCTGTATGTCGCAGCAAAAAACTCCTAGCCAAGAAATTAAAAGTGAAATCCTTCAAAGCTAATAACATACCTAAAATTCAAAATAAGTTAAAGTAATTGAGGTACCATTCCTGGGAGAAATTATATGAACAAATGGATACTGTTGGAGTGCAGAAATTTGCCATGAGCTGAGACTTACGGACTGGGAGGTATACAACTTAAAGTCAATGGACTGCTTCAGTTCAAAGAATGGAAGATTGCAGAGTCCCTGTACACGATCCAGCACCAGGATTGTTTACTTCTAACTTGAAGAGTTTGCACAGATTTATAACTCACCCATAAAGCATGAAGAGTTGGGATGTCAAGACTGTAAAAAGAATTAGAGCAGAATTTCCACAATTACTATCGGTTTTGGGAAGCTGAAAACACTTTATCAAATTATCATTATAATCATATGCTACACCAGTGTATTTATTCACTCAGAGTTAAGTTCCTCACCTAATTCTTACAGAACTTAAATCAATGTTGCAACAGAGTAATTACATCTGCAATAAAACTTACAAGTTGTTGTTGGATGGTATGGATCCAGAAACTTACTGTAAGCACATGTTGACCTCTCACAGTTAAACAAAGCTGTTGAAAGGAAGATTTGCCCAATAATATTTGTGGTTGAGAGGTTTGCAAAGCTGGGAAAGATCTAGGCGTGAAGAGTAGATTTTGGCAATAACTTTAGGTGAGGAATCCAAATTACTTGCAACTTTCATCACACTATTTGACGATCCTGATTGATCGACTCAACCCTATTGGAATTACATCTGCACTGTAGACTTTTCAGAGGAAAATGGCTCGTATTCTCAAGGGATTAGAGAAGGTAATCTTATCTGGATGATATCCTGATGGTTCCACTACATGATGTGAGATTGAGAGCAGTGTTGAGATGTCAGTAGGAAGCAAGACTTATTCTAAGCCATCTTCATCAATGTCCTTCGTTTCATCATAAGGTCAAAAGTGGAGATGTTCTTTGACTGCACAATGTTCAGCTCCGTTCACAACGCCTCAATACTGAAGCAGTCCATGTCCAAATGCAACAAGACAGGGACACAAACCAGGTTTGAGCTACTGAATGGCAAGTAACATGCATGTCACACAAGTGCAAGACAATGACCATCTACAAAAATGGAGAATCTATGCATTATCCCTTGACATTGAAAGGTGTTACCATCATTGAATTACCCACTATCAACATCTTAGGGTTTAGGGTTTACCATTGACCAGAAACTGAACTGGACTAGTCACATGTATGGTGGCTACAAGAGCAGATCAGAGACTTGGGATAATGACTCACCTCCTGACTCCCAAAGCCTCTCCACCATTGATAAGGCACAAGTAAAATGAAATACTCCAAGCTTTCTTGGATGGCTGCAGTTCCAACAACAGTTAAGATGCTTGACACCATGCAGGACAAAGCAGCCTGCTTGCTTGTCATTGCATTAACAAATATCCCCTCCCTCTATCAACAACATTCAGGAGCAGCAGCATGGTAGAAATTCACCAAAGATTCTTGGATAGCACCTTCCAGATCCGTGACCACTTCTATCAGAAGGACAAGGGCAGTAGATACATGGAAACATTTTCAAGTTCTCTTCCAAGCCATTCACCATCCTGATGTGGAAAAATATATCATCATTCCTTCAGTTTCACTGGCTGAAAGTTCTGGAATTACCTCTCTAATGGAATTGCGTGTGCACCTACA
Source organism: Chiloscyllium plagiosum (assembly GCF_004010195.1). NCBI lineage: Eukaryota > Metazoa > Chordata > Chondrichthyes > Orectolobiformes > Hemiscylliidae > Chiloscyllium > Chiloscyllium plagiosum. The sequence goes on along the minus strand of NC_057713.1, from coordinate 80,952,643 downwards.
GCAGACTGCAATGGTTCAAGATCGCAACTCACCGCTATCTCTTGAAGGCAGCTAATAATGGGCAATAAATGCTGGCCCAGCCAGTGAAGCCCACATCCAAGTGAACTAAAACAAAAATGTCAATGGCTAATATGAAATATGCCACCCTTTAAATGCTTTACAACCAAAATGGAGAGGTGGACGTAGAGATGTACAGCAAGGAACAGATCCTTGGGCGAACTCGTCCATGTCGACCAGATATCCTAACTTAATCTAGTCTCATTTGCAAGTACTTGGCCCATATTCATATACCCATCCAGATGCCTTTTAAATGTAATAATTGTACCAGCCTCCACCACTTCCTCTGGCAGCGCATTCCATACACGCACCACCCTCTGTGTGAAAATGTTGCCCCTTCTGTCCTTTTAATTTTTTCCCCTCTCACCCTAAACCTATGCCCTCTAGTTCTGGTCTCCCTCACCCCAGGGAAAAGACCTTGTCTATTTACCCTATCCATTCCCTCATGATTTTATAAACCTATATAAGGTCACCCCTCAGCTTCTGACGCTCCAGGGAAAACAGCCCCAGCCTGTTCAACCTCTCCCTATAGCTCAAATCCTCCAATCCTTATAAATCTTTTCTGAACCCTTTCAAGTTTCACAACATTCTACCGAGAGGCAGGAGACCAGAATTGCATGCAATATTCCAACAGTGGCCTAACCAATGTCCTGTACAGTCGCAACATGACCTCCCAACTCCTGTACTCAATGCTCTGACCAGTAAAGGAAAGCATATCAAACATCATCTTCTCTATCTTATCTACATGCAACTTCACTGGCTTCAAATGTAAGGATTAAAAAAATTACTTCTAAAAAGTGATGATACCAATTGAAAAGCTAGAAGTGTCTGTCTTTACAGTAGTACTGAAACATGTTCAAACTTAATCAACATGAAATGCACAAACAAGCAATGCTCCTTTATAATCTTACATTTATCTAATTTACCTGTCAGTTACTTAAAATAAGGCTCATGCTTGGTATTATTTTGATGTTTTCATAAGAAGTCACATTTTCACTGTGCTGATGACTATTCAATTGTCTGCAATTGATCTTTCTATTGTGAACAAAGTTAAAAATCACACAACACCAGATTATAGTCCAACAGGTTTATTTGGAAGTACATTTTTAACTTTGTTCACCCCAATCCACCACTGGCAACTTCACGTCATTTCTACTGTGAGTCAGCTGAAGGGAATGGGTTTGAAATCCAAAGAACAAATCTGAGTTGAGGGACCAGGTGAGATTCTCCGCCAGGTGGACGCCAAGAAATCTGGTACCATTAATAGCTGTTAATGGAGACTGTTAGTGGCGAACAATAGGTAGTGTGTAATGGCAGACTATATAATAACAAGGACTGGTGTGTAGGGTTGGGAGCTAGGACATGGGAAACTTCAGGTCCTAAAATTATTGAACTTGATGTTGAGTCTGGAGGGCTGCAGGGTCCCCAAGGTGAAAATGAGGTGGTGTTGTTCCAGTTTGTGCTGTGCTTTGCTGGAACACTGGAGCAAGACTGAAACTGAGATATTGGCCAGGGAACAGGGTGGTGTGTTAAAGTGGCAGGCAGCTGGTAGCTCAGGGTCTTTTTTGTGGGCAGAATGTAGGTGTTCCGCAATGCGGTCACCCAGGAAATGCTTCGTTTCCCTAGTGTGGAGGAGACTACATTGTGAGCAGTGAATGCAGTTGAGGAGATTGGATGAAGTGCTGCTTCACCTGGAGGGCCCTTGGATGCTGAAGAGAGATGAGCTAAATGGGCACGTGTCACACCTTCGGTTGCAGGGAAAGATGCCGTGAGGCTATGACGGGGTGTTCGGAGTGAAGGAAAAGTGGAACAAAGTGTTCCAGAGGGAATGGTCCCTGAGGAAAGTGGACAAGGGAGGGGAGGGGAATATGTGTCTTAACTCCCAACAGCCCCGTACAGCCCCTCAGCACCTTCCCGTGCAACTGCTGAAGGTGTAACACCTCCTTATTTACCTCCTCCCTCCTCAGCACTCAAGGGCCCAAACATGCCTTCCAGGTGAAGCAGCACTCTACGTATGCTTCATGCAATCTAGTCTACTGCATTTGCTACTCATAATGTGGTCTCCTCTACACTTAATTTCCCCAGTTTAGCCTGAGTGCCCACTTCGCAGAACACCTATGTTCTGCCTGCAAAAAAAATCCTGAGCTTCCAGCTGCCCACCACTTTAACACACCACCCTGTTCCCTGGCCAATATCTCAGTCTCAGGCTTGCTGCAGTGTTCCAGCGAAGGTCAGTGCATGCTGGAAGAGCAACATCTCATTTTCCGCTTGGGACCCTGCAGCCCTCAGGACTCAATATCGAGTTCAATAATTTTAGGGCCTAAACTTTCCCATGTCCTAGCTCCCAGTTGCACACACTAGACCTTGTAATCACGTAGTCTGCCATTATACACGACGTATTGTTAGCCACTAGTGTCTCCATTAATAGACATTCACTCTCCTAGCCAACTTACTATCCACTCCTTTGTCAGTCCAAATGTTCTTTCTCTTTGAGCTCTATCTCCACCCTGTCTTCTGCATATAAACTGACAATTTCCTAGCTGCTATCGGTTCTGAGGGTGATTTCTCTTCACAGATGTTGCCAGACTTGTTGAGCTTTTGCAGCAACTTCTGTTTCTGTCTCTATATTAGACATTACAGTGAAGGAATCTTCATTTTTAGATTGGTAGCTGTTAATTATACAAGTTAAGCTCCAGTGTCTATAGTTTGGGTCATTCATTACATAGACTTGTGCACTTTGACTCTTATTGATACTGTTGGTGGATTATAGAGTTGGGAGCCATTATAGATGTAATGTCTAACTTTGAATAAATTTAAAGCTGCAAATAGATTGACTTTGTGTCTTCCCCTTTGCCAAAGACAACCGTTAACAACAGTGCACAGAAGACTGGGATTGAAATTGTGCTTTGAGGGGGGTTTTGTCTGCAGGCTTCACACAACATAGCATTGCTTAGCTATAGAGCTTGGCCTTCCATGTTTGATCTTTGGTTCAGTTAAAGATTCTTTCCAGCGTGACAATGAAGAAGAGAGAATTACAATTGGGAACATTTTCCCTGGGCTATATATACTGAAGGCTGCAAAGTAGAAATGTGTGGGCAAGATTTAACACAACCATGATTTCATACAAGGTCAGATGATTTTCCAAATGTCACCACCTGGATTCATAGGCAGTCAGGTGGGAAAGGAGATCTTTTGGTGCTGTGACTGTGTCCCTACTTGGAGACCATAAACTACAGGTTTGAGTGCAACATCAGCACTTGTTGGCCATGGAAAGTGCATTGGTAACATGGCCAAATAGGTTCATTGTCAGCCTGTAAATCCTTCTGATACACCTGATGACAAGTGGTGAGTTTTCTGGTCAGCCACTCAGTGAAGACAATGGTAAACCATGGTAATACTTCACCCACTGAAGTGGACCAAGTCATTGGACATCCATAGCCCAACTGTGAGGAAAGAGGGCAGGAGAAATGATAGACAGACAGTGTGATGTAGCACTGCACTCTAAGTTAGATGGGCTTTTGAAGGCACAATGTTTTGAAGGGCACATGGGAACAGTGCAGATCTTTGAAATGTTGGCAACTTTTCATTAGGGGATAAACACCACATTATGACCCTGATGAGAATAATACACTGTGTGTCAAGCCCTACTAATCTATAAATTGTTGAAAGAGTGAAAAATGACCAGTCTAGAACCAACCTAATCCCTGACTGTGACCACTGTTTAAGATGAAAGAAACTTGAACCAGGTTTCATTGATGGACAAGGTGACAAAAAATTATTATAATAACTTCTAACATGTAGCAAAATATATGATTAATTACTGATATGCAAATTTAAATACCGCCCATTTAAATCCAAACACGTACTCATTCATGACCAAGACAGTCAAGATGGACAAGACAAATAGTTTTTTTTTAAAAAGAGATATCATGGGTGGAAAATAAATAGGCAAAAATTGTTGATCAAAGAATTTGTTGATCAAAGTGCAATTCAAAAGGTTTGGATGAGGTGAATTTTGTAAGTTTTTTGGTGATAATATCACATTGTTGTTTTTCACTGCAGCACACCCAATTTGTTAGCCAGTCAGCTGGGCTAGATCTTAGCTTGAATGACAATTCTTGCTTTTTTAAATGTCTTTATATTATCTCTTCCAGTCTCAGTGAGAACGATGGAGAGTGCTTTTGCTTGCTGGCAGCCTTGAGGTCTGAGTCCCAACTCCTGTCAGTGCTGTTATGAAACTGCTATTTAAAACCAAACCAAACCTTGTTGCTGACCTCTTACTATTTTCTTTTTCAAACATCGGACCAGAACAAAAATAACAAATTAAGTTCCAGTAAAAGAGCATCATGCAGTTCTATTTTTAGACCTTCCCAGGTCATCTCCTCTGCCCTGAAACTCTTACCCGACGCCTGAAAGAAGAACGCCTCATCATCTGCCTTGGGACCCTCCAACCACACGGCATCAACGTCGACTTCACTAGTTTCCTCATCTCTGGTTAAAATCAACTAGGTAAAAACAATGATTGCAGATGCTGGAAACCAGATTCTGGAGTAGAGTGGTGCTGGAAAAGCACAGCAGTTCAGACATCTCTCCAAGGAGCAGGAAAATCAATGTTTCGGGCAAAAGCCTTTAATCAGGAATACACTGGTTAAACCAAATAGCTTGTTATTATACTGTAATCTCAATGTAATTCCAAGACTCATCACTTAATCAGAAGAGCTTAGAAACTTTTTTTTAAACTTGCCGTGAGAAGATTGCAAATTTGGTAAGGAAATGCACTCACCCTTTTTTCTAAATAAAAATATTACACACTCCCTGGTGTATCAGAATGAAATTTTAGCAATTTTAAATTACAGAACTGTGAATAGAACCATATTAGCAACTAATTTGTACCATTATTAAAATATGGGATTGAAATCAATACCAGCATTTTAACAGTTTAGCACAGAGAGGTTGTTGATGGCAACATGTTTTAGTTTAACCTTCCTGGAATTTGCTGAAGGCAATTTTGAGCCTTTTTGTACTATATCAGATATTTAAACATTTAAGCTAATTTGAAAAACCAAATTAGATACTGAACACTAGTGTGCAACAGAGATATGTATTACTTCTGCCCTAAGTCAGATAAATTTTGAAATGCATTAATTTTTTTTCAGGAATCCTTTTAGCTCAGCACATTTGGAAGTGAACTGAGTGAGTAGATTTCATGAGTCTACTTGTCATTCTTATCTATCTTTCGACAAAGGCCCTATTGTTCAGCGCAGTAACCAAACAAAACAGCTAATGATTTTGTGTTAGGACCCGATTCCCTCATGCTTTATAAAAATCCCTGCATTATTTTTCAAAAGAATTGAAGCCATTTTCTCTGAAACTAGTCACTGAATGGGAGCCCATTTGTAAATTCATTTGAAAAACTTTACCAGTTTAAAAAATATAAATACTGTCTTATTTTGTAGCTTCTTAGCATTAATCAAATGACAAATGTTGGAAAACTGAAATAATAACTGAAACACAAGCAACAATGAACAAGTCGGGCAGCGACTGTGGACATGGAAAGTGTCAAATTCCTGGATATCCAGGGGCGTGGGTTAGATAGGCCTGGACAAAAGATGGGCAGGAGTTGCAAGTTACGAGCTTCGGACAGGAAACCCAAAAGTCAACCTCATTTACAGACTTTGCTTCCAGTCAGGAGTGGAAAATTCTATGACAGTTCACGTGAGGAGTTTGGCCCATTGCATTATATGGGTGTGGCCAGATAATGAGGGTCTGAGCCTGGTCCTGGGGTCAGATCTTATGCGTAGATGTAATCTCTGTCCCTGAGGAATGATTGTGGTCTGTCCCTTTGCTGGCAGTCTCTGGACTGGGAGCATGGAAGGTGAAAAGTGGGGTGAGAGTAAGGACCTGTGCTCCACTTTGCCCCATAAGCAGTCCTATAAATGCAATTTCCTACCGCCCTCAGTTTCTTTTTATTGCTGCTTCTCTATGGGCTGGCTGACTCAGTTGGTTAAGCATGCAATCAACTGAGGGCGCTTTCAGGCCTGTTAACATATTTAATTTAGCAAATCACCTATTGGTAGCTCAGAGCAGCAGGGTTCGCAACTTGCTGGGAACAAAATTAATCAGACCATTAGAGGTCTGAGGCCCTTAGGTGATGCTTAATTGCCCTTTTAAGAGCCTTAATTGGTGGCAGGATGGTAAGGTCGAGTATGGATCTTTTAGTCCAGAATCTAATCGCTGAGTTGATGTGAAATGGTTGACACTTCTAAGCACGTGAACATTTTTGCCCTCTGAATCTGTTTGTTTTCTTAATCAGTACATCATTGGCAATAGATAATGCAGTGTAGTCTGTAAAACTATGGCACAAGAACATTTTCAGATCCCATCATGGTACGCACGCCGACCTCTTTTCAGCAAGAACAACAAATTATTATTTGTACAACAAGCATTGTACAAATAATAATTTCAATTCCTGTTTGCTTTTAGATATAATGAAAATAAATTTGCCCAGTATTAGTGATTTCGGTAATTCAACTGTAAAGTAGAAACAATTAATGACATGATCAAACTTTCTTTGGATGCATAATATACCTTTAATAAAGTTTCGGATTATTTGCACATATTCCTCTGGTATAACCAAACAACACCAATACAAAATAAAGAATTCATTCCACAGCTTTAAATGTACCTAAAAATAAACTTGTGTTTCTGTAAATCCTTTCAAGTTTTCAGTGTCATGTTGGGTTCAGTTGATGGCATACTTGTTTTCTGAGTCTGAAAGTAACAGAATTTTTTCATTCACTTGTGAGATGTGGGTGTCACGGGCTGGGCCAGCATTTGTTGCTCGTCCGTGGCTGCCCTTGAGAAGGTGATGGTGAGTTGCCTTCTTGAACCACTGCAGTCAATGTGCTATAGGTTGATCTACAATGCCCTGAGGAAGGGAATTCCAGGATTTTTATCCAACGACAGTGAAGGAACAACGATATATTTCCATGTCAGGATAGTGAAGGGCTTGGAGGGGAACTTGCAGCTGTTGGTGTTCCCAAGTATATGCTGCTCTTGTTCTTCTACGTGGAAGTGGTTGTGGGTCTGGAAGGTGCTGACTAAGGATCTTTGATGAATTTCTGCAATCCAACTTCAGGACTTGAGAATAAAAATCAACGTCAGTACAGTACATCACTGAGAAAGTGTAGTTAGAATTTTGATCCATAAGTAAATCAAGAGTTACGGTCAGGGGAAGGCTGGAGAGTGGAATTAAGATCACAATCAGATCAGCTATTATCATATTGACTGATAAAGAATGGGTTCAAATGACCTACTCCTAATAATCCATCATTTTACAAATAACTTTTAAAATGAAAAGCATTGTTCTGGCTTCAAGTTGGCATCGTTAGAATCAGAAAGCAACTTAGGAGGAGACTATTCAGTCCACCATGCTTACACCAGCTTTGATCAAGAAAGTGCAGTCTAGGATCTTTCTGCTGCTGCACCCCTTGAAATTTAGATTTAGATTTCCTACAGTGTGGAAACAGGCCCTTCGGCCCAACAATCCACACCGACCCTCCGAAGAGCAACCCACACCCCTCTGACTAATGCATCTAACACTATGGGCAATTTAACATGGCCAGTTCACCTGACCTGCACATCTTTGGACTGTGGGAGGAAACTGGAGCACCTGGAGGAAACCCACGCAGACATGGGGAGAATATGCAAACTCCACACCGACAATTGCCTGAGGCTGGAATTGAACCTGGGACCTTGGTGCTGTGAGGCAGCAGTGCTAACTGCTGTGCCGCCCCATGCCATTTCTTCTCATTCATGCTAATAAATCAATTTCACCTTTTGTGTGTTTGTTGATTTTCACTGACCTGCCCATCTTTTGACCTCTGTTAACATCTTCCTCGTGTTCACGATATTTCCAAGTTTTGTGTCAGCTGCAAACTTCAAATCATGCATTGTCTCTGTAGGTCGAGGTCATTAACCAAAAAAGAGCAGTAGTCCTTATACTGACTCCCTGGCTATAATTTCCTGCAATATAAAAAACAACCCTTCTTTGCTAATCTTTTGCTTTTTCTACGTCAGCTAATTTTGCACCAGTCCATCGTCTGGACCTTTAATCTCATGGGCTTCAACTTTGCTACCTGGTTTATTATGTAGTACTGTCCGAGACCTTTTGAAAGTCAGTCTTGTTTCATAACTTGATGAGAGGGACAGCAATTATGCAATAAAGAGAACAGATAAGCTGCACCGAACACATTGAGAACAAAGAGCATTGGAATAAAGAGAGTTCAGAGTTAAGGTCCATCATTTAAGAGGGAAGTGAAAGAAATGCCTGAGACCAGATTGATGTGTGAAAATTCGTGAAGCATGTTAAATGAGGTTGGTGAGCCACATAGGATTATGCTACAGGCAATAATAGACTGAAAAGAAGGGGAGGTTTGGGCACTTATTATGCCTGGCTATAAGGTATTCAGAAAGATGGGGAAAGAAAAAGTCAGAAGTGGATTGGCAGTACCAATCAAAGATGCTGCCACAGCATTGGACTGGGATGATATACTCGAGACTTCAGAAACTTAAAGACAGATTTCACTGTGAGGAGAGATGGTTGAGTCTGCATATTTCCTGGCCTGGTACCCCTGCCTCAGGGATAAAGTGCTCTGACCGGTGCGAGATTTTCACTTTTGCAGTGGGGTAGGATGGGGTTTGGTGGGGTGCATGTGATGCAGGTTGGGATGAAGTCATGTTTGCTGCCCCTGGATGCTATGTGAAAGAAGCCACAAAAGCTGCTAAGTTCTGCAATGGGCTGTTTAAAAGCTCCACCTCAGTTCTCAGGGATTTAGTTCTAGTTCCTTTGTTAAATATTAGGCCCTCCAGCATTTGCCCCTCAGACCCAATTGCAGGATGATTACGCATTTCCCACACCTCAGATATACCAACTCATGCCTCTACACCCATCCCAATCAATTTGGCCTGCCATACCTCTCACCCAGCATTCGCCACAGACAGACCTTAGGAGCCATATTAATACGTAATAAAATAAGGTTCTTAATATCTATTACAGCTTTCATCATAAGTGTAAAAAAATTTCTCCCATTCATGAAAATTCTTTCAAAATTAAAAAAAAAGTATTTGACATGTTATTAAACCAAACAGACTTGCATTCATAAACCCATATCAAAGACAACTTATCTTTCACTAAGATCTTTGAGCTGTCAGTTGTTCTGTTGGCATCATGGTAGACTGTAAGATAAGCGAACCATATATAGTGATATGATATAGCCTTGAGGTAATAGCAGCAAACAGTTATTTTAGCTAACAGTACAAGTTTTGTTAACCCTGGCTGACACAGTTTTTGTAAAGATCTAGGATTTAAATAACTTGACAGCTTGACTTTTTCTTAACTCTCAATTGAATTGGTAGACTTGCCAGTTCTAAATTATTTATCTGCCCTTCATGAGTATTTACATCTCCTTCGAAAAATGTGTAACTCCCAATGTATTGGTTAGGTACAACAACCATGGGGTTTGTTTAATAGACTTCAAGTGTCCCTGCTATGTTTAGGATTTTCTCATTTATGAATCATGCATCATCCTCTTTCCCCTACCAGTGAAATGAAACCTATCAGAATGAGGACAGTACCTCCAAACCTGGTCCCATCTCCCATTGTTGAAGATTTTTTGGGGACTCTGCGACTCCTCAAAGCCCTGACCAATAATCTACTTGATTGGAATTTAGGAGCAAATAGAGGAGGTATTTGCTGCTTGATTTATACTATAAAATGTCAAACAGTGGAAAGAAAGTAGAGGAGTAAACTTTCTTGCAAATTGCAGATGTGGAAGAACATGAGAGAAAGGAAGAATTTATTTACCCTGATATAGACCAGGAGAATAATACTGTAAAATGTAACACGGATGCAGAGTTCCTGAAAGTTGTATGGGATAAATTTTATCCTAACAAGGAAACAAGAAGTGCTGACTCCTGTTCTGGGGAATAAAGTGGGTCAAGCTGAATTCCAGAGGTGAGATGAGGCCGAAAGCCCTTGACAGAGTATGGCAACAAGAAGCCCGAACAAAATTAGAATCTGGTGGGCATCAAGGTCTCCACAAGTTGGAGTAATATCGAGCACATAGGAAAATGTTTGTGATTGCATATGTCAGGTGTAGACAGAATAAAATCGAGTGAATCCTTAGAAGAGTATAAAGGCAGTAGGAGTATACGTAAGAGGGAAATCAGGAGGGCAAAGGGGGACATGAAATAGCTTTGGCAAATAGAGATAAGGATAATTCAAAGGGTTTTTACAAATACATTAGGATAAAAGGGTAACTAGGGAGAGAATAGGAACCCTCAAAGATCAGCATAGTGGCCTTTCTGTGGAGTCGCAGGAGATGGGGGAGATACTAAATGAGTATTTTGCATCAGTGTTTACTGTGGAGAAGGACATGGAAGATATAGAATGTAGGGAAATAGATGGTGACATCTTGAAAAATGTCCATATTACAGTGGAGGAAGTGCTGGATGTCTTGAAATGCATAAAAGGGGATAAATCCCCAGGACCTGATCAGGTGTACCCCAGAGGTCTGTGGGAAGCTAGAGAAGTGATTGCTGCGCCCCTTGCTGAGATAACTGTATCATCGATAGTCACAGGTGAGGTGCCGGAAGATTGGAGGTTGGCTTATGTGATGCAACTATTTAAGAAAGGTGGTAAGGACAAGCCAGGGAACTAGAGAACTATAGAACTGAGCCTGGGCAAGTTGTTGGAGGGAATCCTGAGGGATAGGATGTACATGTATTTGGAAAGGCAAGGACTGATTAGGGATAGTCAACATGGCTTTGTGTGTGGGAAATCATGTCTCACAAACTTGATTGAGTTTTTTGAATTAGAGACAAAGAAGATAGACGAGGGCAGAGGGTAGACGTGACCGATATGGACTTCAGTAACTCGTTTGACAGGGTTCCCCTTGGGAGACTGGTTAGCAAGGTTAGATCTCATGGAATACAGGGAGAATATGGGCGGCACGGTAGCACAGTGGGCGGCACGGTAGCACACTGGGCGGCACGGTAGCACAGTGGTTAGCACTGCTGCTTCACAGCGCCAGAGACCCGGGTTCAATCCCCGCCTCAGGCGACTCTCTGTGTGTGGAGTTTGCACATTCTCCCCGTGTCTGCGTGGGTTTCCTCCGGGTGCTCCGGTTTCCTCCCACAATCCAAAAATGTGCAGGTTAGGTGGATTGGCCATGCTGAATTGCCCGTGGTGTTGGGTGAAGGGGTAAATGTAGGAGAATGGGTCTGGGTGGGTTGCGCTTCGGCGGGTCGGTGTGGACTTGTTGGGCCGAAGGGCCTGTTTCCACACTGTAAGTAATCTAATCTAATCTAAACTAGCTATTTGGATACATAACTGGCTCAAAGGTAGAAGACAGAGGGTGGTGGTGGAGGGTTGTTTTTCAGACTGGAGGCCTGTGACCAGTGGAGTGTGACAAGAATCAATGCTGGGTGCACTGCTTTTCATCATTTATATAAATGATTCAGATATGATCATAAGAGGTATAGTTAGTAAGTTTGCAGATGACACCAAAATTGGAGGTATAGTGGACAGCGAAGAAGGTTACCTCAGATTACAACAGGATCTTGATGAGAACGGCCAATGGGCTGAGCAGTGGGAGATTGAGTTTAATTTAGATAAATGTGAGGTGCTGCATTTTGGGAAAGCAAATCTTAGCAGGACTTATACACTGAATGGTAAGGTCCTAGGAAGTGTTGCTAAACAAAGAGACCTTGGAGTGCAGGTTCATAGCTCATTGAAAGTAGAGTTGCAGGTAGATAGGATGATGAGGAAGGTATTTGGTATGATTTTCTTTATTGGTCAGAGTATTGAATACAGGAGTTGGGAGGTCATGTTGCAGCTGTACAGGACATTGGTTAGGCCACTTTTGGAATATTGCGTGCAATTCTGGTCTCCTTCCTATTGAAGGATGTTGTGAAACTTGAAAGGGTTCAGAAACGATTTATAAGGATGTTGCCATAGTTGGAGGATTTTAGCCATAGGGAGAGGTTCTTTAGGCTGCGGCTGTTTTCCCTGGAGCGTTGGAGGCTGAAGAGTGACATTGTAGAGGTTTATAAAATCATGAGGGGCATGGATAGGATAAATCAACAGTCTTTTATCTGGGGTGGGGGAGTCCAGAACTAGAGGGCATAGGTTTAGGGTGACAGGAGAAAGATATAAAAGAGACCTAAGGGGCAACATTTTCTTGCAGAGGGTGGTATGTGTATGGAGTGAGCTGCCAGAGGAAGTGGTGGAGGGTAGTACAATTGCAACATTTAAAAGGCATCTGGATGGGAATATGAATTGGAAGGGTTTGGAAGGATATGGGCCGGGTGCTGGCAGCTGGGACTAGATTAGGTTGGGATATCTAGTCGGCATGGACGCGTTGGAACGAAAGGTCTGTTTCTGTGCTGTACATCTCTGTGACTCTCTAAGTGGAGCATGACACAGCCAGCAGCAGTTTAGGAAATAGTGATCACAATGTCATTAGACTTAGAGTAGTTGTTCAAAAAATGCACGGTCATTCGAGCTTACATACACTAATTGAAGAAGACTAATTTCAGGAGGTTGAAAATTACGAAATCTTGCCCAGGTGGATTAGGAATCAAAACGTAGTAGGCAAAACAGTAACTAAAAAATAGGAAGCTTGGAAGAAGGAAATAATTCATGTAATGGATGCATTGCGGGGGAAAAGAAGGATATCCATAGCTAGAGTTCTGCTAAGGATTTGAAGGTTGAAATAAAACAAATAAACCAAGCTAAATGTACAAGGGGCAACAGAGTTCTAAAAAAGTAATAAAATGTTCCAAAAAGTGGATGTGTGTATAGATTAGGATCTGACATCAAAAGAGACTTGTTGGTCATTTATAAATACGTACGTATCAATTGGATAGTCAAAAGAAGATTGAAGAAAGCTGATATTCACTTGAGTGAGACTACATTTGCATGATTCTGGCCACAACTGGATAGATTCCTACGTATTTTGCTCTCAAACTATTATTTCTGGAGATGGCTAAGGGTCTGGCATTGGTGATCCTCTATTTCTCATCTCATCTTGCTCCTTGCATTACTATCTGAAAACAGAGCAGCAGTTTCCCATGTACACTGATGATACTCAGCTCTACTTAATCAATACCTTTCCTTACCACTGTACTGACTCTAAATCCTTTGAAAATCAGAATTGAGCAGAAATTTCTTCCAATAAATTTGGAAAGAACAAAGCCATTTTCTTTGATTCCTACTAGGAACTCCAGTCTTGAGCTACTGACTGTGTTCCTCTCCTTGGCAACTGACTGAAGTTTAAATCAGACTGCTTATAACTTTCAAGTTGCATTTGACCGACAACCTGGGCACAGTTATCAGTGCCATTGGGCAGATTGACTTCTTGTAACTTTGTAACACCACCTGACTTTGTCTAAACCTGAGGTCATCTCCTGCTGAAGCCCCAGTTCCTGCCATTATTACCTCTATGTTTAACTATTCCAATGGACATTCTCCCATCTTCCATCCTGCATAAACTTGTGCTCAACCAAAGCTCTAATGCACGTACCTTAAGTAACATTCATCCATCTACTTGCTGATCATTGACTACTGAGAGAGGCCCAACTTTAAAATTATCACTTTTTTTCAAATTCCACAACATTTTTGCCCCTCTCTATCTCTGTAACTACCATTAGCCCTGAAAGCCTTTGAGATTCCAGTGCTCATCTAATTGTCTTGTCCATTCCTGATTTTAGTCAATATAGTATTGAATTGACAAAATTCCAAGCTCTTGAATACCTCCCTCAACCATTCACTTTGCTATTTTGTTGTCCCCCTTTTCAGGTGCTCCTTAAAACCTAATTCTTTACCCAAGATTTTGGTTATCTATCCTGGTATCAGTGATTTGCAGGAAAGTTTTGATTTATGATGCTCTTGAGAAATGCATTGGTGAGTTCCATTTCAGTAAAGGTGTTATATAAATGTAAATCTTTGTCATATAGGCAACCATATTGTTTAAATGAGATTACTGTCTGATTTTAGCAGGGGACTACCATTTAATAAGCAATGCATTAAAAGGGATTGAACATAACTTTATGAAATAGATGTTGGCTAGCTTCACTTCGGAAAAGCCTAAAGTATATTGATATAAAATATTGGACTATGCTGTTATGAAAAGAATGGCTAATTTGATCAATTTAGAAGAATGAATTTTCATGTTATTTGGTGTAATTTGCCCAATAACTTTCCTTTATGCTTTCTAGTTGGTTACCAAGCATTATTATATTAGACTTATAGCTTAGTTGTAATGGTTCAATAACCAAACATTATCACAGGTAGAACACTGAATCAAATAACCTTTCTCTTGTTTTTCTCAATGGGGCACAAATTGCTTTGGTTGCTCTGTGTAGCAATATTGAACATTTGTTCAACAGCAACTTTTTCACACAGATTGGTGCATTTATGGAATGAATTGCCAGAGGAAGTGGTAGTTACAGGTACAGGTCCAACATTTAAAAGACATTTGGACAGTTGGCCTGGACGAGTTGGACCGAAGGGTCTCTTTCCATGTTGTATGACTCCATGACTTTGTGACTCTACAAGAATGTTGTTGAGATGTAACTACATATAGAGCCAGAGCAGTATTCTACCCTTTCATTTTTATATGGGTCTCGAAGTTCCATTTTAAGCTTGGAGCAGGAGCCAGGTGGATGACATAACAACCTGATCTCAGCAATATCCAAAGACAGGCAACATCTTTCTTGGCAATCTGTTCAGACTGAATCCTTAGGTGGGTAACTTTCGTGTCCTATCTAAGAATTAATTTTTCTAACATACACTTTGCTGGCCTCAATTGTTACTGAGTACAAACTCTGAAAACATTCTGTATGTGATATCTTATGAGCTTATTCCTGCTGGCCTCCAAAGGATCTCCATTCATTGGTGTCTTGGGCTCAGAATTCTTGTCTTTGTCTTGAGGTGCCTCCATAGTCTGATCCTTCATGCTTCCCCAGTTAATGCACCAGGGTATCCCTCTACTCTGAATTCTAGAAAGAGTGGAATTAATGTGAAAAAAAAGACTATACAATAGAGCCAAATGAAATATAGTGCCTAATATAGGAGATTAGGTCAGTTGTCTGGTTGGTTATGAGTTTCCTTACCATTGTTTTCATTGTGCAGAGGCCCAATTGTCTGAGAAAGATTCTCACCTTTCAATCTAATTTATTAATAACTCAGTTTGGTACGATGTCATGGCAATTGCCATTGATAAGATCAAAATTAACAAAAGCATTGCCAGTTTCTTAAATTCTAGAATTTCCTTAATTGGGAAGTTTTCTAATACTAAAATCATTTCAAAACATATAATTCACAAATCCAAGCATCACAGAGGGCTATCTGATAAGGCTTGTGAATACAAAAGAGGTCAATTTTATGTCTAGTGAAGATTATATCCATCGTTTTAATTGGAATTGATTTAAAACAATGGTTAATTCTGTGGGATTCAGGACCAAAACTTTAGTTCAAATTAAAATCATCCAAATCAATTTATTCACTAATAAGAGACAACAAAACAGCAAAACATTCACAAGAGGGTGATGCACTATAAAGGCCGTTCTGCTATAACGTGCGTTTCCTCAACTTGAATTCACTGTAACGTGATTGACAAATTGGGGATGCTGTTTGTAAAGTGCGAACTTTTAAAATAAGTATTGGCTATAACGCGATTACATCGCCAACACTTTAAGCACTTTTTCTAAAGCGCAATTGTTCTGTTATGCGGGGCTGCCCATGAATGCAACCATCGTGTTTTAGAAGAACTGACTGTGTATTTACCAATGACAGCCTTCATCGTGTTTTATTTTTGTTTTGTAGCCAGTTTTTTTACTGTCAATTGTTGGTACATTGCAACATTAGTTATGGAAATCAGTTTTGTGCGTTATATAAAAGTTTATTACATTCCACATCTGTTTGCCAGGGACAGTGGGAAAAGATATTTGGTGGATTTATAGTTCCCTCACTTGGAAATTTATTGGGGTGACAGCTGAGGTAGGGTGGGGAATTTAGCTACTCATTTCCTGCCCCAATTTGATAAATCAGCCATTTTAAATTGCAGATGACAATGAAAACCCCTCAAAACCAAAAGAGCCCTCTTTAAGTTTAGAGACCCAGCAGCCAACAAATTTAAATCAAGACCTGAGAAGGAGGTGCATCGGTATGACATCCATAGCAAGGTAACCCTCTGAGAAAGGTAGCCAGGACAAATTGGAGACCAGTAAGGCTGAGAGACAACTGAAGGTGTTTCTACGTAGAAACTTGAAGCTCTGAATTTTGGTTTTTCCTACATTTCACCTGCCATAACATACCCCTCCCACAGCCCTTCTCACCATTGAGCCAGGGTGCAGTACTGTGAGCCCTTGGCAATCATCATTGAGCCGCACAACATTAATGTTTGAGAAGCTACCTCCCAGGACTTTAGAAGAGGCCTGGTAATGAGACCCAGCCGTCAAGTCTTGCCCAGTTCTCCTGCACTGCTGCCACTTCAAGAGGGATTAGTCGATCAATTTGCTGGGAATAAAAATCAACCTCAATTTGTTCACTTCTTTCACAATAAAGATTCATTCTTTACCTTGAGGTTGACACTCCAGAAAAACATGTAATCTGGGTGAGAGGTGACCAACCACAGGTAAAATCCTTAAACATGAAGAAAATCTGAAAGGTAAAAATAGCCTGAATTTATTTTTAATTTTGGAGCAATTGTGGTGTTAAATATTCTAAACTATTAATAGGGAATTCAGGCAGTGAGATAGACTTCATTAATACAACTTTGCTGAACAGTGCCCCATTTGAGAAGTACAGCAAGAGGCAGTTCTCTAGGTTCTGGGCAACAATTATCAGGGGCCCAAAAGCTGTTGGTGGGAGCTCAAGTAATTCAGTCAATAGGAGTTTTCAAGCACAGAGTGCCAGTGGTTCAAAGACTTATGTTGGACTCCCAGGAGTCTTCTCCACACCTAACTGTAATGGCTGCTGCTCCTGGCTCACCAGTCTTTACTGGTTGGAGCTGTCATGGGATCCTAATTTATATCTAGCAATTTTTGTGGTCAATGGCAAATGAACAGCAGCAACATTATGTTGCATTTTCTCATACAGTAATTATTGGACTTTGTAATGTGTGTTTACTATCTAATAAAAGCTATTACATCCTCTGCAGCAACCTGTTTAAACAGGATGCCCAACTGGATTCCTCCTTAAACCATCAAATTGATGAACATCATTGAACCTAAACTGAAAGCTGTCTGTTAAAATGAGCAATGAATTTCTAATCCTGTGCAAAAAATCAATCTTAAGATTCTGAAAACGACTGGATTGAGAGAGAGAAAAAACAGAAAATAAAAAAAAAAGCCAATGAGTCATTTACAACCTTACATTTCCAACAATAATTAGAGTCTGAAAGAGGGAGACTCCATACTGTTTTAAATTAATTTTCAATGCCAGAGAGACCGCTTAGTAGCAACTAAGATTTAATTTGCCATTAACAAGGTTAATATTTGGAAATGGATAAACCATAATTTTTTTCTACTCACATATCAGTCAAGAATTGCAGCTTCAATTCATTCACTATCTTGAAGTGATGAATCAAGTGTTGAGACTCTGCTACCGTGAAGCTTTCGTACTGATATGTTTACAATATGTGCTGACTCAATTGTGATTACTGTTAGACTTCAGAATGTGCAGCAGGTATTGGAGAGCAGGGAGAGAAGTGAGCTTCAGCCTCTATCTCTCTTCAATGTTATAAACACTGATTTTACGACAAGTCATGAGAGAATTAGGTCTAAAACATATCATTAAGTTTGAAGTTCAAATATGAATAAAATCTTAATTTGGGTATTTTCACCAAACACGATTTCCCAGCTAGTGGCTGTGGTTAGAAAGTATTTTACATGCCACATTTTTTTTAAAGGATGCTCAACTTCCTGGAATGATGGTTAGATCCTAAATCTTCTGTCTCAAAGGTCTGTTTGCTGTCACTGATATTTGTTGACACTTGTAACAGTAAAAATGGAAAACTGAAAATATAAGCCTCCATTCCTCTTGAGATAGGAAGACTTATGAACTCTTTAAAAATGGCAAATGGGTCCCATTCTAAGACTGATGACCCCGTTCTCCAGATTTCTGATTTTCAGGAATTCTTTTAAAGGTGCAGGCTGTTTCATTTTGTGAGCTCAGACCTTGAACTCTGACCTAGCCAAAAACTTTGTGGAAATAGGAATGGAATTTTAAAATTCTACAGTATGGAAGTAGGCCATTTGGCCCATTGAGTCCACAGCAACCCTCTGAAGAGCATCTCACTAGACCCACCCCCTACCTTATCCCTCTAACCCTATATTTCCCGTGGCTAATTCACCTAACCTGCACATCACTGAACACTATGGGGGAATTTAGCACAGCTGATCCACCTCATCTGCACATCTTTGGACTGCGGGAGGAAACTGTAATATCCAGAGGAAACCCACACAGACACGGGGAGAATCTGAAAACTCCACACAGACAGTCGCCTGTGGATGGAATTGAACCCGGGCCTCTGGCACTGTGAGGCAGCAATGGTAACCACTGAGCCACCGTGCCATCCCTTACGTTTCTTGGAGTTTAAAGGGTTGTGAATCACTGCACAGCAGAGGTGTTGAGAAGCATAGTCTGCATGAGGGAGCCTTTTTGAAAGCTAAGTTCAAAGGGTCCTCCTTATGTTGTCATCCATCTTACAAGCTGTGTCCCCCTAACATCTCCCCAAGATCTCTGGTTACTCTGGCTATGGTGCAGTAGACAAAATGGAACCAAGTGAAAGAAGTCCCACTCAGATTGATAACAGTAGAGAGAAGTGAAGAAGAATGGCATTGTCATTTGTGCAAAAGGCTGCAGAGATGTCAAAGAGAATGAGGAGGAAAAGTTTACCTTTATTGCAGTCACTTAGCACGTATTTTGTGACTTTAATAATAGCCACTTTGATGCTGTGGCAGGGGAACGATCTGATCAAATAAACCTGATCAAATACAGAGTTATGGGAAAGTCGGAATGGATTTGGAAGCAACAATATGTTCACCAAATTTGGAGAGCATAGAGGTTGACCATAAGATGATTGTTTGCAGGGACAGTGTGATATAGGTTTTATTTTTTAAGGAGAGGAGTAATGATTCCAGACTTAAGTCTTACTTCCATTGTTTGGAACACTGGTGAAACCACTGCTGGAGTATTGTGTGCAGATTTGATCCCTTGCCTAAAAAAGGATGTATTTGCCCTGGAGAGAGTGTGGATGTTCACCAGATGGATTCCTGGAAATGGCAGGACTATTGCATGAGCAGAAATTGAGAAAACTGGGCCTGTAATCTCCAGTGTTTGGAAGAAAGAGAGAAGATCTCGTAGAAACTTACAATGCTTGCATTCCTGGTTGTCCCTGGAAAAGTGAGCAGTTTTAGTCCACGAGAGAAAGGTCAGGCAATATGTTAAGTCAGATCTGGCAGTGAATGGCTAAGGTAATTGACCACTTCAATCTTTCAAGACAGTGTCCCCTGGACCTAAGAAAGCAGACAAGAGTGCAGTACTGGAGGAATGGAAGGCGTAAGAGAGAGTGATTAGTTTCACCAAGAATGAGGACACTGATGAGTCCATGCCTTTAGATTAATAGCCCAATAATATAATGACTATGTTATTTTGCAATCAGTACACATTTATGTCTGCATTGCAGTACAGTCAAACTAATGGAAAAATAAATGATGATTGATTTTATTAAAAAATGTAATTATTTGTGGTGATGATGAATTAGTACTCAGTTTATTTGCAGTGAAATAATCCCTTAGAAGAGACTGGCAGCTACACTTGCTGGTACAAATGCTAAAAATAAACTGATATTTCATTAAATTGAATTGTTGCTTCGTTGATGTTTGTCAAGCTCATTTTGAATTAATCATTATGTACATATAATACAAACTTGTCCATTGAAACAAAAAGGAATGTAGCCTTTCCTCAAAGGCATTGGGTAGAAATATGTTTGAGCAGATTCTTTTAACTTATGGTATGTTTCTAGTGATGTCATAGAGTGTCATGAATACAATTTGAATAATTTTGTTTAGTTATAGATTGGGTGGTGTACTGCATCCATAATGCCACTTTAACAGTAACATTGTCCTTGGCGAAGATATTCTTAATGGAAAGCTAAATCCACAAAGAGAAAGAATTAGATGACTATGAGATAGAAACAAAGGGAGGCCATTTGGCCTGTCATCTCTGTGTCGGTTGAGAAAGGGTCAAATCCCACTTTCCAGCTTTTGTTTCGTGACTACATCTATATAGCATCATAAATACACATCCAAGTGTTTCTAAATATAACATCCTCTCAGTGGGAAAAAAAGTATTCTTCATCTATCCTACTCTTGTCTCTTATCCACCTTCTTATCATTCCTAAACCTCTCCTTTCATGTAAACTCCCCAACTCTATTCATAGCCATGAATTTGACCTTCATATCTAATAAGGTCTTGCCCGTCCTGTTGTGTCAAACACAGATCAGGACAGCTGATGTTTTTTGTTTCATTGTCCATCCACATCCTCCTTCCACACACTCCATCCCTACTTTCTTCATGCCCTGGAAAACAACTATCCCTCAGTTCTTTTGTAACCACATTGACTAGCCTTTGGTGATAGAATCATAGAATCCTTACAGTGTGGAAGCAGGTCATTTGGCCCATCAAATCCACATCAACCCTTCCAAAGTGCATCCCACCCAGACCCACCCCTACCGTACCCTGTAACCTTGTATTCACCCTGGCTAATCCACCTAGCCTGCACATCCCTGAATATTATGGGCAATTTGGCGTAGCCAATCCACCTAACCTGCACACCTTTAGACTGTGGGAGGAAACTGGAGCACCCGGAAGAAATGGGAGAATGTGTAAACTCCACACCGACAGTCATCCAAAGGTGGAATCGAACCCAGGTCCCTGGCGCTGTGAGCCGTGCTAATTGCTGAGCCACCATGCCACCCTCTGGTGCTTTGGACACCAAAGCATTTTTGCAATTGCTCCTTTGTTTTTTTTCAGTAGAACCATTCTCTCTGTCATCTTGGCCTTTCCCCTTGATATAGTCTTCATCGCACTCCCTTCACTCTCGGTGAAGCAGACTTGGACCTACAAACCAGCTGTGCAAGCTTCACTGACAGCAATTCATTCAACTTCTACTTTATTGAATACTCAGTAGTTAGGACTGCTGCCTCAAGCACCAGGTACCTGGGTTCCATTTCACCCTTGGGTGACTGTGTAGAGTTTACACATTCTGCCTGTGTCTGTATGGGTTTCCTCTGGGTGCTCCAGTTTCCTCCCACAGTCCAAAGATGTGCAGGTAATGTGGATTGGCCATGCTAAATTGCCCATAATTTCCAGGGATGTGTAGGCTAGGTGGATTAACCATGGGAAATACAGAGTTACTAGGATAGGGTCAGGGGCTGGGTTTAGGTGGGACACTCTCTGTGGGGTCACTGTGGACTCAAGGGGCCAAATGGCCTGCTTCCATATTGTAGAAATTCTATGATTCTAAATAGAATAAGAACGCACTTTAAAAAGCATGAATAATGTGTATTGATCAGTAGAGGAGTTGAGGTCTGGGACAGATCAGCTATGAACTTATACAACATTGGTACAGGGTTAAGAGGATAGATACCGTTCTTATTTCTTATGTTCCTACTTTAGGAAAGTGAAACACTTTCACTTTATTGTTGGTCACTTCATATGATCTCCATCTCCATATTGGGGCGAAGAAAGACCAATGCTAAATTAGTTAAAAATACTTGAATTGCATTCTCCCAGTGAAAAGCCTTTGAAATAGGTACTGCTCAAATTAATTCTCCCTTTCAAAAGGAAGGCAGTGGGACTGAGCTTGTCAGGAGGAACATTACTGGTAATTTCATCGGAGACAGTTCAGTGAATGTTCATTCGAGTAATTCCAGAGATGAAAGGCTTGCCTATTGAAGAGAGCTGTTTAGAAGAATGAGTGGGAATCCAATTGAGCTGTAAAAGATGTTAAATGTGGTTGACAAAGTAGATGTAGAACAGATATTTCCCATATTTGGGCAATCTAGAATGGGAGATCATAATTTTATGCCAAGGAGCAGCTGATTTCAAACCAAGATGAGGAGGAATTACTTCTGTCAAAGGGCTGTGGAATTTAATACACTTGAATGTGGTGGATGCTGGGACACTGAATAAATGTAAGGAGAGTTTTACAAATATATTAAGGACAAAATGAGATAATAGGACCCCTCAAAGATCAGCAAGGCGGCCTTTGTGTGGAGCCACAGAAAATGGGGGAGATACTAAACAAATATTTTGCATCAGTATTTACTGTGGAAAAGGATATGGAAGATATAGACTGTAGGGAAATAGATGGTGACATCTTGCAAAATGTCCAGATTACAGAGGAGGAAGTGCTGAATGTCTTGAAA
>NC_057713.1:80902828-80929405 GCF_004010195.1 Chiloscyllium plagiosum | reverse complement strand
TCCTTGAAAGTGGAGTCACAGGTAGATAGGATAGTGAAGAAGGCGTTTGGTATGCTTTCCTTTATTGGTCAGAGTATTGAGTACAGGCATTGGGAGGTCATGTTGTGGCTGTACAGGACATTGGTTAGGCCACTGTTGGAATATTGTGTGCAATTCTGGTCTCCTTCCTATTGGAAAGATGTTGTGAAACTTGAAAGGGTTCAGAAAAGATTTACAAGGATGTTGCCAGGGTTGGAAGATTTGAGCTATAGGGAGAGGCTGAACAGGCTGGGTCTGTTTTCCTGGAGCGTTGGAGGCTGAGGGGTGACCTTATAGAGATTTACAAAATTATGAGGGGCATGGATAGATAAATAGACAACGTCTTTTCCCTGGTGTCTGAGAGTCCAGAACTAGAGGGCATAGGTTTGGGGTGAGGGGGTAAAGATATAAAAGAGACCTAAGGGGCAATGTTTTCACACAGAGGGTGGTATGTGTATGGAATGAGCTGCCAGAGGATGTGGTAGAGGCTGTTACAATTGCAACATTTAAGAGGCATTTGGATGGGTATATGAATAGGAAGGGTTTGGAGGGATATGGGCCAGGTGCTGGCAGGTGGGACTAGATTGGGTTGGGATATCTGGTCGGCATGGACAGGTTGGACTGAAGGGTCTGTTTCCATACTGCATATCTCTATGACTCTAAGAGATAGACAGGTTTTTACTGAGTAATGGGCTAACTGGTTATGGGGAGTAGGTAGGAAATGGTGCTGAGGAAGAGAGAGACAGATTTTTCCTTAGTAATGGGCTGAAGGGTTATGGGGAGTAGGCAGGAAAATGGTATTGAAACCAAGATGAGATCATCCAGAATCTAATTAAATGGTGAAACAGGGGCGAGGGGCTGACTTGCTCCATGTTCTTATAGTCTTATGGCCAACCACTTGTTGTCAATATCTAGTTGATTACTCATATGCTTTGGAGTATTAGATTTATGAATTTAAGTTTTAGCTGTAGGAAATAAGGACTTCTGATTATGAAACTGATAAACAATCCTGAAATAAATGCAATATAAATTGATTTGGAACTTGTTGTATTTAAAAGGTGGCTTGTATTTGTCTTGCATTGTCAACAGTTGATCTCTGTGCTTGTAATTTGAGCTAGGGAGTCTGAAGAAACGATTGTACACTCCATTAGTGAAATAGTTTAGTCATATGAATTGCAGAATCAAAGAACTATGTTGAAGATAAATAATTGGATTTCATTTCTAGTTGAATCATCACAAAGAATGCCATTATCACAGATATCGTAATTTAGGCTGGAACCTTGGTTACAAGGTTATTTTATTTAATACTATCCATTCATGTTTGCTAACAAAAGCAGACAGTTCAGTTTGTGAACAAAAAGAAAGACCTACAACTTTGCTTGGTGAAGACTGAATTTCATTAGATTTTGCAAGCCAACATGATATTAAAGTTAAAGTCTGCAATTTAAGCAAAAAAAGAACTTCATTATTAACCATGTGGAATACAGATGGAGCTGTATCTTAGTTTGGATTTTGTGAGGGGAAAAAAGGCTTGCAGCTTCTAAAGAAATCTACAGTGAGCCTCACACAGCCTTGTGGTAATAAGCAGTCAGCAGAGTTAGCTGGGAAGCTAGGCCAATGCAGTTGGGTATCTGCCAGAAACCCAGACAAGTTACTGAAGCATCTACTTTCATGAGGAATGGAAAGAAAAGGTAGAAGATTTTGTCGCCAAAAGCCTAATGAACAGATTTGCATGAATCTTCCAAGAGGAGTTGGAAGGAAAATATAAGGAAAAGTTAAGTCAATTTCAGAGGACTGTGACATACATTTTGGATTGGTCCCAAGAAAATGCAAACATTCATGATTTTTTAAGATAAGGAATCTCGTGTGGAGACGTGAAAAATAAAATTGAGTTCATAGTTCCCAGCCTTTATGAGCTATAGCGTTAACAGTACTGAACTTTGTTTCTTCCTTTCTCATTGCTATAGTGTTTTGTTTAAATGTGAGATGTAGTGACTTAGTTCTCATGGTTAATTGCATGGCATTCAGGTTTCTTCTTTAATCATTGACAGTTCTATATAGAATCATAGCCGTCTCTTGATTCCTAGATCATGCTGAAATGACAGCTAACAGCTGGATCGTAAGAGTGGAATGATAATGAGCTGTATTGCCCACTTCCAGTCTGGGATTCTGTTCCTGATTGATGTTAATTGCCTCATGTTACAAGATGCATTAAGTGTTGTCATGGGATAAGAGAGGGATGAAATATGAGTCATAGGCTTTGGAGAGCTCTATATCTGTGATAACGGTACAGCTTTAAATAATTGTATATAATATCAGAATTTCTGAAGAAAGATAGTATAGCTTTACAAAATCTGGAAATGCTAACTTGTGGTGTTCTTTGCACAAGGACACCCAAATCCATCTGAGTAGCAACATCTATAAGTGACACTCCTTGTAAATACTATTCTAATGTTAGATCAATCAGGAATGGCAACCCCAACAGCATGTTTGAAAGCCATTTGGGAAAGATAGCAGCAGAGAGTGAGATGGTATATACTGAAAAGTAGTCCTTTCTGTTGTTTTGTTCTTTGCTACACTTAAAAGACACCCTTCCTTGGTTTGAATAAACCTTGTTTGTTGTGAAGATTACCTGCCCGTATGTGTCTGATTGATCTCTGGACCTTTGGTCAGCTTCATTCTGCTGCTACAATCAGGAATGTGGTCAGTGTCAAGCCTAGCAAGTGCCTCCATGGTTAAATAACATGTTGACCCATGCTGTCTAGAGTTAAACTTGAAAAATGAACATTGGGTGAAATGCCAAAGAGTTAGCGACATTTATTGAACTCCATCTCAAAAACAGTTGTGTTGCAAGTGAAAAATTGGACTAAGATAACAAATACAAGTCAACGTTTTAGCTGAGGAAGCAGAGCTGTTTCTGTTGAAAATTTGATTTCTTAGCTTTCTTAGTATGCTCTTAGTGACTAACTGTTTGGATCTGCTTTCTTTACAGCTAGAAAGACTTCAGGCTGAGAACACTGCTGAGTGGGGGAAACGAGAACGATTAGAAACAGAGAAACTGAGTCTGGAGAGGGATAACAAAAAGTTAAAAGTCCAGATTGAAGATATGGAGAAACTGCTGGCAAAGAGGAGTGAACATAACACAAACATCATCGATTCAGATTTCAAAGCAATGCAGTGTGAGCTGTTTGAGAAGAATAAGGTAAGAATGGCATGGTTCTTATGCAGTGAAAACTTCAGACGTTTAGATTAAAATGGCAGAATTTGTAATATGTCATTGAGCAACTGGAGGAGAGAAAGTATATTCAAGAATGCCTGGAAATTAAACTAAACAAAAATAAACACACAGAACTGCAGATGCTGGAAATCTGGAACAAAAACAGTGGGTGTTGCACAAAGTCAGCAGTCCTGGCACCATCTGTAAAAAGAGAACAGAGTTAATGTTTTGGGTCCAGTGACTCTTTGTCAGAACTGAAGGTAGTTGGGGAAGGGTAGAATTTATGCTGATGACGGGAAATTATCCTGGTTTATTAAAATACTAAACATGAACGAGCTTAGAGTATACTTACTGCACTTTTCCTCTAGAAGGTTATGTACCTTCCTGGAAATCTAAACTCTGTTGCGGAAGGGCTGTGACATAAGGAATCACACAAAAAACAAAAGATCAAATCCAGAAGGAAGCTAACAGCTATCTGAATACATCCATATTTACAGTAGTCTGTACATCTGGTGGGAAAACGTTGCACCACCTGCTGAACAACTTTGTGGCTCAGGCTATTTCTCAGAGGACCGGTTTTAATGCTTTCTGCAAGTGCGTTTTAAGGTGATCATGTGGAGAGGCTCATAGCTGATTTATGGTTCCCATTGCATAACTTTGTTTCCACATCTGATACAGTTAAATATAAACAGTGATTAACATTTAAATGACTGTTAAATGACTTCATTTATAAGTCAAAGACTTCTCCAAGTACAGTTGGTGAAGTGTTGCCTTGTTTGTCAGCGTGTTCAGTATTTACTGGTTATCTTATGACAATGTTTGACAAATTTAATCGAGGTTTTTGGGGATCTAACTAATGGCTCAGATAAAGCAGAGCCAATTGATGTAGAATCCGATAAGGTGCCACACAAAGAATTAATTCTCAAGGTGAAGGTTTCAGAGACATGTAGACAGGTTACATGAGTGAGGAAGGTTTGGGGAAATGAAAATGAGTGAGGGAAGATGTTGCAAGCAATAGAAAGAGCATGACCCTTGGTGGGAGGTGGGTGCAGTAGAACAGAGAAGGGTGTAGCACTTACCCTGATGGAGAGGATTGGCTATTCCTCTGGACGACCGGATGGTGTTGACATTCCTTTTTTAGACCGTGAACCAGAGTGAGAGACAGAAACGGTAAAATGGCCTTCAGTTGTCTTTATTCAGAGAATTTGCTATTGCAAATTTCTGAGCTGAAGCTACAGCACTGAGTGGAAGTGGCTTTCTTATACCATACCATAACACACAGCTCATTAATATGATCAACATTTTCAGGATACATGTATCAATACATTAAAGGGTTTCACATTTCCGGAATGCAATTGGCAGTTCATTGATATGTCTCACATTTATAGGGTGCAGTTATCAATTCATTGAAAAACACTTGAAACTGACCCATTCAGATTGGTATTTGAAATTTGTCTGTTCAGTTAAATGGCTTACACCAAATGTAAACACTCCATCTTTACCCCCTGCTGTGCGCTCAAAGGGTTTATACTATGTTAAATGGTCACACCTACCTGCTCTCTTTAGTTCCCTTTTTATCACTATTGTTGCCACTGGAAATTTGCTATAAATTCTGTGCCTTACAATTGTGTCCTCTGATGAAGGAGCGGTGCTCCGAAAGCTAGTGTGCTTCTGATTAAACCTGTTGGACTATAATCTGGTGTTGTGTGATTTTCAACTTTGTACACCCTACAATGGTGACCTCAGACCAGGGTCTGGTGTCATGGCCTCATTAGCCAATCATCTGGGAAGAGGAATCCATGCCTTTGTATCATCCTGTCCACCAGGACTTCCAGCTCCCTGTTGGAAAATCGCAGCATCAGTTTCCTGTTCTCCATTATCAAGAGGGCAACACTGGAATTTCCAGCAACACATTTCCATCTTTGTATCATCCTGTCCACCAGGACTTCCAGCTCCCTGTTGGAAAATCGCAGCATCAGTTTCCTGTTCTCCATTATCAAGAGGGCAACACTGGAATGCCAGTGCTCATCCAACACCTTATATATATGGTGCAGGGCAACAGAGAAACTAGTCTTCTCATGAGTGGAGAATCCTTCCATGTAGGGTGCATGCTTAGATGGAACTAGAAGTGGGCAAAAGGGACATCGGAGGGGTAGGAGGCTGGGTGGAGAGTAAATGAGGTGAGTTTGGGAGCACAAGGCAAGAGAACTCGCTTGGTTTTATGGCTGGAAATCCTGTAAGAAACTCTACAAAAGTGACACTTTGCCAAAAAGAGGTAAGGTTCAGCCCATGGATTTTGATACCAAGTATAATTGTCCAATTTCTTCCCCTGACTTCAAACTACTAGGCCATAATGGCTTGAAATTGAGATGGAATAATTTGAAATAGTTTAAGTATGCCATCTTTGAAAGTCAGTTCTATACAATGTACTACTCTTTCTGTTTTTGATGAAATTTTCACGTAAAATCTTGCTGGTTAAATGCTGATTGTTCCATGACCTTTTCCTCAGATGCGTGATACGTAGGAGCCAATCAATAATAGAAAATTGCCTACTAATAACCCTGCCTAATATTGCTGCTGATTCCAGAAGATTGTGTTATGGGTTACATTAATTACTTGCTGATCAATACAAGTGGAATAATTATTTAAATGAATGCACCACAAAATATTTTCACTTTCAGATTCTGAGGGAAAACTGCCAGCGTTTGCACTAAAGTATAAACCAATAACTATTAAGACCCTTAGTCGGCTACTTCATTTTTGTTCATTTTAAATTAGTATAATTACTCTTCAGGCATTAAATGAGCTATTGTTTGACAGACTATGGGTTCATGATATTTTCCACAACTCTCCTTTCATGGGACTGAAAGAGTTGGGTGAGGGATTGGAGTTATCAGTCGTTTAACTGTTATGCAATTATTCCTATTAAAGTTGGTTTGGTATTAATTGTTTTGTACTTTTTGCTCTCCCCAAGAGGCACAATCCAGCCCTGGTCAAACAACTTTTCCTTGGGTCCTGGCAGTGGCATGTAGTGGTTGACTGGTAATATGTTTTTGTACATGCTAACTGTAAAAGTAAATAGTACTGATTTCTTCAAAATCTGACAGCTTCAAAACTCCCCACCTCCATCTCCTTACATAAGTATTTGACACTTGACAATGAGCAATTATATAGCTTTCATAATCTGACGCTACAATTCTAGATAAGGTTCTTTCATTATATTTGATGTGAATGAGAACCTGATTTTGTTCTCCTGATCCTAGAACTCTGTGGGAAGCTAGGGAAGTGATTGCTGGGCCTCTTGCTGAGATATTTATATCAATAATAGTCACAGATAAGGTGCTGGAAGACTGGAGGTTGGCTGATGTGGTATCATGATTTAAGAAAGGTGGTAAAGGCAAGTCAAGGAACTATAGACCTATGAGCCTGACCTCAGTGGTGGGCAAGTTGTTGGAGGGAATCCTGAGGGACAGGATTCACATGTATTTGGAAAAGCAAGGACTGATTAGGGATAGTCAACATGGCTTTGTCCATGGGAAACCATGTCTCATAAACTTGATTGGGTTTCTTGAAGAAGTAACAAAGATAATTAGTGAGGGCAGAGCGGTAGATGTGATCTATATAGACTTCAGTAAGGCATTCAGCAAGGTTCCCATGGGAGACTGTTTAGCAAGGTTAGATCTCATAGAATACAGGGAGAACTATCCATTTGGATATAGAACTGGCTCAAAGGTAGAAGACAGAGGGTGGTAGTGGAGGGTGTTTTTCAGACTGGAGGCCTGTGACCAGTGGAGTGCCACAAGGATCGGTGCTGGGTGCACTGCTTTTCATCATTTATATAAATGATTCAGATATGATCATAAGAGATATAGTTAATAAGTTTGCAGATGACACCAAAATTGGAGGTGTAGTGGATAGTGGAGAAGGTTACCTCAGAATACAATGGGATCTTGATCAGATGGGCCAATGGGCTGAAAAGTGGCAGATGGAGTTTAATTCAGATAAATGCGAGGTGCTGCATTTTGGGACAGCAAATTTTAGCAGGACATATACACTTCATGGTAAAGTCTTGGGGAGTTTTGCTGAACAAAGAGACCTAAGGTTTCAGAAAAGATTTACAAGGATGTTACCAGGGTTGGAGGATTTGAGCTATAGGGAGAGGCTGAATAGTCTAGGGCTGTTTTCCCTGGAGTGTCGGAGGCTGAGGGGTGACCTTATAGAGTTTATATAATCATGAGGAGCATGGATATGGTAAATAGACAAAGTCTTTTTCCTGGGGTCGGTGAGCCCAGAACTAGTGGGTATAGGTTTAGGGTGAGAGGGGAAAGATATAAAAGAGACCTAAGGGGCAATGTTTTCACGCAGAGGGTGGTATGTGTATGGAATGAGCTGCCAGAGGAAATGATGGAGGCTAGTACAATTGCAATGTTTAAAAGGCATCTGTATGGGTATATGAATAGGAAGGGTTTGAAGGAATACAGGCCACGTGCTGGCAGGTGGGACTAGATTGGGTTGGGATATCTGGTCGGCATGGATGGGTTGGACTGAAGTGTCTGTTTCCATGCTGTACGTCTCTATGACTCTATGACAAAGGTCAGACTGACATTAAGTGAGGAAGTAAAGGAAGGGAAGTTCTGATTTCAGGAATCCTGACACCATTCCCCTCCCCTGCTATTTTCAAGAGAGTGGGTTAAGGGTGAGGATTGTGCATTGTGGAGGTGTTGCTTTCAGATCCCCTGTAATTTTCATGGACTCAGGCAGCTCACGAAGGCTTCTAGATAGACATCTTTCACATCAGGTCAGGAAGGGGTGTGAACTATGGAGAAGCTTATCCTTGGAATCAGAAACCTTTTGAAGTTAAAAGTTGCATTAGATTGTGATTAAAGTGCTTTTCTGAATTCAACAATATTGAGTTTCCGATTTTAATGTATTATTTGGACCATGAACTATGAGTTTTACATTGACTGTCCACCATAGTTCGAGCCTTTGAAAAAGCTGAACAATTGGCTGACCTATTAATTGACAGCCTGGTCATCTCTTCAGACAGTTTCAAAGGTTTTAATGTATTCATCTCTGAAGGTTTTTATTGTTACAGTTGTGTAATTGGTTTTAATTATGAATACAAGAGTAGTGGCCCTGACGTCAGTCCGACTGCACCATGAAAATAGTTTGGGTTGGACACTGCTGAACTGGAGGTTGGGATTGCAAAGTTTGGGTGGGGGGGGGGATGGTGATGGCTGGGGGAGGTGCTATCAGCTGGCATGGACCTTCAGTCATGATTGGGAAATGTTTTCCCAGGAAATGTTGAATTATTAAGGATGAAACATTGTGAATAAATTTGAATTCTTCTACACTTCACATTAGTAAGTTGTTAACAGTATGATTTAGATTTACAGATGATCTCCTGGAACTTCACCTGCAGTACCTTCATTACCTGTCTATAAGAAATATCATTGTTCTCATGCACACAGGCTCCCCATTCTTTACAATGAGTTGATTTACTTTCCCTTTGCTCCATGAATTCAGCCAGGCACTCTTTTTCTCTTTGACCCAGTTTGAACTGGTATTTTTCATCACCCTCTATTCAGGCTAGCAATCTTCATCTCTCATTTCAAGCTATTTAGCCTTTTCTCTATTTTCTTCATTTCCTTCTTCTTATGCCTTCTTCACTCTCACGTATCAGCCTTCTCTCCCTTACTTCTTTTTCTCTCTCCATCATTTCCATACATTTTCAGTATCAATCATTGCAAAGGTCTGAAAGGGGTTCATACTGGCTGGGTGTTGTAAATATTGCTCACTGTGATAATGCCACCAGGACTGGAAGGGAGGTTAACTCAGGATCTTGAGGAGGTTAAATCTAGGACAATGTCCTCTGACAGTCTCTGTAATAATGTGTACCACATACTTATCAATTCAGGTCTTTGAGTGGACACCTAACAATTATTTCTAAGCAGTTGTCTATGATTTTACACAGTTTGGGATTTAATGAACAGCTTCATAAGAACATATAAAATAGGAGCAAGAGTAGGCCATCTGGCCTGTTGAGCCCTTACCACCATTCAGTAAGATCATGGCTGATCTTTTCAAGAACTCTGTTCCACTTACCTGCACGCTCACCATAACCCTTAAATCCTTTACTGTTCAAAAAATCTATCTATCTTTGTCTTAAAAACACTCAGCGAGGTAGCCTTGACTGCTTCACTGGGGAGGGAATTCCACAGATTCACAACCCTTTGGGTGAAGAAGTTCTTCCTCAAATCAGTCCTAAAGCTGATCCCAAATCTGAGACCAAAACTGTACACAGTACTCGGGTGTGGCCTCACCAGCACCATATGCTACTGCAGCAAAACCTCTCTATTTTTAAACTCCATCCTATACCGATTCAGGCCCTCAGATCTCCAACCCAGTTAAATCTGCTGGTGTCAAGGCAAGCCTTCAGTGCCATTTCTGGAAGTTATTTACTCTCCATGGGCTGACTGATAACTTCTTCCCAATGAGCATGCTTTTTCAGCATTTGCCAGGAAGTGGTAGCCTCTAGGAAATGCCCATCAGTGTTCATCATTGAGAGTGCGGCCCTCGTACTGGCCAAAATTCCAAAATCTCAACATGAGTCTTCAGAAAGAGACTGTGATTCTCATCTTGTGTCATGCACTTTTAAGGTCCTCATCTGTGCATTTGGAATAGCAGTTTCCTGCTCAAAATCCAGGCCTAAATATTTTCTCCTCTTTCAGCTGGTTGTAAGAAACTTAGCAAAATAAGCGATAGCCTTGGTGATCATCGACGCAAAGTTGAAGCAAGTAAATCCCAAAGAAATCTTGCTTTTACCTGAACAAACAAAAAGGTTTCTACAATGAATAAGCAAGTGCACAATTCAAACCCGCACATACTTCAGTGTCCTTTGAAAAACACATTAAAATATTGCACTCGAAGTCTGCTTACCTATTAGACATCTTTGTTTGGGCTCTGATGAAGAGTCATCTAGATTTGAAACATTAGCTTGCTCTCTCTCCATGGATGCTGTCCGATCTGCTGTGATCTTCAGCATTTGTTGATTTCAGTGCAGATTCCAGCATCTGCAATGATTTGTTACTATGTTTGGGCTATGATTTGCCATGGGTTACAAACATTCAGCTCTTTGATGATTACTGAATCAAATTTGAAGCAGGTAACTCCCAGAGAAGGCTTGCTTTTAGCTGGGAAAACATTCGGTTCCTACACTGGGTGTATTTGCCCAGTGAGGGATTAATATTGCTCTATTTATTAGACTGCAGAGAAAAATTCATTTCACACTTAACACAATAGAAATATATAAAAAATATTGATAAAGGTGAGCTTTACAGTGCCAGCTTATCCTCTGCAAACATAAATAAGATATAAACGTCACCATTGTCTTCAAGGTCATGTGAACAGCAGCACCATGGGAATTGATTATTTTCTTTATTCTTGTACAGCTTAGAGAGACTTGTTCCCCTTCATCTGCTGCTGTTAGGTTGTGCAGGTCGCAGGTCAATGGAGCCTCGGTAAATAGTATACAATAATGTTGATCCAAAGAGTAGTTCAAACAGAAATACATATTTGTTGTGTGACCTGATCGATGTATATATTTTCATTGCACATTATTCTTGTAGACAGTAAAGCATATAAATAAACAAATATGTATCATATTACTGATCAAATTTAATTCCCTATAACTATGACCTTTCCTACTTTAAATGATAGATGCATCTGCTTTCAGTTCTTCCTTAGCTCAAATCAAGTGATAGGATTGACAACTCAATGGAATTTTTCTCAATGAAAATATCATCATCTTTACATCAAAGCATTATTACTGCAAAGATAATTGCTTATAATGTAAAACACATAGCTGTTGCATCTGCATTTTGAAAAGAGAGAAAGAAGATGTTATACTGCACCCATGACTTCTCTGGGGTGCGCTGCTTAGATTAGCAGGATGACATTCACTGTGGCATTGTGTTTGGTGCTGTGAGAGATTATGGTAAAGATGTGACATAAATTTTAACCCCTTCACAACTAGCCTCTGAAGTATTTCAAACCAGAGAATGAAAGGGATGCAGAAATGTTCCCTTTCATCTAGTCTGGCTAAGATGCACACAATGGGACTATGACTTAGATGTCTTCATGGTCCTTTGGATAGCACTGGAGCATGGGCTGAACAGCTTTTCAAGGTAGTATTTCTCACCAGCAAAACCAGTGAAGAAATTGGAACGGACATCCCTTCATGTAAAAACAGTAATTTAATCCTGTATGCATGCAAACATATGCAATGTTGTTGAAAATGCATTTTGGCACCCATATTAACAGGGGAAAGCATTTGGAATACGGGTGGTATCTTATGGATTGGCAAATTGGAAACCACATTTTTTTTCCATTCATTTGTGGGTTGTTGGCATGGCTGGCCAGCATTTATTGCTTGTCCCTGGTTGCCCTGAGAAGGTGATGGTGAGCTGCCTTCTTGAACTGCTGCAATCCACTGCTGTAGGTTGACCCACAATGCTATTAGGGAGGAGTTTTGATCCAGCAAAATGTTTTCCCAAGGAATTTGATCACCAACACAAGGGGTAATTTGACTGAAGCTGTTAAGTCCCTGAATGGTCTTGATAAGGTGGACGTGGAAAGTAAAGCTATTTCCACTTATGTGTGAGTCCAGATCTAGAGAGTATGGTTTTAAAATTAAGGGTTGTCCTTTCAGAACAAAGATGAGGCAGTTTTTTTTTAATCTGGGGGTTATGCGACTCAGGAACTCTCTGCCTCAGAAGATGGTGTAGGCAAGGTCATTGAATGTTTTAAGGTGGATAGATTCTTTCTAGTGAAGGGAACCAAAGGTTAGTGGGGATAGATGGAAGCATGGAATTCAGAACACAAACAGATCAGCCACATTCAGATTGAATGGCAGAGTAGCGCCTTGGAGAGTCAAATAGCCTATTTATGTTAAGGATTAGCATGATTCTGTCCTGTTTCCACTAAAACCAGAAGGGAGCAGAATTGAGGTGGTTCAGTTTTCACATGTTCTGATCACATAATCTGAACTATCAACATCTTATCTCCACCAGCACCCTACAACTTCCTTACCCCATCCCCCAAACTACAGCATCAATGCTGTCCCCTCCACACTTCACTTTAGCTCTGATGAAGAGTCATCTAGACTTGAAATGTTAGCTTGCTCTCTCCATGGATCCTACCTCCTGCGTTCTCCAGCATTTCTTGTTTTCAATACAGATTCCAGCATCTGCAGTAATTTGCTCAAGGTTCAGTTTTAATTTGATTTTAAAACAAAATCAATGCAACCTAGCCAATTTTGGGATTAAAGTTGTTGTAGATGATTGTGATGTTGTCATGTGGACAGTGACTCTTGTTACATCGGCACAGAAATGGATTTATTAAGCACACACTAATTGAACGTGTACTTGTTTTAAAAGTCAGCTCTTGGACTTTGCAGAATTTGATCGGTGAACGGCCTTCCAAACTTGTGGTTTATTTCTGTGAGTGAAGTGATAAAATTGAGAGGGATCAGTGTGAAGTTGCACCCCGTGGAAAAACTATATTTCATTATAGTCTGTCAGGAACTTTTCAATGTCACACTGGACCACTTTTGTTATGGTGTCAGCTAAACAGTGGGAGTGTTCCTCCGACTAATGAATAACTGTGAAAGGCAATAAGAGGACTATAAACTCAATTGTTAGTATTAGCTCAAGGGGATACACAGCATTCTGTACAAAGTACCAGCATTCCTTTCTGTGATAATTGAAATATCTGGCAACAGCTAATGCCAAGATTAGGCAAAATAGAACTCAAAACCTATGATGAAATTCTAAAATCGGAGAGAAATCTAATGCTGTAAGTTGCAATAAATAGTAAAAGTTCTAAGTAACCCATTAATTGAAGTGGCTCAATAACCTTCGGTTATGTCCCCCAAGACTGACTCTTGGTGATTGTTGACTGAATCATACCATAGGGTCATAGATTTTACTACAGATTGGGTGGCAAGACAGATCTTGAGCCTACATCAGCTGGACTGGGGTTTGAACTCTGTGCTGTTGCTGTGCTTCTGAACTGCATATGAGCCATCTAACTAGCCAGCCTCAAAATATTTCTGGATTAGTGGTGCTGGAAGAGCATAGCAGTTCAGGCAGCATCCGAGGAGCAGTAAAATCTATGTTTCGGGCAAAAGCCCTTCATTCCTGCTGTGCTCATCCAGCACTACTAATCCAGAATCTGGTGTCCAGCATCTGTAGTCATTGTTTTTACTTAGCCTCAAAATATTAGCAGATGGAACTCCAAAATGCAAATTCAAATTTGTTTAGAAAGAGTTTGCACCAAAATTACACCTCAATATTACTTGAATTTTCCAAAGTACTTTATAGCCAATAAAGTACAGGAAGACAATCCTTTGTTCGAAATCCCGAACTCCGAAAAGCTCCGAAGTCCGAAGGTTTTTTTGTCATTAACAAGGTTGTTTGGTGTGCAAGCAGTTAACACAAGTCCACACCCACTTGATGCGTGTCACTCAGGTGCGATGTGGGAGGGCGTGGCCCAGCACTGGCAGGCCTCAATTCTCTCTCAAGCCCCGACTAACTGAAATGAGTCTGCTCCTTCGGTAAGATTTTTTAAAATTTCGCCATCAAACTATCACTTATTCTGAAATTCAAAAAATTCTGAATTCTGAAAACCAGCTGGTCCTGACCATTTCAGATAAAGGTTTGTGCACCTGTACTTTAAAAGTTTCTTCAAGTGTTGTAATGCAGCCTTATCTAGGTCAATTGTACTCCACCACACAAAAGTAAATGAAAAAAAAAAGCCAATAAAATAGTTTTTGGTGTTTTTTGGAAGATATTTTGGTAAACAGAACTCCTTTCTCTTCAATAGATGCCATGGGATTTTTCACATCTTCTTGAATATTGGGGTTGTTAGTTTATCACCTCATCTAGAAGGCAGATATGTGACAATGAGTCTCAGCCTATATATATCATGTGCCTAAGGTTTTTAATGAGGCTTGAATCTGAGACCACCAATTTCAAATTTAACCAAGTTCGCCCTCAGTTGTTATCCTGGGAATTTTTTTCTTTGGTTGCTGGATGACTGGAATGGGGCATTTGTTGTAATTTGAAAGTATTCTCTGTGAGAAGAGGGCAAACCAGCAAGACTTGTAGTATGTACCCAAATGTGAAGTCAAGGACTGTAGGAATACCTGTGTTCCAAACATCCTTCCTCATTTGAAGGAGGGAGTGAATTGGCCAGCCGTGAAAGCTGAGGAAAGAGTAAAGAAGTTAATTAGCAATTTTCCTCTAAGTTTAGCATTGCATGATCTATCTAATAACTTATTTAAAATCCAAAGGACATTTAATTTTCAGCATTTAGCCCCTAATCTGTCCAAGTTTTATTTTGTGTATCAATATAAAAGATGCAGCTGATGAAGGATCCTGAATCGAAATGTCGACTTTCCTGCTCCTCTGATGTTGTCTGACCAGCTGTGTTTTTCCAGCTCCACATTTTATCAACTAGTTGGAAGGATCATCTGGATTGGGCCTGTAGTAATTCACTTTGATGCTTGCACTGCTGGTTGCACAGCCTGCCAGGAATGCACTTTATCTGGACTAAAAGCTACCTCAGCTTGTATCACGTTACCCTCCCAATATATTAGTAATGTTACAAACTGAATGATATTTGCTGGACAAAAGAGCAACTCCAAAAATAACAACTCTCTCTACCTTGCATCTAGGAGTTTGAATTTCCTAATCACTGAATTTCTGGGTGAGGAAATTGTCAGTTAAAATGCATTCTTGCAGCAAGGAGTCTGTCAGATGGATTCTTATTCTAGCTGCTTTCAAATCATTAGCTGTTTTAGTCGCCAAATCTATCGTGACAGGTTGTCAACCTGCAAGTTGATATTAATCAATAATTGTGTGTTTTAAATATTTTATTAGCCTTCACTGCACTGCTACTTGCACTTAACAACTAACAGGAGATCAGTAATTCATTTGCACACGTTAATGATGTGGAAAGGTTTTCTTTCTTAGAAAAATGATCATATTTTAGATGCTGAAATCTCTGTCAGTCCTGTCAAAACACAAAATTTCA
The DNA here is from genome assembly GCF_004010195.1 of Chiloscyllium plagiosum. NCBI lineage: Eukaryota > Metazoa > Chordata > Chondrichthyes > Orectolobiformes > Hemiscylliidae > Chiloscyllium > Chiloscyllium plagiosum. The sequence continues at coordinate 80,914,074 of NC_057713.1, read as the reverse complement.
CTTGAAGAAAATGCCAGCGGCAAAAACTTGCATTTTAAAAAAAATGCGTAATGGTTTTACTTTGTCAAATAATTATTTTCTAGGATTGTAAGCACAAATATTCTTTTTAATGAAGTCAGTGTTTATCACTGGTCCCAAATGGATGTTTTGCATTGGTGGAGCATGTCACTACAAATACATTGTAATTGTGATTCCTCCAAGTTCTGGTTTATTCCAGCTTGGGAATTTATACCAGAGTTGTAGTTGTAAATAGATTCTGATTCTGGGTCTTACTATGATTGATATTTGCAAATTACTTTGACTTATGATGATTACAATAAAAATAATGACTGCGATTAAAGGGGATGAGGTGGCAGTCTCAAGTTAGGATCTTTATCTCAAGTTAAACTAACCAAATGTTACTAAAATTGGCACCAAAACTTCCTACACTAGGACGACCATTCTAAATCAGTGGCTATGGCAACTCAACAATTCTGATATGTGACAGTGTGGTGTAACACCACGACAACCCATCCACTAAAGATACAGTCCATGTGATACTTGAAATCAGGTACAAATGCAAGAAAGTAAAATACACTATTGGTAGGTTTAACTGGAATTTAATTATAAATCAACTCTAGTTTAGTGCTCGCCTAAACATTTGTATATTTAATTCATGGCAATTGACTCTTTATTCAGAGTTGAATTCACTCCATTTTAGTTACTTGGCTTTGCTACTGGCTAACCCTCAATCACATTTTTAAAAAAATTGTTAATATTGTGCACAGACTAAAATGGATCACATTTCATTTTTGCCTCTCACTTTTATTGACCTATCATTAACTAAGGTAGCATAAGAAAATCAGAACAGCAAAATGCCCATTGTGTCAACCCTGGCTGTTTGGATGTTTTTCTGATCCCACTTAAGTTAGTTTACAACTACTTTTTAGCAATATAATTACCAAGAGTGGGAGCTGAATTTTACAGCAGGAGAGAGGGATTGGAGGGGGAGGAGCATTGCTCACTCACTGTCCTGTTGAGAAACTGTCAGACAGAAGTCCCAATCTTGAGGGCTGAACCTTGCAGACAGCTACTAAATTGTTCCAAAAGCTCCAGAACTCTGCAGTTGCCACTACTGGGATTAAAAGCAGTCCCATTGAGAAGACTGAACTTGGGGGTAAATCCAGGAAATTTGGTCAATTGTATGCCATGTATCTAGCATTCTCCCTCCCATCGTCATGTCACTGACATTTATAGCATACTAGACGAGTGGGTGAAAATGTAGGAAACTAACCTGCCATCTGTTATGAAACAACTAAAGGTCTGTTTGACTTGTAAACAAGCAGATTGACCTAGATAATATGACGCCCTTATTGCAATATGGCTGAATTGAATAAAAAAGGGCAGGAAGGAGGAGAGGAAGTTATGAATAGGATGGCTTATGTGACATTGATTGTTCAGAAGGACGTACTCCAAGGTGGTTATGCTGGAATCTCCTTGCTCTCTAATGATGTACAAAATTCAGTGAAGATAAAATCGCCGTAGTCTTATGAGACCATAAGAGCTACTCTCTCATTGGAGAGAAATAGCTGCTGCTGGTTTAACCTGAGGGGAGAGGTTGAGAAGGAGAGTTCTTTATAGGAAGCTCAGGTGGTTCAGGAATCAAACCCATGCTGTTGGTTTACAAGGTATTGTAAACTAGCCATCCAGTCAACTGAGCTAACCAGCCCCCATCAAAGCTCAATAAACAGTCCTGTTGACCAAAATGTGCTCTTCATCCATTTCTGAACACTCTAACAATATCCTCCACCCATCACCAGTGCCTGTTTATATTCCCTTGATCATGATTACTTCCTGCACTTCAGCTTCTTATTAAAGATCCCCTCCAGAGAACAAGCAGGTCACTACGTTCTAATGATTGGCATCCACATTTAGTGACAATGATGATGATGTTAATGATGGAAAAGTGGCCGAAATTTGGGTGATCATCCATCCATTCTTTGATTTCTGAACTCCCGGCCATAATGTTTGTTTCGAAAATGGGCTGTAAAGAATTTCCACTCTACAATATCAAAATTTAATTTAAGGCATAATTTGCTGGGACAGGTGAAGATTGAACAAATCCTAAAAGGCCACACTTCTTTGTTAATCTGCAAACTTTTGAAAAAGGAATCAAGTTACCAGATGGGCAAGACTATAAGACTTCAAACCTCTATAGCTTCCATGTTTTTATTCACATATAATTTTTTGACATTCATTATCTCTTTTGTAACTGAACCACCTGATTCAAAGTTGTGTTTTTGTAGCGTGTTTATTAACAAAGCATTCTGAACCTCAAATGTAAAGCATTGTGTACACCATGAATATCTACTTGTATGTTTACAGTCGTTCAATAAACAAAACAGACCGTTTACAAAGTACTGGTGTTAGGAATGGAAAAAATTGAGTTTAAGAACAGTGGTTGATACATAAAATCAGGACTTTACAAGGTTTTTAAAGTGAGACAAAGATATAGAGAGGGGGAAGATTAGGGACATTGCTGCAGGGAGTATTGCACAGCCAGCTACAACTTCTGCAAGAAGCAGAGAATGCAAGGAATACCAAATTGTACTGGTGGAATAGTACAGAGCTTCACTGGTGGAAGTAGTATACCACAGGGCAATAGAGAAACTTGAAATGTAGACCAGGATTCAAAATGTAATATGATAAAAGATAGGAAGCCATAGGACTTCTGTGAATAAAGGAATGGTGGAGGACAATATTGGAGTAGTTACATTTTGGACAAAGGAAGATAATTCAGGAGAGCACTGGAATCAGTTTGTAGCAGCAGAAGCACTAGGACATTTGTGTGGGATGATCAATGTTAGGCAGGTGAGAATGATACACGGGTTGCAGAGTAAGCAGCTCAATTCCAGTTTGAATGCAGCTTCACAGTGTTGTTGGTCATGAATGAACGGCCAGAGAGGAGGGATTGAATCATTGGCAAGGGAGGATGATAGCTTCGATCTTGCTGAACTTATTTGGATTTTCAAAGGCATTTGGTTAGGTACCACTTAGAATTATTTTGCCCAGAAGGATTTTATGATTTAGAACATAACATACCAGCATGGAGAGAGGACTGGTTAGCTGACAGGAGAAAGGTAGTCTTTAATGGTCCGTTTTATGTTAGTAAGTTGAACTAGTGAAGTGTGATGGAGAACTGTACTTGGCATTTAAATATTTACATTTATATCAATGACTTGGTTAAGAAACAGAATATGTGATTGCTAAATTTGCTGACTACATAAAATAGGAGTTTAAGTAGTGAAGAGTACAATAGGTGTCTGTACGGTGGGGGGGGGCGGGTGTACATTAATATAAGTATCAATTGGTTAAGTCAGTGGGCAAAAATCTGCTGGATGGTGTATAATGTGATAAAATGTGAACATGTCAACTTTGTCAGGAAGAATGGAAAAATAGCATAGTATTTGGTACACAGGTATTTCATAATTTTACAAAGTGATCTGGGTGCCCTGGAACATGAATTACAGAATGTTAGCATGCAGGTGCAGCAAGTGAGGAGGAAGTCAATTGGAATGTCTTTTACTACAAGGGAAATGAAGTGCAGAAATAGGGAAGCAATGCTACATGCAAGATTTTGATGAGATGACATCTAAAGTACTTTTTTCTTTATTCATGAGATATAGGCGTTGCTATTTAGGGCAGCATTTTGTTACGACACAGGGTAAACCCTCCTGCTTAATTTAAAACCAGCAACACAGAAAAGATTTATCCCATGCAGTAATCTGTAAAAATTCAAGTAGCCAAGAACTATTTAAAAAAAAATTAACAACTTTATTTCTTAAGTATAACAGAGAATAGCTAACTAACAACTATTTACAATTCCTTCCTCTAACCTATCTTTTACCTTCCCTTCTGTAATACTAGTCCAATAAAATTCCTAATTAAGATTTATAGAAAATTCAAATTTTAAAACCAACCAGTAATTGAATCTTCTCTTTATCTTCTTCGATAGATTGTCTCTCCAGGTCAGTGTTGAGGTTTTTCTCTGTGCAGACTTCTTCTCTAGACAGATACCTCTCAGAGTTCTGACTAGCAGTCTACAGCTGTTGATCTGGTGGCAGTTCTCCTCCCAACTGTTCAATTTTCCTTGGTCTTATATCCCAAAACATCGGATTGCATCATTGGCTTTTAAGATTGCCAATATACTCAATTCAAGCTTGATTGGAATTTGGTATTTTTTGGTATATAATTTAAACTGATTGGTCTAATTCAAATCTGTTTTGTCATTTCCAGGCAATCAGCTACCCCAATAGCTGGACACCTGTTACATTGTGTCTTATTGAGAACACTTGTCACTGTTAGCTTTTATTCTCTTAAAGGGTATAATACACCCATACCTTCATAATATCTCCATCCTTGAGAAAAAAATGAACCATCTTAATGAATAGATGGCATCATTATTTTTCTGTACTTTTTAAACACATTACCCTAGCCTACAGATAACTTTAATGTAAGTTCACCTTAACTTCTTCCCATATATGTATATTTATAAAATATATCTGATCTAACTTTATCAGTTAAATCCACGATAACGCACCTGTGATTACATTCTTCTGACCCGCAACATGTACGATTTTAAACTTAAAACTCTGCAGCATAAGACTCCAATGAAATAGTCTCATATTCTTGTCTTTAAAGCGTTTTAAGAGGATTGTGATCCGTGTACCCCACCATCTCTGACACATTGTTCGTGACACACGCATTAAAATGTTGTAAGGCCAGTACCAAACTCAATAGCTCTTTCTCGATCACCGAGTATTTCCTCTGGTTGATGTTGGTCTTCGAAAAATAACGAACTGGCAGTTCAATCCCATCCTCGCCTTCCTGTAGGAGTACAGCTCCAACTCCAAAGTCACTAGCATCGGTGGCAACTTTAAAAGGTTTTGAAAAGTTTGGTGTAGCTAAAACTGGTTTGGTGGTTAATATTGATTTCAAACGGTCGAATGCCTCCTGGCATGGTTCTGTCCACTAAAACTTTATGTTCTTCTTCAGCAAATCAGTTAACGGTGCCACTACACTGTTAAAGTTGAAGCAAACTTCTGATAGAATCCACATGTTACATTGTGTCTTATTGAGAACACTTGGTGATGTCACTGCTAGCTTTTACTCTCTTAACGGTATAGTACACCCATATATTCAGTACAATTTGTTGCACATCCTTTATTGCCCTTGAACTGAGTGCCTTGTTAGGCCATTTCAGAAGGCAGTTAAGAAGCAATGACATTATTGAGAGTCTGGCGTCACATGTAGACCAGACCAAATGAAGATGGCAGAATTCCTTTCCTAAAGGCATTAGTGAACTAAATGGGTTTTTACAATTGACATTGGCTGCATGATCCTTATTAAACTAGTTTTCTTACTTTAATTACAAATTTTTATTAAATTTAAATTATATCATCTGTCCTGGTGTGACATGAACCCTTGTCCCAGTACACTCATCAACCCATGTTGGATTACTGGCCCAGTGATATCATCGTTACAACACCACCCTCCCCCATCCTGTAGTTTTACTTTCCTTACTTAAGAAAGATAAGACCATAAATCATAGGATTAGACGTAGGCCATTCTGCATATCAACTGGGAGAAAGTGAGGACGGCAGATGCTGGAGATCAGAGTCAAAATGTGTGGTGCTGGAAAAGCACAGCCGGTCAGGCAGCATCTGAGGAGCAGGAGAGTTGATGTTTTGAGCATAAATATGGGGGTGGGTCCAAGGGGGCTGAGAGATAAATAGTGGGGGAGGAGAAGGGGAAGGTAGCAGGGAATGCAATAGGTAGATGAAGGTGGGGGGGTGATGGTGATAGGTCAGAGCAGAGGGTGGAGCGGATAGGTGGGACAGTTCAAGAGGGCGGAGCTGAGTTGGAGGATTGGATCTTGGATAAGGTAGGGGGAGAGGAGATGAGGAAACTGGTGAAATCAACATTGATCCCGTGTGGTTCTAAACAACTCCACCGCCCTGTGATTGACCACTTCAACTCCCTCTCCCACTCCGCCAAGGACATGCAAGTCCCGGGCCGCCTCCACCACCAAATCCTAGCCACCCAACAATTGGAGGAAGCCATCTTCCTTCCCACCTATCTGCTCCGACTTATCACCATCACCCCCCCAACCACATTGCTGATGAAGAGCGTATGCTTGAAACATTGACTGTTCTGCTTCTCGGATGCTGCCTGACCAGCTGCACTTTTCCAGGGCCACATTTTTTCACTTTGCATATCAAGTCTGCTCTGCCATTCAGTGAAGTCATGGCTTATCTGAAAATCCTCACCTTTGCTTCCCTGCCTTATCGATTAAAAATCTGTTTATCTCAGCCTTAAGTATAATTAATAACCCAGCATCAATAACTCTCCTTGGTAAAGAATTTCACTGATTCACTGTCCTTGAGAGGAAAAAAAACTCGTCATCTCTGTCTTAAACGTGTGACCCCTTATTCTGAGATTATACCCCTTGGTTCTACACTCTTCCACAAGGAAAGCATTCTTTCTGCATCTGTCCTGTCAATTCCCCTTACAATCTTATTTGAAGCTTTCAGCATTCAGACTGAGACAGGATCAGAGATGGGCAATGTTGCACTGATGCAAATAGGTGGTCTTGCTAATGAAATTTGTTAGTTTGAAAGCTAAGAGTCAGATTGAATGTCAAGATTTCAAAGTGTGAGAAATAGAGTTTGTGGCTCAGGAATGGAGTTTAAGGCAGGACTCAAAAACAATGGCTATATTCCGCCTAATATTGAATTAGAGGGAAACTCTGATCATCAAACCCTGCACACCAGTGCAGCAGCGTCACCCATGTTGAAAGGTTGGCAGAGGTGATGGTGATGTAGATGATGGACATCATCAGTGTAGAAGAAACCCACATTATTCATATGATGAGGGTTGAATAAGAAATGGGAGAGCCTGGTGGACAGATCCTTGGTGAGTTCCCAACAAACTATTACAGGAGAAAGAGAAGAAGCCATTGTCGGTGATTCTCCCTATGATTTGATAAATAAAGATGGAATTAAACGAGGGCAGTTCCAGCCAGGAGCATAACAGAAAAAAGGCATTGAAGGAGAATGTCATAGTCAACCACAGCAAAGGCCAGATAAAAACTATGAGCAACGATTGTGCACTATAGATGTCACTTGTTCGTTTAATAAGGTGCTCCACTATGCATGCAGCAGTGGAAGCCTGACTAGAGATATTCAGGTATAGCTGCTACAACAAAAATGGGCATGGGTTCCAGAGGCAACAAAACATTCAAGCATTTTGCAGAATAAAGACTGGATGGAGTTAGGATGATAGTCTGAAACAACGGAGAGGTGAAAGGTGGATTTTATTTCTTTGATGAAGTGAGTGTCAGGCAGAGGGATAACAGTAGATTTGATAGGAAGGTAGGCAACACATGAGAAGAGGGATTGGTTAACACTGGGGCCAGGAAGGGAAATTAGGTGGCCAGTTGATGTGGCCATTTTGTATTCATGTGGTTTTTAATGTCCATATCCATGAGTTTGAATTTGAGACAGAGTGGTTGATTAAAAGACATGCTTTCAGGCATGTACTTTCTAATACAATATATTACATATAAAGACTAAATATTTAAAACAAAGACATGGTATGCAAAGATATACCAGACTTTAATCTTACTGTTAAAATATTCAAAAACTGTTTAATGAGCTCTACCACCTAATGCTAGTTGGTCTACTCCTCATACTTCTCTGCACGTTTCTTGCATTCTCATTGTTAGGTTTCAGGCTTCAGTCAATCTCCTATGTATTTCCTTAACTCCACCTGCACTACTGTTTGTACCTAGTGAGGATCAGCTCAGTGCAATTGTTGTAAGATACCAGAGCTCTGAGACAGGCCTTTCACCGAGCCTAACTCCACGGAAGTAGTTTCAGTACTGCTTCAATATTCACAGCCCATGTCTCCCATCCTTCCTGAGAATCAAAATGTCCAGTGCCAAGGCCTTACCTCCCAATTGGGTTTCTCCCAAAACCATGCTTTCAACTAAATAAAAATGTAGGCCTTTGTTTTGTTGACTTAAGGAACAGGACTTTATTAAGGATAACAGTTGGGGGCAGAGAGAGTAAAGATTTTCAGTGGGAGCAAGAACATCAAATGTGGAGTCAAGGGTGTGACTGAACAGGAGCTGTACAAGCATCATGGTGATTGGAGGCCCACAGGTTATTTGAAAATGCCTTTGAGAATACCTTGGGGAATAGTTGTTTTCTGGGGAGATTGCAGAAGGAGGTAAGGAAGGAGGAAGCGAATTGAGAATGGCGAGGGTTATGAGAAAATTATTAGAGATGGCATTATCCATGATTGGCATAATGGGTCATGTTAAATGCTGAGGTCAAAGGTGTAGCTATAAATATAGATAAGTAAATTTTTTTAAGAGGATGATTATGGAGGATAGGAGGGCAGTTAGGTCGGGGAACTTTAAAACCAGAAAACTGTGTAGAGATGTACAGAACATTGTATGTGATTTATCTTAAATGATATTTCCATCTTTTACTATGGGATTCTTAATTCTGGCTAGTAGTGTAATTATAATTATCCATATTTTATGTAGCTGTAGGTTTCCAGACACTGGTTCTGTCAGATATTTGGATTGAAATGCTTGTGTAGTCATGTTCAGTGAAGCAGAAAAATACATTGTCACATTAGTGTATCTGTTGTAAGCATTGTGGAAACAGTCTCGTACAACAGCTTGAATTCAAATTAGTTATGCCTATTTCCATGGATGATGGCCAGAATTATTTGTTCAAATGTTCATTATTTTATAATATATCAGTCATTTTCATTTCAACATTTTTCTTTAAGGCCCGGTGAATACCATTCATTTTCACTTTGATATCATATTCATAATGTTCATGTCCACTGCCATTGCAGGATCATCAACTGATGTAAAAATAATCTCAACACACACAGATTTCTCAAAGGATTATTATTTTATTGTTTTACAGAAAGGTATACACACGAATTAATACCCTACTGGCAGTCATAAATAATCTCTTCCCAATTTTGTTTTTTTATGCGGTCGTCCCTTGGTCATTACTTACTGAGGCTTAATAGCTGGGGCACTGGGGAGCCTGACTGCAGCAAGTCACCTTGTCACAGGGCAGTCGAGAGACAGCTGGCATTCTAAAGGAGAGGTTGTGGAGGATGTTAGATGATGGAGCCAGAAGGCCCAGAGAAAATATTGTAGTATAATGAAATGGTGATGCATAGCATGGTGGAACAGTGAGATCAGCAGTCGTGTCAGAGACTGAGAAGAAAGGATGGAACAGTCTGTGCATGTAAGAGATGCACTATAGACAACCATGTTATGTCCAAGAATGTAAAATAAAAGAGTTTTCAGATATAAAATACAACATGATCAGACAGCAATCCCTCATGGGTAAGGGGAAATCACTGCAAGCCACATACTCCCATAAGGAACACAAATGGTTAACTCTCCAACATACAGACCAGAGGCCCAAGCCACAAGCCCTCATAGCTACACAAGCTATATTACGTCTGTAATGCATAACCATCCGTGCTGCCAGTTTGGTTCTCTTACTAAATTAAAATGGACAAGTTTATTGGAAATTAGTCATTGGGTGAAGCTTCTTTCCATTCAGTTTCTGAAACTATCCTGCGTAAAGAAGGTGGTCAACCTAAACTTATCACTCATGTGGGGACAATGTATGTGTGTGAGAAACAAAAGCTCACTCACTTCAATAATTTCAGTTCGAGACCAAAAATCTGAACTAGTAGTGCCGTTTTATTTGTACACTTGCAAGTGGGTGCAATGTCTAATGCCAGGTAGGACAATGACAAATGCACATCAAATCCAACAAACTCTCGAAATTTATTGTCTCTGTACAAGTGGGAAACCTACTGTTTATAAAGGCCTCTTTTCACAGCATTTTATCTAGTGCCTGTATTTCTACCATTGTTCTGTAATCACGTCTCATGCTAACATACTTCCTCTATGTAGTTCTCATTTTTGCTAACTCAGCTCCTAGCTGAGAAACAATCACAGACTAATGTGAATTCATTTACTCTGTATCAGAACTTATAATTTGCAGAAATAACATTAATTCACCTATATCCCACACGTGTGTGTGTGTGTGAGAGAGAGAGTGATGAATCTAAAGACTTTTGATTTTTGCCCATCTCCTGCAAAACTATAATTCCTACAGAGTGCTTGGATGTACAATTATAAATGACAACTGTATGGTGGATCTGACAGCATGAAACCTCTTTTAAATAAAACTTTCTAGCATTTTAATGTAACTTAAGACTAACTAAATTAATGTTTCAGGGACGATTTCATTCCCACCGACTGGGTGAAAATCCATCAAAGCAAATCAACCAAGGTATCATGTGGAGCCTGGGCATGCCAGTACCTGATTGGTTTTGATTTTTTAGGCAAAATGAGGACTGCAGATGCTGAAGATTAGAGTCTAGAGAGTGGTGCTGGAAAAGCATAGCAGGGCAGGCAGCATCTGAGGAGCAGGAAAATCGACGTTTTGGGCAAAAATCCTTCACTGGTTTCGATTTTCAGCTACTTTTCTGAATAGGCAGCAAGTACGGCTACCTAATGCTGCCAAAGCCCCAAATAATTCATAAGACCCTGCTGGCTAAAAGTGAACTCCTGACCTCTCTCCCACTAATTGCAAAACTCCTGGTGGGATGGCATGGCAGTGGATACTGTAATTTTGTGGATTCTCCAAACTGTGAGATTTCCTTCCACTTAACATACTAATGAAATCTAAATAAGGCCTTAGTTTTAAAATGTGTCAGGCCTCATCTCTGTATATATCAACATAAGAAGCAGGAGCAGAAACAGGCTGTTCAGCTCTTTGAAGCATTCAATTTGGGCATGGTTGATTCCATCTCAGCCTCAACTCCACTTTCCTGCCCACTCCCCATAACACTTCAAACTAATTTAAAATCTGTCTATTATCTTCTTAAATTTATTCAATGTTCCAGTATAAAATTCATTCTGCTGTAGTAAATTGTAGTAGGTAAGTAGAACAGTCGATGTTCCGTAATTACACCGGCACCACTCCTCACCTCTTCCTCCGCTACATTGATGACTGCATTGGCGCCACCTCGTGCTCCCGCGAGGAGGTTGAGCAATTCATCAACTTCACCAACACATTCCACCCTGACCTTAAATTTAACTGGACCATCTCTGACACCTCCCTCCCCTTCCTGGACCTCTCCAACTCCAT
>NC_057713.1:80896874-80901966 GCF_004010195.1 Chiloscyllium plagiosum | reverse complement strand
GTATGCTATGCTAATTTCTCCCCACCCCCACCCTCCTCTAGCTTATCTCTCCATGCTTCAGGCTCTCTGCTTTTATTCCTGATGCTTTTGCCCGAAACGTCGATTTTACTGCTCCTCGGATGCTGCCTGAACTACTGTGCTCTTCCAGCACCAGTAATCCAGAATCTGGTTTCCAGCATCTGCAGTCATTGTTTTTGCTGAATTTCTTTTTAACTCTTAACTTATCAACAAAAACTGGCCAGAAGATAAAATCGAGGCCTCTGAGTTTCTTTCTTGTTTGAGGTATGTTGATTCTTTGGCTGAGATGGTTTAATGTTAGTATCATCTCAAGGCAAGCATTTATGAAGTGTTCTGATGTGAACCATGGTCACAAAAACTTGAACCAACCAATTTAAGAGCTCTGATCACTAGAGACTCTATAAGTACAACCTAATTTAGCAGTGCTCCTTGGATGTAACCTTCAGTTGATAGGGGCAACCCAACAAGCAGCATCAATCTGTATTTATTAAATGCCTTTAGTGAAATAAAAAATTCCGAGGTGTGTCTCGGAGTGTAATGAAATAAAAAATGATACCGAGTGACATAAGGCGATATTAGATCAGATGACCAAAAGCTTAGTCAAGGAGCTAGGTCTTCAGGAGTATTTAGAGCGAGAAAGCAAGGTTATGAAGCTGAGAGCTGTAGGGAGGGAATTCCAGAATTTAGAATGTATGTACTCTGAGTGCAGCCACCAATGCTCAAGGGATTAGAATGCTTGCACTGGGTGTCAGAATGGAAGCCAACAAAAGTAGGGAGCATAGGGCTGATTCATGAACTCAGAACTTGGGCTTGGGTTTTGGCTCCCAAGGTGGTTGGCAGGAGTCACAGAATTCACAAAAACACAAGTTATTACAGTGCAGAATGAGACCATTCAGCTGATCATGACTGTACCAGCTGTATTATCTAGTGCCTTTTCCCCATGTCCCTGCACACAGTTACTATCCAAATAATCATCCAATACTCTCCAGAATGCATCAATTGAATCTGCCTCCACAACAGTTTCAGGCAGTACCTTCCATATCTGAACTATTCACTGGGAAAAAATTTTTCCTTGCTTCACTTATACATAATTATAAATCTATGCCCTCTTGTTCTTGTTTTGTTTACAAGCGAAAACAGCTTGATCCTATTGTTCAGCCCACTCATGATTTAGAAAACCTCAATCAGCTGCCTTCTTTCCAGGGAGAGTAGTCCCAACTTGGAATCATAGGATCCCTACACTGTGGAAGAGGCCATTCAATCATTTGAGTCCATATTGATCATCCATTGAGCTTTCCACGCAGACTTACTCTCTACCCTATCTCTGTAACCTTACATTTCCCATGACTAGTCCATCTCGCTTGCACATCCCTGGATACTATGTGCAATGTGGGGCGGCATGGTGGCTCAGTGGTTAGCACTGCTGCCTCATAGTACCAGGGTCCCAGGTTCGATTCCAGCCTTGGGCGACTGTCTGTGTGGAGTTTGCACATTCTCCCTGTGTCTGCGAGGGTTTCCTCTGGGTGCTCTGGTTTCCTCCCACAGTCTAAAGATGTGCAGGTCAGGTGAATTGGTCATGTTAAATTGCCCATAGTGTTGGGTGCATTGGTCGGAGGGAGGTGGGTCTAAGTGGGTTGCTCTTCGGAGGGTCGATGTGGACTTGTTGGGCTGAAGGGCCTGTTTCCACGCTGTAGGGAATGTAATCTAATTTAGCACAGCCAATCCACCTAAACTGCACATATTTGGATTGTGGGAGGAAACTGGAGCACCCGGAAGAAACCCACGTAGGCACAGGAAGAATATACAAACTCTGCACAGACAGTCATCTAAGGATGAAATTGAACTTTTTCAATCCATTCTCATAGCTGGCATTTCTCATCCCTGGCACCATTCTAGTAAACAGTTTCTGCACTCTCTACAATACTTATGCCTCTTTCTGATGATATGATGCCTACAACTATACGCAATACTCTGGCTGAGGTCTGACAATTGTCTTATACAAGTTCAGCATCACCTTCTTGCTGTTGAACTCTATGCCCCTATTTAAGTAAGGACACTGTATGCTTTATTTACTGCTCTCTCCACTTATCCTGCCATCTTTCATGATCAGTGCACATATACACCCAGGGCTCTTTGTTTCTGCACCCAATGAGAATTGTACCTTGCATTTAATATTGTCTTTCAGTGTTTTTCTGACCAAAGTACATCACTTCTCAATTCTCCAAACTGAACTTCATCTGCCATCAATCTGCCCACTCTACTTACTTGTCAGTTTCGTTTTGGAGCTCCACATTGTTCTTCTCATAAGTTGAGAAATATCCTGGCTCTCTGCAACTGCCTTGAAAAAAAGTGCCCTACAAGGCAGGATCTTTGTCCTGGGATAGCAAATGCATGATGGAGTTGGAGGCATCCCCAAATGCTGCTGAGTACCAAGGAGAGCAGTTTGAAAACTCACCTTGGTCTCTGTAACTTAACTTCAGCGGCAGCTGGAAAGTTTACCTTTGTCACAGTTGCAGAGAATGTCCTTTATGATTTGGATGAGAATAATTTCAGAATAGTGGACAGGGAGAGCTGGGGAGGATAGCTTTTTTCCAGGCAAGACAGACATAAGTATGTGCTTCGTCTGTCTCATGCACATCAGACATAGGAAGCTTCTAAGCCTATTTTAACTATTATAATTGATCAATCATTGGTTATTAATTGAGCTCAATTTGTGAACCAAGAGGATTTGGTATGTGGTATGGTATTTAGAGAAATAATAACATAATGTTCTGATAAAATAAGATTCTGAAATGTATGTTTTATTGGCCTCCAGGGTTTGAGACCAGTTTTCATCTACTTTGATGTAATACTATTCTTTATCTTCAATTTTAATGAGAAAAACCTTGTTTCAAACCTAACAAATGTGATCATTATTTTCCAGTGCATTTTCTTCTGTAGAGTGGCAGAATGAACATTGTATACACATGTATCCTTTAGTCTGAAGTCAGCAGCATAATTTTGATGTTTAGCTAATAACCTTATCGGCCCGTTTTTGGTTATGTCTGCACTATTGCCTATATGACTCCAGGGAATAATTGCTTATGAATTGGCAGTGTCAAATATAAGGGAATAAATTTCAAGATGCATCTCACCAGAATTCAGGAAGACCATGAAACTGTTTAATTGTTGTAAAATAATCAAATGCTTCACTAATACTCGTTAGGGAAGGAAACCTGCTGTTCGATAAGTGACTATTCCCATCACAAAGCTCATCTAATTGGCAAAATATGGAACACGCACAATCAGGGTGCATTTTGAAATCTTTAGTATATAAGACCATAAGACCATAAGACATAGGAGCGGAAGTAAGGCCATTCGGCCCATCGAGTCCACTCCGCCATTTAATCATGGCTGATTGGCATTTCAACTCCACTTACCCGCATTCTCCCCGTAGCCCTTAATTCCTTGTGACATCAAGAATTTATCAATTTCTGCCTTGAAGACATTTAGCGTCCCAGCCTCCACTGCACTCTGTGGCAATGAATTCCACAGGCCCACCACTGTCTGGCTGAAGAAATGTCTCCGCATTTCTGTTCTGAATTTACCCCCTCTAATTCTAAGGCTGTGTCCACGGGTCCTCGTCTCCTCGCCTAACGGAAACAATTTCCTGGCATCCACCATTTCCAAACCATGTATTATCTTGTAAGTTTCTATTAGATCTCCTCCTAATCTTCTAAACTTCAATGAATACAATCCCAGCATCCTCAGCCGTTCCTTGTATGTTAGACCTACCATTCCAGGGATCATCTGTGTGAATCTCCGCTGGACACGCTCCAGTGCCAGTATGTCCTTCCTGAGGTGTGGGGACCAAAACTGGACACACTACTCCAAATGGGGCCTAACCAGAGCTTTATAAAGTCTCAGTAGCACAACGGTGCTTTTATATTCCAACCCTCTTGAGATAATTGACAACATTGCATTCGCTTTCTTAATCACGGACTCAACCTGCATGTTTACCTTTAGAGAATCCTCAAATAGCACTCCCAGATCCCTCTGTACTTTGGCTTTACGAATTTTCTCAACGTTTAGAAAGTAATCCATGCTTCTATTCTTTTTCCCAAAGTGCAAGACCTCACATTTGCACATATTGAATTCCATCAACCATTTCCTGGACCACTCCTCCAAACTGTCTAGATCCTTCTGCAGCCTCCCCACTTCCTCAGTACTACCTGCCTGTCCACCTAACTTTGTATCGTCGGCAAACTTCGCTAGAATGCCCCCAGTCCCTTCATCCAGATCATTAATATATAATGTGAACAGCTGCGGCCCCAACACTGAACCCTGCGGGACACCGCTTGTCACTGGCTGCCATTCCGAAAAAGAACCTTTTGTCCCAACTCTCTGCCTCCTGTCAGACAGCCAATCCTCTATCCATACCAGTAGCTCATCTTGAACACCATGGGCCCTCACCTTGCTCAGCAGCCTCCCATGTGGCACCTTATCAAAGGCCTTTTGGAAGTCTAGGTAGACCACATCCACTGGGTTTCCCCAGTCTAACCTACTTGTCACCTCTTCAAAGAACTACATCAGGTTTGTCAGGCACGACCTCCCCTTACGAAATCCATGTTGACTTGTTCTAATCCGAAGAGAAAATGAGGTCTGCAGATGCTGGAGATCAGAGATGGAAATGTGTTGCTGGAGAAGCGCAGCAGGTCAGGCAGCATCTAGGGAACAGGTGAATCGACGTTTCGGGCATTAGCCCTTCTTCAGGAATGAGGAAAGTTTGTCCAGCAGGCTAAGATAAAAGATAGGGAGGAGGGACTTGGGGGAGGGGCGTCGGAAATGTGATAGGTGGAAAAAGGTCAAGGTGAGGGTGATAGGACAGACCTGGAGTACTGTGTGCAGATTTAGTTTCCTTAATTAAGAAAGGATGTACTGGCACTGGAGGGGGTGCAGAGGAGGTTCACTAGGTTGATTCCGGAGTTGAGGGGATTGGCTTATGAGGAGAGGCTGAGTAGACTGGGATTATAGTCATTGGAATTCAGAAGAATGAGGGGGGCGGATCTTGTATAAACATATAAAATTATGAAGG
>NC_057713.1:80882069-80895597 GCF_004010195.1 Chiloscyllium plagiosum | reverse complement strand
GAGATGGAAATAGAAAGGTCGAGGAAGGGGAGGGAGGAATCTGAGACTGTCCAGGTGAATTTGAGGTCGGGGTGGAAGGTGTTGGTGAAGTGGATGAACTGTTCCACCTCCTCGTGGGAGCACGAGGCGGTTCTAATCCGACCCTGCTCTTCCAAGAATTTAGAAACCTCACCCTTAATGATGGATTCTAGAATTTTACCAACAACCGAGGTTAGGCTAATTGGCCTATAATTTTCCATCTTTTGCCTACTTATCAATGGCTACAGGCTGTCCATGACCAATGAGCACTACAGGGAAATTGAATATATTACATGTAATTTACCAACTACATGCGAAATAACCATTCTGGACAGACGAGTTGTTACTCATTAGCAATTTTTTGAGACCCAGAGGCACTGCTTATTGGCCAGGATAAAATAAAACACTTGCTGAAAATAACAAAATGTATCTAAGAATTTATATGATGGCAGAGAAACTTGACATGCTCAGAACATTGTCTCATATCTGTGGAGTATTGGCCTCACTCATCAGTTTGGTCCAACCTGAGACCCAAGTAAAGCTCAACATTGGAAATCACTTAAGTGCTAGAACTCCCGTGGCTAAATGAATATAGGTCATTGGGTGGGGAGATTAAGGGAGTCAGCGAGTGACATTTGAGAAGGAGACCATCCTTATCCACTGTCTGTTGAAGGGTAGGACTTGAAACTTCTAGCACTGAGCCAAGAGTTTATTGTGAACACAGTGGGAGCACACTGCTTCAGGTCTGTTTCTTGACTGGTCTTTGGTTCCTTTCAGAATCACGTTCGACAAGCAAGGTTCCCCATGGGAGATTGGTTAGCAAGGTTAGATCTCATGGGATACAGGGAGAACTAGCCATTTGGATACAGAACTGGCTCAAAGGTAGAAGACAGAGGGCAGTGGTTGTTTTTCAAACTGGAGGCCTGTGACCAATGGAGTGCCACAAGGATCGGTGCTGGGTCCTCTATTTTTTGTCATTTACATAAATGATTTGGATGCGAACATAAAAAGTACAGTTAGTATGTTTGCAGATGACACCAAAATTGGAGGTGTAGTGGACAGTGGAGAAGGTTACCTCAGATCACAATCGGATCTTGATCAGATGGGCCAATGGACTGAGAAGTGGCAAATGGAGTTTAATTTAGATAAATGCGAGGTGCTGCATTTTGGGAAAGCAAATCTTAGCAGGACTTATACACTTAATGGGAAGGTCCTAGGGAATGTTGCTGAACAAAGAGACCTTGGAGTGCAGGTTCATAGCTCCTTGAAAGTGGAGTTGCAGGTAGATAGGATAGTGAAGAAGGCGTTTGGTATGCTTTCCTTTATTGGTCAGAGTATTGACTACAGAAGTTGGGAGGTCATGTTGCGGCTGTACAGAACATTGGTTAGTCCACGTTTGGAATATTATCGGAAAGATTTCGTGAAACTTGAAAGAGTTCAGAAAAGACTTACGAGGACGTTGCCTAGGTTGGAGGATTTGAGCTATAGCGGGAGTTTGAATAGGCTAGGGCTGTTTTCCCTGGAGCATTGGAGGCTGAGGGGTGACCCTATAGAGTTTTATAAAATCATGAGGGACATGAATAGAATAAATAGACAAAGTCTATTCCCTGGGGTGAGGGAGTCCAGAACTAGAGGGTGAGAGGGAAAGATATAAAAGAGACCTAAGGGGCAACTTGTTAACACAGAGGGTGGTACGTGTATGGAATGAGCTGCCAGAGTAAGTGGTGGAGGCTGGTACATTTGCAACATTTGAAAATATCTGAATGGGTATATAAATAGGAAGGGTTTGGAGGGATATGGGCCGGGTGCTGGCAGTTGGGACTAGATTGGGTTGGGATATCTGGTCGGAATGGATAAATTGGACCGAAGGGTCTGTTTCCATGCTGTACATCTCTATGACTCTATCACACTCACCAAAGAGTTCACTGGCTAGTACAGATCAGTGAAATGGATATGATGCAAGCTCCCTTATTTCAGCCCAGATTTGATATGCAGAAATCCACATCCAGCATAAGACACTACTTTTCTTAACAATAATCTAATGCCTCTTTCAGGTATGTACCTTTATAGGTAGAGGTTTCCTGAGTTAATATGGCATTTAATATGTTTACACTGTATAATGAGTGTGGCACTTTGAAATGTGAAATTAGTGCTGATTAACATTTCATAATCAGATAGACATGGCTGGACTTTCATCTTTGAGTGCAATAAAAATGATGGGCTAAATAAATTTGTACGTTTTGACGTTCATGACTTGAATGATAAATCAGATAGTGGTTTAAAAAGGTATGACTCAGGAAGCTATGAAAAATGTTTAAGGGTCACTTTGCAAAGTCTGTCGCATGTTGGTATGGACAATGTTCTGGCATACATTCCTGGGAATAGCTTTTTAAAAATACACTTTGTAGTTGAATTGCTTTTATCACAATCTATAACCCAAATTGTATCAGTTTATATACAATTTCAAAAACGTTAACTACAGCCAAATGTTTTGAATCTCTGAATGTGATGCTGTAGTTGGGAAAATTTTGAGTTTTGAATTGTTTACTGTACACAACATTAAAATGTTCTGAGAAACTCAAAACATTTGGCATTGTCAGGGTTCAGTTTTGGTTTCCTTCCTGCCGTGCTTGTACTCTGACTTGGAGTGATATTGGGTGAAATATGAAGGTTGTCTTTCCTGCTCAGTTACATCAGATTTTGAAACTCATCTGATTTTTCCCGTGAGGACATAGTACTTGGCAAGCAGAGATTTGTCAATCAGGGTCACGTGATGTTATCATGGCTGGTGTCATTTTCTGAGAGTTATCCTCTAACCATCACCCTTTCCTACTTCCTACAACCAGTGAACACTTTAGTGAGTCATAGCTGGGAGAAGGCTTGAGGCAGCCAATTCAAAGAGATTCTCAGGTGGAGCTATGTAGAAATGTTGGAAACATTGTTATCCCAGTATCTCTTGGGTTTTGAGACTGAAAGAATTTGAAAGAACCTGTAGATGCCATAGGTTGTCAGCTGTTGAAAGCTTTAGGTGATGCATTGTTCTGAAGAAGACTCACAGGACTTGAAAAGTTCATTCTGTTTCTCTCTAGAGATGCTGCCAGATGTGCTGAGTTTCTTCAGCACTTTGTTTTAATTTGTTAAAGAATCAGAGGGGGCTTGACAAGATAAATATTCAGATGTTTCCATTAGTGCGGAATCTCAAAATATAAGAGATAAGTACAGAATAAGAGAACACTAATTTAAAACTAAGATGCAAAAGTATTTCTTCTCCTGGATGGGGATGTATGTCTGGCATTTTCTACCCCAGAGAGAAGTGAAGGCTAGATCACTGAAATTTATTTAAAAATGAAATAGATTTTTGGAATATCACTGATCTGATGGCTATGCTGAGAAAGAAAGAGAAGTTGAGACCCGGGACAGATCAGCCATAACCTTGTTGAAAGGTGATGCAGGCTTGAGAGACTGACCAGCCGACTACTGTTCCTATTTATTATGTTCCTATGTTCTTGTTTAAGAGAAATGTTGTTGCATTTGTTATTCTGTTTGCAATTTGTAGTTTGTGCTATTTGTGATATTCCTGTTAATTCATGTTTATTTTATGTAGATTCTCATTTATTAAGAAGTAAAATATATGGCAATTTTTTTCATTCAGGATTGTTCAGTAAATTTGGTTGTTTTGGTTTATACTCACTGCGGGGGATAATAACACTGATGGCACAGATGGAAATGAAAACTGGGAAATAAGCTGAAATCATTACATTTTTAATTGTTTCTGCATAATTCAGTGTTTTCTATACAGCAAAACGATCAAAATTGTGAACTGAATGATTTTAGAAAATAAGCTGTTATTTGTTAAAGCCTCTTAAAGCACTGTTAATGCATTTTTGGAGACAGATATGACAGCTGCTGCTGGGCAAGATTAAAATTAGCAGGTACTGTAACAGCCCACCCGCTGTACAATGGGCTAATTAAACTCCCAGTGGTTGTCTTCAACCTGGAGTTTACTGTAGTTGCTGCTTCAATGAAAACAATTAGACCAAATTGCACTCTAAACTGCTGTGCTGTATTTACCAGCAATTCAATCAAATTAAGGATGTGGTAGAAAATATATATAGAAGTATTACAGCAGAAATTAGAACCAAAATAAGAATTCCTGGTAAATAGTCAAAACTTATCTGAATGCACACAGCATTTGGAAACATGGTGGATGTGTTGATAGTACAAGCAAAACTAAATGACTATTTATTGATAGCTATTAGAAAGATTGGGATGCAGGGAGGTCATATCATAGAACTCAATTTTCAAGGTATTTGATGTTCCAGAAGAATAGCCTAAAAGGGAATGGAGGTGGGGTAGCTTTCTTAATAAAGAAAAGTCTCAATGTGGTGGTGAGTAATGACAATTTAGCATGACGTGAAAACAATTTGGTTGGAAATAAGGAATCGCAAGAGAAATAACTCACGGGTGGGAATCATCCGTTGGCCCACAATGGGTTGCCTGATTGTAGGACAAAGTGTAAATTGGGAAATAATAAGAGACAGATAAGAAGGACACTACAATTGTCATGTGATTTTAATATGTATTGACTGGATAAATCAGGTAGGCAACGGTAATGTGGAAGATGAATTTGTAGAGTGCATCAGGGATTATAGTACTTTGCACAATCTATCTGAGGAACAGGCTACCTAGTAATATGTAATGAGGTTGGATTAATAAGATACCTCATTGTCAAGAATCCTGGTTGCTGGTGACTGGAGCAATCACACCATGGTAGAATTGCAAATTTTGCTTTAGGGAGAGAAATTTGGGTCTCAAACCAATGTTCTCAACTCAAATAAAAGCAATTACAGTGGTATGAAGAATCAGCTATCTAACGCATTCTGGGAAAATAGACAAGGGTAAGGTAATTGGACAGGCAGAGGCAGACAGTTAAACAGATATTTCATAACGCCCAACAAGAATTTATTCTGGTCAAAAAGAAGGACTTAATGCGAAAAATGAGCTGCCCATGCTTAACAAAAGCTGACAAGGAGAATAAAGTGAGGTCTGCAGACGCTGGAGATCAAAGCTGAAACTTTATTGCTGGAACAGCACAGCAGGTCAGGCAGTATCTAGGGAACAGAAGATTCGACATTTCGGGCACATGCCCTTCTTCAGGAAGAATTCCTGAAGAAGGGCATGTGCCCGAAACGTCGAATCTTCTGTTCCCTAGATGCTGCCTGACCTGCTGTGCTGTTCCAGCAATAAAGTTTCAGCAGCTGACAAGGAGAATACCAATCAAAATCTCAGGCACTCCAAGCAAAAACTAATGATAAACCAGAGGATTGGGAATTGTTTTGGAAAAGAAAGAGAGCAGCTAAAGTGAGTGTGGGACCTTTGGCTGCTGCAACTGGGAATTAATAATGGGGAAAGAGGATTGGCAGATAACCAAAATCAATATTTTGCATGGTGGAGGACACCGTAAACATCTCAGTGTAGCAGATAAGCAAAGTATCTAATGGGAGGAAACATCTTGTAATAGTCTTTGTCATGAGGGACAAAGTATTGAACAAATTAATGGGACTAAATACCAACAAGTTGCCAGGACCTGTCGGCCTGAATTTTAAAGTAAGAAGCTTCAGAGATAGTGAAGTATTAATTGAAATATCCCAGTATTCAGGAGGGTTCCAGATGATTGGAAAAATGCTAATTTGAAGCTCTTATTCAAGAAGGGAGGGAGACCAAAAAAACAGGAACCTATAGGCCAGTTAGCCTTATATTAGTCATTCAAAAAATGTCAGAGTATTATTAAGGAAGAAATAGGCCATTAGGAAAGCTTGATACAATCAAACAGAGTCAACATAGTTGTGTGAAATGGAAATCACATTTGATCAATTTGTTAGAGACCTTTGGGATATAACAAGCAGAGTTAATAAAGGGATGTAGAGTGTTTACATTTCCGGAAGATATTTGGTAAGATGCCACATAAAGAAATTATTATATAAAATAGGAACTTAATGTATTGGGAGTAGCTTATTAGCATGGATGAGGACTGGTTATTTAAAAAAAGAGTTCAATTTATTCCCTCTCACTTACCATTGTCTCCTACTCCAGGTTTGAAAGTTTTGTCCAAATATCTTTTCAAGTTCACTAGTGGATCTTCATTCATGACCTGATCAGACCCCGTATTTCCAAATTCTAATCACTCATTATATTAAGAAAAGGTTTTTCTTCATACTCCCTCAGGTTCACTGGCCAATCACTTTAAGTCTTTACCCTCTCTGCTGTTAATTATTTTCTTTTTTATACTCTTTTACTTGCCCCTCAGCATCCTTCATTTTTCCCTTCTCCCCAGCTGAAAAAGATTTTTAATTCAGGTCTTTCTGTCAAACGCTTCAATAAATCTGCATCCAAATTTAGTGAGCAGACACTCCAACATTACTTCATTTTATCTGTGTTGCTTCTCGATAACACAACCACTTTGTGGGGAATCTTGATTACTAATCTAAATGTTGGAAACATTACCAAATTTGTATTGAATAAGCATCTAACATAATCAAGTCATTCTCCTTTCCCTGATTTCTCAACCAGAGAGCTGTATCATCTTCGAATTCCTGAAAATAACGTCTTCCCAGGTACCTTTCCCATTCATTATTAACAAGTACATTCTCATCTCATTTCCACAGCAGGTAGACCAATCGTTTGCTAATACATTAGAGCATAGGAAACAAGAGCTAGAGTGTTTCATACTATCTAACCAAAAAACTCTCTTCCAGCCTTAAATATATTCCACAATGAAGCATGCGCAAGCCTGTGGGGTAAAGAATTACAAAGGTTTCACATTGGATGTAGGTTTTCTTGCTGAGCTGGAAGGTTCATTTCCAGATGTTTCGTCACCCTACTAGGTAACATCTTCAGTGGGCTTCAGGGTGAAGCACTGTTGATGATTCCTGCTTTCTATTTATATGTTTGGATTTCTTTGGGTAGATGATGGCATTTCCTGTGGTGATGTCATTTCCACTTCAGTAGGATGATGAAACATCTGGAAATAAACCTTCCAGTTCAGTGAGCAAACCTACATCCAGAGCCTCAACCTGAGCTACAAATCTTCACATTTCACATTGGCTTGAATGAAGATATTTCTTCTTATCCTAGTCCTAAATAGTTATCCACTTAATCCTGAGATTAAGTCCCTTTCTTCCAGTGTGTAGAAACAATATATTTTCAACCCAATCAGGCTGCTTCAGAATTTTGCATGTCACAGTGAGATTGCATCTTATGCTTCTGAGCCCCAGAGAATATAGAGTGAAATTAGGCAGCCTCATATCATAGGACAACGCTCTCATTCGTTAAATTTTCAATCTAGTAGTGATCCTTCACTGCCTCCTTTGCAGGTATATTCATCCCTCAATATGGAGGCCTAAATTGTCATGACAACCAGGCATGATCTTATAAAAATCCTGTCCAATTGCAGAGCAAGGTTTCTTTACTCTATACTGCAATTCCTTGCAATGAAGGTCAACATGGCAAAAGCATTCCTAATTGCTTGCTGTACCTGCATGTTACCATACCTGAGCAAGATGCCAAAGACCCTCTGAAGGTCAATGTTTACAAGGTTCACACTTTTTAAAAGATGCTCTTTTCTATTGTTTTGACTAAAGTGAATGACCTCTCACATCTCCACAAGATTTTTCATCTACCACTTTGTGGTTCCCTGACTGTCTATATCTTTGGACAGTCTCTTTGTGTTGTTACAATTATCCAGTGTAGTCAGTGAACTGTAGATTAATATAGCCCATACAGTTCCCATTTTGATTTGAAATGATACTGTTTAAAGTAGACAGAGTCTGGCTTTCATTTAAGCAGGATAACTGTTACTTTATTCCAAGTTATTAATGAATGTTCCAAAGGGATAAAGAGATAGTAATTTACAAGGAGTTTGTGAGACAGTTAAGCTAAGAAAGATATTTATAAGAAAAATACCTAATGAGTCTCTATGGCATTATGTTGGAACCTCTTTCTTGAGTTTCTTGTTGCTGAAGCAAAGAGGTTAGGTGCGAAGTCAGATCCAGCGATTGCAGCAGCAGCTCTAGTTGAATGGGTAGTGTTTTCTTCAGAACAGCAGGCTTTTCAGTGAGAGAAGCTTTCATTATTCTTTACTAGTTCTGTGATTTCTGCACTTTCTGCCTGGCATTTCTTCAACTGAACGGCATTTTTCCTTTGTCATCCGTTGGGTTAAAACTGCCCTCTGTAAGTGTCTTCTTTCTCAGCTCTGCAGTTCTATTTCTGGAGTTCTACCCATTAAGATGACTGTACAGCTTTATGCAGTTTCAAATTGTAAGAGTGCCTGTTCCAGATTGATGAGTAATCCTTCCATGCTGAGGCGTGATTAGTCCAAGGTTTGTGACGATAAGGTCAAACAGCTTCTCAAAGGCTGCAGTTATCAGCTTGAAGGACTTCAACTTTGATGTATTTTGAGGCAGGAAGCACAGTTTTTACATTGGATCCCACTGTTTCACCCAGCATTAGGTACATTCTAAAAATCTCCCTTTTCATGATTTAAGACAGTGACACAGTTCAGTAGGCATTGAAACGTTCTACTGTAAAGAAGAGACATCGATCTTAAATAAATATTTTAAACTTAATTACCAATGCACAGATTTTTAAAGCACATATGTCTTTTTAACATTTCTTAAAAACCCGTGATATCAGATGATACATTTGTTAGTGTCTTCCTCACATCTTGCATTCCAACCTAGCAACAGATTCCTGAAGAAGGGCCTGTGCCCGAAACGTCGAATCTCCTGTTCCCTGGATGCTGCCTGACCTGCTGTGCTGTTCCAGCAATAAAGTTTCAACTTTGATCTCCAGCATCTGCAGACCTCACTTTCTCCTTCCAACCTAGCAAACCTGGATGCAACTTTGCAACGATATTGTGGAGCTGCTCCACACTGGCTGTGAATAGCACAGTGTGGATGAAGTTAATTAGAAATGAGATAGAAAAAAAGAAACAAACATTCTGGATGAGAGAAGGAAGCAGCACCAATGAGAGTTGTGGGAGAGGTCTGGAATTCCTTGTTCTACACCTATTCCGGACTCCAACCACACTTTCACCTGTTCTACCTTGGACTCCTCCCTTCCCTTCCTTGACATTTCTGTTTCCATTTCTGGGGATAGATTAGCCACTAATATCCACTATAAACCCACTGAATCCCACAGCTGCCTCAACTATGCATCCTTACATCCCATTTCCTGTAAAGACTCTATTCCATTCTCCCAGTATCTCTGTCTCTGTCACATTGTTCCAATGAGGCCAACTTTGACAAGAGATCCTCCGAAATGTCCACCTTCTTCCTCAGCTGAGGACTCCCCAGCACCGTTGTCAATAGGGCCCTCTGCCAGGTCCGACCCATTTCCCGCACTTCCGCTCCCACCCCTCCTTCCCTCCCGCAACAGCGATCAGGTTCCCTGTGTCTTTACCTATAATTCCACCAGCATCCACATCCATATCCACCACCTCAAGCGAGATCCTACCACATATTCCCTTCCCTCTCATGTCCACCTTCCGCAGGGACTCTTCCCTCTGGGACACCCTGGTCCACTGTTACTTCACTCCCAACTTCCCTTCACAGCCCCTTTCCCTGCAATTACCAAAGGTGTAATACTTGCCCATTTACCACGTCCATCCCCAGTAACCAAGGGCCCAAACATACCTTCCAGATGAAGCAGCACTTCACCTGTACTTCACACAATCTAGTCTACTGCATTCCCTGCTTACAATGTGGCCTCTTCTACATTGGCGAGATGAGGTGTAGATTGGATGACCACTTCGCAGAACACCTACATTCTGCCTGTAAAAGGACCCCAAGCTTCCAGTTGCCTGCCACTTTAACACACCACCCTGCTCCCTGACCATAATCTCTAGCGCAGGCCTGCTGAAGCACTCCAGTGAAGCTCAGTGCAAGTTGGAAGAACAACACCCCATTTTCCTGATAGGGACTCTGCAGCCTTCTGGACCCAATATCAAGTTCAATAATTTTAGGGCCTGAACTGTCTCATGTCCTAGCCTCCTACCCCACGCATTAGTCCTTGTTATCACATACACAAGGCTTAAGCCCGAAACGTCGATTCTCCTGCTCCTTTGATGCTGCCTGACCTGCTGCGCTTTTCCAGCAACACATTTTTAAGCTCTGATCTCCAGCATCTGCAGTCCTCACTTTCTCCTTGTTATCACATAGTCTGCCATTACATACTACCTAATGTTAGCCATTAACAGTCTCCATTGACAGCTTTTCACTCTCCCAGCCAGATCATTATCCAGTCCTTTGTGAGTCCAACTGTTTTTCTTTCCCCACCTATCATTTACTCCTTACACGCTCCCAATCTTCTGCATATGAACTGACATTTTCCTAGCTACCATCAGTTCTGAGGAAGGATCACTGGACTCGAAACATTAACTCTGCTTTCTCTTTACAGATGTTGCCAGACCTGCTGAGATTTACCAGCAACATCTGTTTTGTTTTTGATTTACAGCATCTGCAGTTCTTTCCATTTTTATTTAGCTTCTAACGCATCAAGTTTCAATTTTTACTCTATGTTTTCTAATTGTAACTCCTCAACTTCTAACTTCAACTCTCTTATTGCAATATTCTTCTGCTTTAATACATATACTTTGTGAACCAAGTTTCTGCAAAAACACAATAAATTCCCAACAGACCACCCTCTTTGGGTACGCGTTCTCCCATGGACTTCCTGACTGTAACAAATGATTGGAGGCCCTGGGGCTCCTAACATCACAAATTTTACAAGACTCTATCCACTTCAGTAACTTCTTATTCAAATATTCCTTAACCAAGCTCTCCCATTCAGGTTGATTCTCATGATTTCAAAGCTAAGTTCCAAAGGTAAATTCAATAATACAAAAATTTTAATGTTCTGATTAAATCTGAAAATTGTTGCCTCTATCCTCATCTGGGGACTTTAATTCCCGGCCTTCTTAATTTGCATTCAGGGCTTCTGAGCATACAAGGCTGATAGCTTTGATTTTGGAGCAATTTAAAATTCAATTCCTTTCAAGCCACCCAGAGACAGCAATTGTTGTGAATAAATTGCAAGTTACCTTTAATTCGGCTGCTTATTAGGAAATCTCACAGACAATCAAGTAGTAAAGCAATGATTTAAACTTAATACTAAGACTCCTCGGTAAGCAGGTATAAGCCTGCAACCCAAATAGCTATTAACTAATTAATAGCCAGGATTTCAACCAACAATGATTTGTCTTTGGAAATGTCCAGGATTCGGTGCTTGTGCAGTGCTGTTCTTCAAAGTACTACTGTTGAGTTGTTCTGGTGTTAGTTTGTCACACAGTTTTCTATCTTTAAAGTTTGTCATATCCTTTAGATTCTTTTGGAATATTCCGAATATTGATTATACTTTCGGAGTCCTCAAGTCTGCAGCTTGCTTTCTCAGCAAAAATAGCTGCTTCATTACATTCGGGGTTAGCTGTCTGTTTAAAGCACAGCTTTTTTCTGCTATTAGCACCTTTACTTCAGACCATTGTTTCTGCAGGCAGGTCTTAATCGCGTATTTGTCATGAGGCAGGAATGATCAAATACTGATTATGTCCTCTGTCCCAAGAAACAGTTTGTTTATGTAGTTTCTTCCCAGCGATGGTTAATTCACATGTTGTTGTAAATCCTTTTTATAACAATTTTTCAAGAAACCGTTTATTTTATAAACAATTATTACTGCTACTTTCAATCCACGTGTAACAGTTCATCTTTGTTGATTGTTTCAGTCCATGAACATTGATTAGAAGTCTGAAGTATACATTGTCACACCCCTCTCACCTTAAATCTTTGCCCTCGAGGTTTGGATTTCCCACCCTAGGAAAAGGACCTTGGCTATTCACCATATCCATGTCCTTCATGATTTTATAAATCTCTATAAGGACATCCCACAGCTTCCAAGGCTCCAGGGGAGAAAAACCCAGCCTATCCTGTCTTTCACTATAATGTAAACCTTCCAGTCATGGCAAAATCCTTGTATAGTTTTTCTGCGCTCTCTCAAGTTTAACAACATCCTTCTTATAGCAGGGAGACCAGAATTGTACAAAGTGTTCTAAAACTGGCCTCATTCATCTCCCATACAGCTACAATATGACCTGTCAACTCCTACACTCAATGTTCTGATCAATGAAGGCAAGTGTGCCAAATGCCTTCTTCACCACCCTGTCTACTTGCAACTCCACTTTCAAGCAATTGTGCACCGGTACCCTAGGGCCCTACCATTAAATGTATTCATCCCTCGTCTTTGCTTCCTAGACATTAACTAATCCTCTACCCATGAAAATATTTTAGACTCTGTTCCATAAACCCCCATCCTGTGCAGCACCTTGTCAGAATGCCTTTCAGAAATCCAAATTTACTACATCCACTGGATCCCCTCTTTTTTCCACAGTTGTAGGATCCTCAAATGAATGTATTTAAATATAAAAACACTTTCTTTTCCTCTTTCCAAAACCAGGTTGACATTGTCTGATAATTTTATAATTTTGGAAGAGTATCTTAAGACTTTATTAATAATGGATTCCGACACAGTCCTGATGTGAGTCTTAACTGGCCTGCAGTTCCCTGCTTTCCCTTTCCCTCATTTCATGAGCAACAATGCCACATTTGTAATTTTCAAAAACCTGGGAATTTTCTAAAATTTAGGGAATCTTGGAAAATTGTAGACAGTGCATCCACTAACTTTGCAGCTATCTCTTTTAGAACCCCAGGTATAGGCCATTGAATTGGACTTTTGACCCTTAAGAGTTTTGAGTATTTCTTTTCTGGTGATAGAGCATAGAACATAAAACATTACAGCACAGTACAGGCACTTTGGTCCTTGATGTTGCACCGACCTGTCATACCAATCTGAAGCCCATCTAACCCACACTATTCCATGTAAGTCCATATGCTTGTCTAATGACGACTTAAATGTACATAAAGTTGGCGAATCTACTACCGATGCAGGCAAAGCATTTCATACCCTTACTACTCTCTGAGTAAAGATACTCCCTCTGACATCTATCACCCCTCAATTTAAAGCTATGCCCCTTCGTGCTCGCCGTCACCATACTTGGAAAAAGGCTCTCCCTGTCCACCCTATCTAACCCTCTGATTATCTTATAAGTCTCTATTAAGTCACCTCTCAACCTTCTTCTCTCTAATGAAAACAGCCTCAAGTCCCTCAGCCTTTCCTCGTAAGACCATCCCTCCATACCAGGCAACATCCTAGTAAATCTCCTCTGCACCCTTTCCAAAGCTTCCACATCCTTCTTATAATGCGGTGATCAGAACTATGCACAATACTTGGCAAGTGCAGCCGCACCAGAGTTTTGTACAGCTGTAACATAACCTCATGGTTCCGGAACTCAATCCCTCTATTAATAAAAGCTAAAAATACTGTATGCCTTCTTAGCAACCCTGTCAACCTGGGTGGCAACTTTCAAGGATCTGTGTACCTGGACACCGAGATCTCTCTGCTC
>NC_057713.1:80849635-80879533 GCF_004010195.1 Chiloscyllium plagiosum | reverse complement strand
TCGGCCGGGGCAGTCAGGTTTGTGGATTTTGGGCAGGAGGTAGAAGCGGGCGGTGCGGGGTTGTGGGACTATGAGGTTGGAGGCGGTGGATGGGAGATCCCCCGAGGTGATGAGGTTATGGACGTAGAAGCGGGAGGTGCGGGGTTGTGGGACTATGAGGTTGGAGGCGGTGGATGGGAGATCCCCCGAGGTGATGAGGTTATGGATGTAGAAGCGGGAGGTGCAGGGTTGTGGGACTATGAGGTTAGAAGCGGGAGGTGCGGGGTTGTGGGTCTATGAGGTTCCATATACACCACATCAACTGGTTTACTCTCACCTACCTGTTTGGTCACCTTCTCAAAGAACTCAATGAGGTTTGCGAGGCACGACATATCCTTCACAAAACTGTGCTGACTATCCCTAATCAAATTATTCTTTTCTAGCTGATTATAAATCCTATCTCTTATAACTTTTTCCAACACTTTACCAACAACTGAAGTAAGGCTCACTGGTCTATAATTACCTGGGTTGTCTCTCCTCCCCTTCTTGAACAGGGGAACCACATTTGCTATGCTCCAGTCTTCTGGCACTATTCCTGTGGACAATGACGATTTAAAGATCAATGCCAAAGACTCGGCAATCTCCTCCCTTGCTTCCCAGAGGATCCTAGGGTACATCCCATCCAGCCCAGGGGACTTATCTATTTTCACACTCTGCAGGATTTCTAATACCTCTTCCTTGTGAACCTCAATCACACCTAGTCTAGTAACCTGTATCTCAGTATTCTCCTTGACAACATTGTCATTTTCTAGAGTGAATACTGTCGAAAAATATTCATTTAATGCTTCACCTATCTCCTCTGACTCCACACGCAACTTCCCACAACTATCCCTGATTGACCTTCATTTATTTACTCTCATTAGCCCCTAGATTATCATCTGTTTTCGGTATATGACTTTTGTTTTCTACTATGATCAATATCACTGTCACTGCCTTATTCCCTTTAAAAAATTTTCTTCCAACTGTTTCAAAGTGTTCAACATTAACTTAAACTACTGTCCTTTTTTATGTACTTGCCAACACTATCACAATCTGTTTGTTAGGTAGCTAGCATGCTTCCTCTCATATTCCATTTTTTCACTTGTTTTAAAATTAATTTTTTGGTCGTCCTTTGTGCTATGAAGATGTGGATGTACTGTACCTTTAAGAAAATCAAAATCTGGCAGAACTACCTGACAGCACCACGTGTTCTGAACAAGATATAATGTAACACATGGGCCAGCAGTTAGTGTAGCTGGATGCCTGGAGACAAAAACAAATTTGAATTAGGCCGATCAGTTTAAATTTAACCCCAAAAAATACCAAATTCCAATCAAGTTCAAATTTAGTATATTGACAGTATTAAAAGCCAATGAGACAATCTGATACTTTGGGGTGTAAGAAGGGGAACAATTGAACAGATGAGGGAGATTTGCCACATGACAAACAGATGTAGGCTGCTAGTCAGAGCTCTCTGAAAGGTACCTGTCTGGAGAAGGAGTTTGCACAGAGGAAAACATCAACACTGACCTGGAGAGCAAAACTACAGAGCAAGATATAAAGAGAAGATTCAACAGCTGGCTGGTTTGAAATTTGAATTTTCCAGTAAATCTTAATTGGGGGTTTTATTGGACTAATGTTAGAGAAGGGAAAGTAAAAGATAGGTTAGAGGAAGGAGTTGTAAACAGTTGTTAGTTAATTATTCTCTGTTATACTTTAAGAAATGAAGTTGTTACTTTTTACTTTAAGTCGAATTTTCACAGATTATCGCACGGGGTAAATCTCTTCTGTGTTGCTGGTTTAAAGTTAACACAGTGGGTTTATCCCATGTCATAACAGTTTGGGCACTGTTCTGGGATTTGAAGATGATTCTCAAATTTGCCAAGGAAGTTTAGAAGGAAAGAGAAAGGCCATACATTTAGAATTAGCAAAGAAATTAGATTTGGGTTTAACGAAGGACAAAAGTAAAGTTGAAATTGTAAGGGGATTACTCAAACACTTGGGTGTGTCAGAGAAACAGACAAGTGCAGTAGAGGACGAAAAACTTAAATTACAATTGAGGAAAATGGAGTTAGAAGATAAACAGAGACAGGGAGAGAGAAAGAGAGAGATAAGAAAGAGAGAGAAAAAAAAGAGAGAGAAGGTTCTTAGCTGAGTAAAGAGAGAGAAGAAATGGAGAGACAAAAAGAGAGAGAATTTGAATTTGAAGTTGTGACTTAGTCAGCAAAGTCAAGTTAACAGGATGGAGATGAAAAGAAAAGGTAGTGATGTATACAAACATGTCAAAACTCTGCCACATTTTGATGAGAAAGATGTTGAAGCCTTCTTTATTTCATTTGAAAAATTGGTGAGGCAGATAGAGTGGTCTGAGGATTTATGGATAATGCTAGCTCAGACTAAACTGGTAGGTAGAGCTCGTGAGGTATTTGCCGCACTGTCAGATGAGGGGACAAGAGATTATGAAGAGGTTTAACAGGCTATTTTAAGTGCTTATGAATTGACACCAGTAGCATACAGACAGCAGTTCAGAAACACAAAGAAGGAACCAGGTCAGACTTATGTTGAGTTCAAAAGAATTAAACATAGTCATTTTGATTGATGGGTGCATGCTTTAAAAATAGATACTACCTTTGAGGCTCTAAGAGTGATTATTCTGCTAGAGGAGTTTAAAAACTCACTTCCAGAGATGGTAAGAATTCACATGCAGGAACAGAAAGTTTAGGAAGTGAGAAGGGCAGCAGAATTAGCAGATGAATACATGTTGGTGTATAAGACAAGCTTCTGGCCAGAATTTCATACTGTGAGGGATAGGAGTTGGGGGAAGGGGAGGTCTGACACTAAGAAACTGAGGGGAGAGAACACTAGTAAGAATTTACCACTGGTTAAAGAAGCCCAAGTGGGTGGAACGGAGGTGAAAGGTCTTAGGTGTTTTCACTGTAATGGAGTGGGGCACAGAAATATCACACTGAGTAGGACACAGTGCCGATAATTTCAGAAGGGCACTGGGAAAAGGTGTTTTCACTGCCGGAAGGTGGGACACATAAAGACACAGTGCTGGTTATTAAAGAAAGGCGCTTTTGGAAAAGATGTGGCAAAAAAAGCTAAGCCAGTGGCATTATGAAGACAGTAAAGGAACCCTTGGGCTTCTCCACATCAATGGGTGTCACTTCCACCTTGGACCCTGCTAAATCATTCCCAAGAACAAAATGAATTCCTGGAACTGACACTCTGTCAATCACTCCACTCTAAGTTCCCCAGTCTTAA
Organism: Chiloscyllium plagiosum; assembly: GCF_004010195.1. NCBI lineage: Eukaryota > Metazoa > Chordata > Chondrichthyes > Orectolobiformes > Hemiscylliidae > Chiloscyllium > Chiloscyllium plagiosum. The sequence goes on along the minus strand of NC_057713.1, from coordinate 80,876,251 downwards.
GTTGGCACTCCAACCTGATCTCACATAGGGGAACGCTAAATTTCTGTCCATCTGTCCCACAAATTACCACACCCTCGGTAACAGATCAGAAAGAGTGCGTATTTGCTCATCCCTTACTATCGGCAACTGGTTAGATCCTGTATCTCTCAAAATTATAACTTCTTGTCCTTTTCCCCTGTTCTTTCTGAGGAAACTTTACCCACAGAGGCAAATACTTTGTAGAGATCGGGTACTAACTCCATACCCAATCCCTGCCTAGGCTGTGCACTCTACTGCAGCTCCTCAGCTCTTCTTGGGGTCTCCTTCACTAATGCCACTGGCTTAGCTTCTTTTACCACATCTTTTTGCACAGCATCTTTCTTAATGACCAGCACTGTGTCTTTACATGTCCCACCTCCTGGCGGTGAAACACCTTTTCCCAATGCCCATCTGAAACCACTGGCACTTTAATTTTCTGTGTCCCACTCCATTACAGTGAAAACACCTGAGGCCATTCGCCTCCTTTCCACCCTCTTGGGCTTCTTTATCCTGTGGTAAAGTCTTGCCAGTGTTCTCCACTCTTGGTTTTGTAGTGTCATACCTCCTATTCTCTTGAACGACTATGAGAATCAAAACGACAGTGATAAACTTCAATGAAATGGAATTCGCGAAAGCAGAGTTGACGTTCGTGGGACATAACATCAGTCATGGAAGGTTGACCCCATGGAACGCAAAGACCAAGGCCATTGAGGAATTTCCACAACCAACCTCAAACAAAGAGCTGCTTCGATTCTTAGGACTCAATGGATTCTATCGGAAGCTTGTTCCAAACTTCAGCAGTGTAGTGGCACCATTAACCGATTTGCTGAAGAAGAACACAACGTTTTGGTGGACAGAACCATGCCAGGAGGCATTCAACCATTTGAAATCAGTATTAACCACCAAACCAGTTTTAGCTACACCAAACTTTTCCAAACCTTTTTGATGCGAGTGACATAGGAGTTGGAGCTGTACTGCTACAGGAAGGTGAGGATGGGATTGAACTGACATTTGGCTACTTTTAGAAGATCAACATCCACCAAAGGAAACACTCCACAATCAAAAAAGAACAATTGAGTTTGATACTGGCCTTACAACATTTTAATGCGTATGTCACAAACAATGTGTCAGAGACGGTGGGGTACATGGATCACAATCCTCTTACATTCTTAGAATGCTTTAAAAACAAGAATATGAGACTATTTCATTGGAGTCTTATGTTACAGAATTTTAATTTAAATTTGTACATGTTACCAGTTGTAAGAATAAAGTTTAGATGAGATTTGTATTTTTTAATGTAGGTATACAGGAAGAGGTTAAGATGAACTTAAATTAAAGTTACCTGTATGTTAGGGTAATGTGTTTTTCTTAAGAGAAAGGTTTAATGAAGATGTGGGTGTACCGCACCTTTAAGAAATTTAAAAGCTAGCAGAACTATTTAACAGCACCAAGGATTCTCAACAAGATACAATGTTACATTTGGTCTAGCAGCTGGTTGCAAAAAACAATTTGAATGAGGCCAATCATTTTAAATGGTACTCCACAAAAAAAAACTCCAATTAAGTTTGTATTTAGTGTATTGACAATATTAAAAGCAAATGACACAATTCGATGCTTTGAGGTTATAAGACTGGGAAAAATTGAACAGTTGGGGGAGAACTGCCAATAGACCAACAACTGTAGACTGTTAGTCAGAACTGTCTGAGAGGTATCTGTTCGAGAAGGAGTTTGCACAGAGGAAAAACATCAACACTGACCTGGAGAGCAAATCTACAGAGGAAGATAGAAAGAGAAGATTTAACAGCTGGCTCGTTTTGAAATTCGAATTTTTCAGTAAATCTTAATCAGGGATTTTTATCAGATTGGTATTATAGAAGGGACAATAAAAGATAGGTCAGAGGAAAAAGTTGTAAATAGTTGTCAGTTAATTATTCTCTGTTATACTTTAAGAAAAAGAAATTTTTACTTTTTACTTTCAATAGTGCTTGACCTCTCGAATTTTCACAGATTGCTGCATGTGATAAATCTTTTCTGTGTTGCTTGTTTAAAATTAACAGATGGGGTTTATCCTGTGTCATAACATTTGCTGGCTTATAAAACATTTCCAGTCTTCAGACTTACTACTATTATTGGCGACCTTATAATTCTCTACTTTTTTGGCTAATATTATCCTTAATTCCCTGCATAAGACTGCTCGATCTGTCTTGTAAATAGTTGTTTTTTTGGTGGAATTTTCTTAATTCTGGTTGTAAAGTGAGAGGTATTTGTCACATATTTGCTAATTACACCAACTAGGTTTTATCAGTTTTTGAGTAGATTTGTAGCTCAGGTTGATGATATAAATATAGGTTAGCTTGCTGAACTGAAAAGTTTGTTTTCAGATGTTTCATCACCATCACCTAGGTAACATCATCAGGGAGAGCCTCTGGTGAAGCCAGCACTTCACCGGAGGCTCTCACTAATGATGTTACCTGGTCATAGTGACGAAACGTCTGAAAACAAACCTTCAGCTCATCAAGCTGACTTATATTCAACTAGGTTTTATGCTCTTAGGGCTCAACAAAACTTTTGTTGCATTAATTATGGCCTGATTATATTTCTTTCTACTTAACTCTGACATGCAATTTTACAGAAGTATTATACAACTAAAAAACTTGGATACTTTTGAGTATTTACCCTCTAAAGAGAATTTGTGAATTTGCCTCGAATCAAGTTATTTGTAACATTTAAGAATGAGGAGAACGTGAAGACTGCAGATGCTAGAGATCAGAGTTGAAAGTGTGGTGCTTGAAAAGCACAGCAGGTCAGGCAGCATTCGAGGAGCAGATGAATTGATGTTTTGGGCAAGAGCCCTTCATCAGGAATGAGGCTTGTGAGCTGAAGGGGTAGAGATAAATGGGAGGGGGTTGGGGCTGGAGGGAATCTAACTGAGAGTGTGATAGGTGTGGGTAATGTTGATAGGTTGGAGAGGAGGGTGGAGCGGAATGGTTGGGACAGAAGATGGACAGGTAGGACAGATCATGAGGGTGGTACCAAGTTGGAAATTTGGAACTGGGATAAAGTGGGGGGAGGGGAAATAAAGAAACTAGTGAAGTCCACATACCTGTAGAGCGCTTCAGAGAATATCTCCAGGACATCTGCACCAACCAAGCCCACCGCCCCGTGGCCGAACACTTCAACTCCCCTTCCCACTCCACCAAGGACATGCAGGTTTCTGGGCCTCCTCCATCGCCACACCCTAAACACCTGACACCAGGAAGAAGAATGCCTCATCTTCCACCATGGGACCCTCCAACCACACGCCTCAACGTGGACTTTAGGTTAGAGTGGTGCTGGAAAAGCACAGCAGGTCAGGCAGCATCCGAGGAGCAGGAAAATCGACGTTCCCGGCAAAAGCCCTTCATCAGAAATAAAGGCAGAGTGGAGAGATAAATGGAGAGGGTGGGGCTGGGGAGAAGGTAGCAAAGAGTACAGTAGGTGAATGGGGGTGGGGATGGAGGTGATAGGTCAGAGAGGAGGGTGGGGGAAAGTAGCAAAAAGTACAATGGTCATGGGGACAGTACTGAGCTGGAATGTTGGAACTGGGGTGAGGTGGGGGAGGGGAAATGAGGAAACTGGTGAAGTCCACATTGATGCCACTAGTTTCCTTATTTCCCCTCCCCCACCTTATCCCAGTTCCACCCTTACAATTAGGCACAGCCCTCATGACCTGTCCTACTTGTCCACCTTCCTTCCCACCTATCCGCTCCACCCACCTCTCCGACCTATCAACATTACCCCCCACCTCCATCTACCTATCGCACTCTCAACTACTTACCCCCAGCCCAACTCTTCTCCCAATCATCTCTCTACCCCTTTGGCTCACAAACCTTATTCCTGATGAAGGGCTCTTGCATGAAATGTCAATTTTCCTGCTCCTTGGATGCTGCCTGACCTGCTATGCTTTTCCAGCACTACTCTCTCGACAATTAAGAACTAGCTTGTTGGAAAAAAATTACAAATAAATCATTAAAATTTAAAATGACTTTGAGAAGTCATTGAGAACATGAATGCTGTGAAGTTATAATGGCTTTATAATCATTGCCGTGAAAGTAATTACATTTTCAAAAATGTCATAATAAATTTTCCAGCAATATCTGAGTCATGAGTATTTCATAATCGCATTAGTGAGCTGACCAGCTGTTCTATATATTTCATTGTCAAATGAATAATAAATACAACTTTGTATAATACTAACCCCTTTAACCTTTTGACTGCTCTTGTGAAATTTATGGAGGACTTATCTTTCAACCAGGCGCTACCAGTTGAAGTCAAGTCTGTTTAAAATCCCTAAGTTGCAGGTATTTTAATTAATTGCTTCTGATATTTAATTTTCCAAGAACAAAGCCAGGCAGACCAGGAAAATATACCTCAATCCGCTCCATTTACCCTTTGCCATTTCAATAGAAAGGTAGCTTTGAATGGTTTATTTGCTTCTGATGTCTACATTTGCACATCAGGAGAACAAAGTGACAATGCAGTGGACCTGCTCATTCCTGACTTTGCAGTGCTAACATATGGGAAAGTCTTCAAGGTTTGTGTAAAAGTTTGTAGCTCAGGTGCCAGTTGTCATGGTTGTAGGCATGTTTGCTGAGCTGGGAAGTTGATTTGCAGACGTTTAGTCCCCTATCTACCTGACTGGCCACTTATAATAAAGCCACTCATTAAAACTGTGCATTGTGTTAATATGGATAACATTTCAAACTAATAATCACAAAATTGTTAGAGGAGGCCATTCAGCCCATCATTCCTGCACCTGCTCTTCAAATGAGCATTATTATATAGTCTGGTCCGCACCCTCAACAACTTCTCTTTCGAATCCTCCCACTTCCTTCAGACCAAAGGGGTAGCCATGGGTACCTACATGGGCCCTGGCTATGCCTGCCTCTTAGTCAGATACGTGGAACAGTCCATCTTCTGTAGTTACACTGGCACCATTTTCCTCCGCTACATTGATGCTGTATCGGACATACCTCGTGCTCCCAAGAGGAGGTTGAACAGTTCATCAACTTCACAACCACCTTCCACCCTGACCACAAGTTCACCTGGACCATCTGGGACACCTCCGTCTTTGTTTCCGGTCACTGACTCAACACGGCCATCTACATCAAACTCACTGACTCCCACAGCTATCTGGACTACACCTCCCACACCCCCTTCTGTAAAAATGTGATCCTTTACTCTCAATTCCTCTGCCTCTGCCATATCTGTTCCCAGGAGGAACAATTCCACTCCAGAACATCCCAGATGGCCTCCTACTTCAAGGACTGCAGTTCCCCTCCCACGTGGTCAACAATGTCCTCCAGTACATTTCCTGCACTTCCTGCACCTCCATCCTTGAACCCCAACCCTCCAACTGCAGAAAGGATAGGAACCCAAAGTCTTTGCCTTCCACCTTACCAATCTCCGAATACAGCACATCATTCTCCTTTATTTCTGCCACCTACACTCAGGCCCTATATTTCCCTTCTCACCCCTTTCACCATTTGCAGAGACCATTCCACCTGCGACTCCCTTGTTAGGTCCACGCCCCTACTAACCCACCCTCCACTCCCAGCACCTTACAATGCTGCCACAAGAGGTGTAAAGCCTGTGCCCACACCTTCCCCCCTCACCTCCATCCAAGGCTCCAAAGGATCTTTTTACATCCAGCAGAAATTTTCCTGCACATCCAAACTCCTCATCTGCTGTGTCTGTTGCTCTCGATGTGGTCTCCTTTTCATTGGGGAGACAGGACAACAACTCGTGGAACATTTCAGGAAACATCTCTGGAATACATGGACCAAACAACCGCACTGCCCTGTGGCCGACCACTTCAACTCCCTCCCCTGCTCTGCCAAGGATTGCTGTGCCTTTCCAGTGCTATGCTTTTCAACCCATTATTATATAGTGCTAACCTCTTGCCTTTTCCTCATATCCTGCACAACATTTCTGTCCAAATAATCATCCTATGCATTCTTGAATGCCTCAATTGAAACTGCCTCCACCACATTTCCAGGCAGTGCATTCCATTCCATACCCTAATTACTTGCTATGTGAAATCGTTTCTTTCTCACTTCAGCATTGCTTCACTTGCACATCACTTTACATATGTGCCCTATTGTTCTTGTTCCTTTTACGAATGGGAACAGCTTCCCCCTATCTACTCTATCCAATCTGATCATGATTTTAAAACCTCTAGTAAATCTCCTCTCAGCTGCCATCTCTCCAAGAACAGTTCCTACTTCTGCAACCTACCTCAGTTCAAATCATTTTAGGTAAAAAGAAGGACATTTAATCTGTGTGAATGTTCGGATCCTCAAAATAAACTAGTACTCCAGTATATGCACGATCTCAATTTGCAGAAATATTCTAGCTTTTGCCATGCAGATTAGGATATTAATGGTAGGTCACTAAATGAGTCACTAAATATTGAATAAGACCAAGAGGGCTATTTATAACTCCTACCAGGAGTGGATAAACATGCTGCCTGATGGTGTGAATTATAAGTCCATCAGATTTAAGGGAACCGGACTTGCTGTAAGTTCAGATTCAAGCAGCAGGGATTTGGATAACCTTAAGTTTAAAGGAAGTAAAACGTGGAAAATCAATCAGTAATGCTGTTAGACTATAAGATGTAGGAGCAGAAGTATGCTCATTTGGCCAGTTGAGTCTGCTCTGCCATTCAATGTGATCATGGCTGATCTGATAATCCTCAACTCCACTTTCCTGCCTTATCTCTATAACCTTTGATTCCATTACTCATTAAAAATCTGTCTGACCCTGGAATATTCTTATCGAATCACCCTTGGCAATAATCTGCAGTAAAGAATTCCACAGATACATTACTATTTAAGAGAACAAATTCATCTTCAATTCTGTAATAAAGTTGTATTTATTTAATTACATTAAATCCTTACTGTGAGATTCCTCCACAAGCAAAACAACCTCTCTGCATTCACTCTCTCAAGCCCCTGATATATTTCAATAAAGTTTCCTTTTATTCTTCTCAACTCCAGTGAGTACAAACCCAATATGCTCAATCATTTCTAATAAGAAAATCCCTCCATGCCCAGGATCAACTTAATGTACTTTCTCTGGACTTCCTCCCATGCCAATATATCTTAGATTAGATAAGGGACCAAAACTTTTCACAGTACTCTAGGTGTCTGATTTGTTCCTTGTGTAGTTTCATCAAGGCCAATATTTCATTTGCCTTCCTTGCAATCCACTGAATTTGGATGCTGGTATTTTCATAGTTTATGCATGAGAACTCCCATATCCCTCTTTGCTGCAGCAGTTTTTCCTCATTTAGATAATTTCCAGCTCCTCTAGTCTTCCTGTAAAAATGCATAACCTTGTATTTCCCCACGTTATATTCTATGTGTAAAGTTTTTGCCCACTCGCTTAACTTGACTATGTCCCATTGGAAAGTTCACGTGTAATCCTCACCACTTGTCTTGCCACCTATTTTTGTGTAATCAGAAAATTTGACTGTTGTACATATATTTCTGTCACTGGAGAGTTTTGTTTGTCAGGGATCATAATTTCTGAGCAGCGATCAATTATTTCAGACTGAGATTGTTTAACTTGGATGATTATGAATCTTTGGAATTCTTCACCCATGAGGGCTGTGGATATTCAGTGGCTGAGTTGATCAAGGGTGAGATCAATAGATTTTTGGACTGGAGGGGAATCAGGAATATAGGGGTTATGTGAGTAAATGGTATTGACGTTAAAGATCAGCCAAGAATTTATTGACTGTCAGATGCAAGCTGAAGGCTACTTGCATTCCTATTTTTGTTCTGTTATTTGGGGGAGGTGGCATCACAAAGAAACTGACCCTATCTCCTCACCCAACATTCACACATATCTGCTTCCAGCAAGGATTTCTGGATAGTGATTTGGTACAGGAGCTGATGTTAATTATTCAATAACACCACTTTCTCTTTATATTGTGGTTTTATATTTACTGCTGTTTAGATAAGTTCACTTTTTGAAAATGTATTCAATTGCTATTTATTTGTACTGCATTTCTTCAAATGCAATTTGAAAATATGTACATGTTCTTAGAGTCATAGAATTATAGAGCTGTACAGCACGAAAACAGACCTTTTGGTCCAACTCCTCCATGCTGACCAGATATCCTAAATAAATTTAGTCCCTTTTACCAGCATTTGGCCCATATCCCTCTGAACCCTTCCTATTCATATACCCATCCAGGTGCCTTTGAAATGTTGTAATTGTATTTGCCTCCATCACTTCCTCTGGCAGCTCATTCCATATACAACCACACTCTGCATAAAAAACATTGCCCCTTACATCCCTTTTAAATACTTTCCCTCTAATCTTTAAACTATGCCCTCTAGTTCTGGACTCCCCCACCCCAGGGAAAAAAAACTTTGCCTATTTATCCTATCCATGGCCCACTTAAATTTATCAACCTCTATAAAGTCACCCCTCAGCGTCCAACGCTCCAGGGAAAACAGCCCTAGTCTATTCAGCCTCTCCTTACAGCTGAAACCTCCACCTCTGGCAACATCCTTGTAAATCTTTTTCTGAACCCTTTCAAGTTTCACAACATTCTTCTGATAGCAGGAAGATCAGAATTGAACGCAGCATTCCAAATGTCCTGTACAGCTCAAATGTGATCTCCCAACTCCTGCACTTAATGCAATGACCATGAAAGGCAATCATGCCAAATCATTGCCTTCACTATCCTGTCTATCTTCAACTCCACTTACAAGGAACAATGAACCTGCACTCCAAGGTCTCTGTTCAGCAACACTCCCCAGCACCTTAGCATTAAGTATATAAATCCTGCCCTGACTTGCCCTGAAATGCAGCACCTCACATATATCTAAATTAAACTCCACCTGCCACTCCTCAACCCATTGGCCCATCTTGTCAAGGCTCTTTTGTATTCTGAGGTAACCTTCTTTAATATCCACCAATTTTGGTTGTCAGCTGCAAACTTACTGTACATACCTCCTATATTCACATCCAAAACATTTACATTAATGATGTAAAGCAGTGTACCAAATACCGATCACATTGCTGGTCACAGGCCTCCAATCTGAAAAGCAACCCTCCATCACCACTCTCTGTCTCCTACCTTTCAGCCAGTTGTATCCACATGGCTAGTTCTCCCTGTATTTCATCTGATCTAACCTTGCTCACCTGTCTACCATGAGGAACTTTGTTGAACCTTACAGAAGTCTAAATAGATCATGTCCACCATGCTGCCTTCATCAATCCTCTTTGTTACTTCTTCAAAAAACTCAATTAAATCAGTGAGACACCATTTCCCACGCACAAAGTTATGTTGACTGTTCCTAATCAGTCCTCACCTTTCTAAATACATGTAAATCTTGTCCCCGAGGAACCCCTCCAACAACTTGCTGACCACTAATATCAGGATTCGGAGATGCCGGTGTTGGACTGGGGTGTACAAAGTTAAAAATCACACAACACCAGGTTATAGTCCAACAGGTTTAATTGGAAGCACACTAGCTTTTGGAGCGACGCTCCTTCATCAGGTGATTGTGGAGGGCTCAATCGTAACACAGAATTTATAGCAAAAATTTGCAGTGTGATATAACTGAAATTATATCGAGCACTGCAAATTTTTGCTAAAAATTCTGTGTTACGATTGAGCCCTCCACAATCACCTGATGAAGGAGCGTCGCTCCGAAAGCTAGTGTGCTTCCAATTAAACCTGTTGGACTATAACCTGGTGTTGTGTGATTTTTAACTAATATCAGGGTCACTGATCTGTAGTTCCCTGGCTTTTCCTTACCACCTTTCTTATATAGTGGCACCACGTTAGCCAACCTTCAGTTTTCCGGCTCACCTGTGGCTGTCATTGATGCAAATATTTCAGGAAGGGGCCCAGAAATCACTTACTTAACCTCCCACAAAGTTCTTCTCTCTTCTTTCATCAAGTAATGCTTTCAGGAGTAGAAGAAAACTGCGTGAAATGGGACACTGCATGAAGTGGAATCACCACTTCTAACTCAGCAACCATTTGACAACTTTTACTTACTATCTGGAATTTTGTTCTTTATCTGCCTGGCCCAAGTTACCTTTAGAAAGTGGGTCATCATCAGTAATATAAAATCTGGAATCTAATAACCATCACCTTAATAAAGACCAGACTGAGGGAAGCTGGATTACATCTGCATAGATTTAGTTTCATCATTCTTTGCATTCTACAAAAGAAATGTAGTCCAGGTTTCTTATGCTTCTTTTATCATATTGTTATTGCAGTAGGTGCAGATTTTAAAAATCAATGTATGTCTTTCAATTAACCAACAGTAATTAGTTACAAAGATTTTAAATAAGTAAAAAGAGATCAATGCAAATCAACCTATGGAGAAAATGTTAGCCATTAACCTGTGCCGTATTTTGAATCAATGAGTCGCTTCTAAATGTGTTTCTTCATTTGTGATGGTTTTATTGTGGTTGAACAATCTTCTGTTTTTGTTAATTATGCCAAGGCCTGTCATTGTTATTTGATGCTGTGGTAATGCGAATTGGCAGCTCAGTTAGACTGAGCGCTAAGAGTAGCTCATCAAGCAGAAGAGCTGAGAAGAGTGTATGCTGTCAGGTCCATTCCACTTGTCAGTTTTGCTTTCTCTTGCTTTTATTGGTTGTATATCTGGGGTCAAAGGTCAAAGCAAATCAACATCCTGTTGCAGTACAATGGGAGATTAATCATTTATGCACAATGGCTGCAGTCAGAGCAAAATGGGAGCAGAGTAGAACGAGCAGTGAGAATAATACAAGAAACGAAATTATTTTGACAAATCCCACCTGCACTAAACAATTTGTTACTTTGTGCCGATTCTAAAATTTATCTTCATCAGTAATCTGGTTTGTACTCTTCATGTTGCAAATACTTAAAAAGCAAACAATCCAAATCATTAAAAAATGCAATCTGGCTTCTTTTCTGGGTCAGATGCACCAGAATTGAAATCCATACAATACTGAACTGATATTATAGTTTAAAGTGTTATGACATTTCTTCTCTTCACAAACTGCGTCTTATTGTTCCGTTGTGTGGAATGATGTGAATTCCAAGAATTGTGCATTTTGCCAAACAATGCTTGAGGCAGAATATTAACCAACTCTGAATAGAGTTTTCATAATATCTGCCTGGAAGGGCTGCAATGTAATAGTCAAATTCAACATTTGCCTCTCAAGAAGATGACCCAAATCGATTGCAAGTCAGCAGTTTTGTGAACATATGATATATCAGCTGTGACAAGAGTTAGATTGAAATTTTGATTTTTATTCAGCAGAATGGAAAGTGCATTTCACTGAAGGTTATCTCACAGAAGTGAGCTTAACCCCTTGTCTATCAAATATTGTTGCTCTATAGACAATTATTGCTTGTGTTATTCTAGGATCTATCCACTCCTATTCTTTGTTTCCCCTTTAACATTTTAATGCAATAGTTGCCACAGTTGTTAGTCACTTGCATGTTCTATTTATTCAGGATTAAGTTTTAAACAGGATGTGGGAAGACAAATGTACAATGAAGTTATAATTACCAAATTAATCAATGATTTCACTAATTAGATGGAAAAGGTTGTTTTGAATGTGCAGCCTGGTGCTACCAAAAATCAACTGCTTAATCAATCAACACATTTCAAAGATCAATGACAATTGATGTCTCTTAACTAATTCTTAATTGGCCTTTTCAAATCCATTCATTGCAATGTACATATAGGAAGCACAGTGTAAGGAATCTGGTCAGGGTTTCAAGCCTCACACTTAATTTGAGGTTAGTTCATAAAAACAAGTAAAAGCAGGAAAGGTTGAATCTAGTTTGTTTTGCCTTCTATGATTGAATATCCATGAAACTGATTTCAATTGAAATGTCTATTTGAACTGACATGAACCAGCAACTATCATCATTACATCAAACTGTCAAACGTCTAGACTGAGAGAAACCGAAGCCGCCAATATAATTTCATTCTATCATGGCAAACGTGGAATGTTTCGACTTTGATTGTGTGGCATTTTCAGCAGATAGCCATGTGCTGCTGTTCACCATAATTGTTCTGCAACTATGTTTACAGTGATGGAATGCAGATCTGAATGTATGTCTGACAGTGATCACATGTTCTGCTGGACATGGGTCTCCAAGGCAGTCAACAGCCATTCAATGGAGGCAGCCATGAAGCCATATGCCAGACTGTGACAGCAGACATAACTTCCATGGACTCATCCATCTTCTGTTCAATCTGTGCATGGCCTCCAGCACCTCTGCTGGTTGTTTCCCTGCATGTCTCTGCATTTCCAGCTAGTCTGCTGTAGCTGAATCCAGAAGCTTGTTCTCTTTGTGGGTTGAGCAGGTCACAACCATTCTTGAGTGTAGTTTTGCGCATCTTCCATCAGCTGTGGCAACAGGTCTGTGATGTACTCACCAGATTGTGATCCTGAACCCAATCATGAGTGAACACTCACTGAGGTGAATATCTTTGTGCTTTGTCTAGACTGTGGGGGGAATGCCCAGTTGGCATTCTGATGGGTCTGAATTACCAACCTCCAATGTAGTGCTGGAGATGGAGGAAGGCTGTCTTCTCTTTCACTTTGTGATTTGTGGTAATAACCTACAGTAGAGAACAAAATAAATGAGCTGATGTTAATGTACAAGGATAGTCAACATGGTTTTGTGCAAGGAAAATAGTGTCTCATAAACTTGTTTGATTGATGATGGCAGAGCAGTAGATGTTATTTATTTGGATTTTAGTATAGCCTTTGACAAGGTTCTGCATAGTAGGTTAGTTAGTAAAGTTAGGTCACATGGGATTCAGGGTGAGCTTGCCTGATACGTAATTGGATCAGAGTTGAATACATAATTGGCTTAATGGCAGGAGTCAGAGAGTAACGGTGGAGGGTTGCTTTTCAGACTGGAGGCCTGTGACCAGTGGTGTTCCACAGAGCTTGGTCCTGGGTCCTCTTTTATTTATTATTTGTATAAATGATTTGAATGAGAATATAAAAGGCATGGTTGGTAAGTTTGCAGATGACACCAAAATTGATGGCATAGTCGCCAGTGAAGAAGATTTTCAAAGATTAAAAAAGCTTCTTGATCAAATGGGTCATTGGGCTGAAAAATGGCAGATGGAGTTCAATCTGGTTAAATGTGAGGTACTGCATTTTGATACAACAAATGAGGGTAGGGCTTATACAATTCATGGTAGGGCCTTGGGTAGTGATGTAGAACAGAGGGACATAGGGGTGTCGGTACATAATTCTTGAAAGTTTGCCTCACATGTAGTGGTTAAATATACATTTGGCATGCTTACCTTCATTGCTCAGTCCTTTGAATACAGGAGTTGGGAAGTCATGTTGAGGTTTTACAGGGCATTGGTGAGACCTGTTCTGGAGTACTCTGTCCAGTGCTGGTTACTCAGTTAGAGGAAGGATATTATCAAGCTGGAGAGGGTTCAGAAGAGATTTACCAGGATGTTGCCAGGTATGTAAGGTTTGAGTTATAAAGAAAAACTGGATAGGTTGAGACTTTTTTCTTTGGAGCATAGGAGGTCGAGAGGTGACCTGATAGCAGTTTATAAAATAATGAGAGGTATAGATAGAGTTAATGGTACTTGTCTTTTCCCTAGGATGTGGGATTTCAAAACTAGGGGGTACATTTTCAAGGAGAGAGGAGAGAAATGTAAAAAAAAGACATGAGAGGCAAATTTTTTACACAGAGGGTGGTCTGTGTATAGAATGAATTTCTGAGGAAGTGCTGGTTGCGTTTTCATTTATGATGTTTAAAAGACATTTGGATAGATACATGAATAGGAAATGTTTGGAGGGATATGGGGCAGCAGCAGGCATGTGGGACTAATTTAGTTTGGGATTATGCTTGGCATGGACTGGTTGAACCAAAGGGTCTCTTTCTGTGCTGTATGACTGAATGACTCTACAAAACCTTTTTTGAACAATGTTTCAGGCATTATTCTCGTAGTCTATTTATCAACACCAGACTGGCGGCAACCTGAATGGGTGGCTGTGGAACTCCAGTCTCTCCATTAGCACAGGCTTTGTTTCTTGTCTTCACCAACACATTCTGTAGCTGCCTCCTTAACTGGGGTTAGGATTTGTTATACGGGATGCCTCCAGGTCTTGAAACATTTCTGCCTCTTATGAGTGGCTTTGTCTTGCAGAGAGACAGAGTGATTGAGTATTAGCTCAGTAGGTATGTAGTGATGTTATGGGCATGTTTACCCATCACAGTTCCTGACCCTTCCTCAGTAAGTGTTTGACAGCCAGCTAGTTGAACTCCCATGTGTTCAGGCCATATGTTCCATTTAATTGGGTGGTACAGTGGCTCAGTGGCACTGCTGCCTGACAGCGCCAGGAACCCTGGTTCAATTCCAGCCTCGTGTGACTGTCTGTGTGGAATTTTCACATTCTCCCTGTTTCTATGTGGTTATCTTCCAGGTGCTCTGGTTTCATCCCACAGGCAAAAATGGGTAGGTTAGATGGATTGGCCATGCTACATTGTCCATAGTAATTAGGGATGTGCAGGCTGGAGAATGCAGGGTTTCAGGGATAGGGTGGGATGTTCTTCGAAGGCTAGACTTGATGGGCTGGATGGCCTGTTTCCACGCTGTAGGGAATCTATGATTCTATGACACTTGGATACAATCCCCCAAACTCTTCTCTGACAGCCCTTGGACTTTCATTTCTACACTGTATGGTGCTATGTTTAGTGTTATTTTGTTGTGAATACGTGGTGTCACTGACAGAGATGCAGTACAACAGATTGTTCTTTTACTGCTCTGCACCCAGGTTTTGGAGTAAGCTGCATGGTGTTAGCCTGTGTTGCAGCTCTATCCAGACAATTCATCTTACTCTGCCATCCCTGGGAAACAGGATCTCCCACTTTTCCTGGGTAGCCTGGAGGACTTGAAGAGTAAAGCCACGTGTTGTCTTGTCTGCAATACCAATCCTGAAGAGCAGATTAGCCATTAAACTTATCCAGTGAGGACCAGCAAATAATGGTGTACTGGAAGGCTTCAACTTGGAGAGCACCGGTGATGTTCCTCTCTAGTTGGGATAGCTGGGTGCTTTATAAATAGCATGCCTAGACCTTTGACCCCACGATGTAACAGAAGGGATATCGACTTCCTCTTGCCACATGATTGGCTATGTTCCCATGTTATGCAGAGCCACTTATCTGACTAGTTCATGGACGGAATACATCCACATCCTGAAATAAAACATTAGCCCCTGTGTTCCAGATAACAATGCTACCAGTTGAGAATGACATGAACAAAAGGAAATCAATAGATTCCCAATTGAGGTAGAAGGGAAAGGATGACTGAAAATGATGAGTCTTGGTGTAGAACTTGATTCAATATTTGTTTTGTGATGTAGCAAATTCTGGCATAGTCATGTTTCCTCATTGATCTGACGACAGCTGACTGACTTACTGGGTGACCTGACCTCAGTGCATGTTATAATTCACTTGTAGGTCAGTTTAGGAAGGGGTGACAAGTTATTCTCCCTGAAAACGTGCAGGGAACCATGCAGTGGGCATTGCTGGTGATCTCTCTTTTATGCAGTTACAAAAATGATCAGATTTATTTAATTCGATTTCATAATTTGCAGTAGTGCAATTTAAGGTAAACCTGACCAGATTGCTAACCCTTCAATCATAGATACTTTTCTATGTTACTAGAAATGGCCTGAGATTCAGATAGATCTAGATTTATTCGTTAAAGAACACCAGTTCGATAGTATGGCTACCTTCACCTTCACTTGCTTTTACATCTGCAGATTTATTTTTAAATCAAACTTAATATTCCAGGTCTTAAATACTGTTTCTTGATTTTTCTTATATTCACTCGTAACTTTGTTATATTCGCTTGTAACTTTATACTGAAGTGAATGGATTGACTTTTAAAATATTTAACTTCAGGAACTTTCTGACTTTCGACATGCCCACAATAAACTGAAGAAGCAATATCAAGACAAGTTGGCAGAATTCACCCATTCCAATCGAAGAGTTGAACAGCATGAAGCAGAAGTGAAAAAGTTAAGACTGCGGGTGGAAGAGCTGAAGAAGGAACTGGCTCATGCAGAAGATGAGGTATGTGTTAACGCATACATTAAAAATTCCAAATGATTCTGTTTTGGCGTTAGTAATCTGAAGTAGCAGATGTGCAGTTGAAGTTAACTTATTGAAACCCTGTTTTGAGACTGTGCAACCGTTTTAGCCTCAGAATACGAACCATTTTTGAGCATGGAGGTAAATATTAAAAACAATTTATTTTGGTCTGGTCTTCACTCTTGTAAAGATCAATTATGTTTTTAAAAAAGAAAGTGAAAATTCTCCAGGAATTGATGGTAAAAATATCAAGTGACATGATTTTGCATTTTAGGATTTTTACTGTAATAAAAAAATTGAAATCAACATAAATGAAACATTATTCAATAGGCAACCAATATTTCTCCATTATCTAATTAAGTTGACAAAACTACTTTGTGATTCATTTATTCCACATTATTCTACACTCTCTGCATCCATGTAGCATGTGGATTAACTTCTGAACTACTTTGAATTTATTAGAAGACTTTCTTCTTCTTGTTATATTCAGCATAATTGAGTGTCCTTTTGAAAATCACTTCACTGTGTCTTCTGAGTATCCCCAAACTGACATTCATCATTTTCACACCACTTTGCACAGAGCAGCTATTTTTGATCAGCCTGGGCTCTGAGTTTGGGAATCTGTGCCTAGAAAAGCTGGATACTCCCTTTTGTTGTGAGAACTGTCCCTTTGATTTTCAGTAGATTTTGACCTAGGTCTCTTCCTGATAATAACCAAATCACTTGGGCCTGTTCTATGATTTCACCATTTCCCATTCCACAATATCCTATATTATCTTAAAATGAAAGAGAGCTCCATATAATATATAACTTCCCATGAAATCTTGCATTTGTAACAACTTAAGTTATGAAGGTTGATTGAAAATCAAATGTGCCGATTGCTGTATTTCTGTTTTTTTGGTTTTCAAGGGCAACTAGGGATCGGCAATAAATTCTGGTCCACCAGTGATGCCCACATCCTATGAAGGAATTTAAGAAAGTGCTAACAGGAACCAATAGTGGAGTTTTATCAACATCTTGATTTCATGTGGTAATACAACACGGAAGGAATCTCTATGATCCATCATACCTATTGCTGGTTCTATGAATGAATTAGCCCTATAAATGTACTGCAAAGCCCCTTATGTCTAGAATGTATATTTCAATGCTTTAATCACATTAGGATCAAAAAGCTATCCAAAAAAATAATGTATTTGATAGTATGTCTCAATATGAAGATGTTTTTGATGGTTACTTTAGGCAATACATTAAGTGGGATATTCCCCTGCTTTTAGATGACAGGAAAAGTGGCAGAAAGAGTAAATAATTGGGTGGATTGGCACTAGCAGGAGGACGTTCACATCCTACAACCTCAACAATTAAGTTCTTGGTAGAATGTTTCATGGTGAGCCTTCCCAACCCATCAACATTGAGAGCAGTTCAGTATCCAATTAATGAGTACTTAAAGGCCTCAACTTACAACTGCCCTGATTACCTGCCATTTCAGCAGACACAATAAGTAGCTGACTCCCCTTCTGGCAAATCTAGGCAGCCAGCCTGATGGATTGTAGTGGGGGTTCTCCATTGGCCCAAACTAAGGGCCTGGATGAGGGTGAAGTGGCTGCTGAAAGCAACCCCCTATCCTTGGTTCTGCACCTCCCCAACCCCTGACACCTCTCTGTCTTTGTGACCCATTATCATGATTTGCCCCAATAAACTCATTCACCTTCTCATTCATCACTACAGCTTGCAGTGGCTACCGGCCTTTAATTGGCCAACACCTTCATCCAGGGTGGGACTTCTCAGCTGCAGCCATCTGATTGGTTGAAAAGCTCACCAATCAGAGATTTATAGGGAGAGGCTGAATAGGCTGGGGCTATTTTCCCTGGATTGTTGGAGGCTGAGGGGTGACCTTATAGAGGGTTATATAATCATGAGGGGCATGGATAGATTTAATGGTCAAGGTCTTTTCCCCTGGGTAGGGGAGTCCAAACCTAATGGGCACAGATTTAAGGTGAATGGGGAAAGATTTTAAAAAGATCTAAGATGCAGCTTTTTCATGCAGGGGGTGGTACGTGTATGGAATGAACTGCCAGCGGAAGTGGTGGAGGTGGTACACTTACAACAATGTATATGAATAGGAAGAGTTTAGAGGGATATGGGCCAAATGCTGGCAAATGGGACTAGATTAATTTAGGTTATCTGGTCGCATTGACACATTGGACTGAAGGATTTGTTTCTGTGCTATACTTCTCTATGAATAATAAGTGCCCACCTGTTACTCAGTCCGGCAGCCTCCCACTGGTGGTGAGGCAGGGAAGGTCTCTCATCCTTAAAGAGGAAAATCCCGGCTATTGTGTTCATCCAGAATCCAATGCCTTGTCAAGAGCTCTGCAGCTACTGGACATTTTCACTGATTAATATTTTCATGAATTTGGATGTTAATTGTTTTGTCCATTTCTTTCAGTACAAAACAGTAGGTATACACTTCAACACTGAAAATGGATTTTATCACAGACATTATTTTGTCTTCCCTTCCCTTTCAATTGGCTGAATTTTACCAGATAATTGGAGATGGACTAGGAGGAGAAAGGGCTGACAAGATGGTAGAGGCACAGGAGACTTACATCTTCCTGCTGCTTCTGTGGCATACTGCCAGCAGTGACCCCCTTGCCAGTAGGGCTGTCCAGTTGAAGGCCAATGGAGACACTTCAATGTCCATTTAAGGGCAGCCTCTCAGCCAGTATCCATGGTGTGGGGATGACTTATGGAAGTATCTTCACTGGCAGTAGTGTCTGCCTTGTTTCTGCCTAGCCTTGGCTTCCCCAGGCACATTCAATAGTCTACAGGGCACCATGGCAAAAGTGGCTAGTGTTGGTCATGAGCACTGCTGAGGGTGCTGAGCAGCTGGCCATCTAACCAGCCTGGTACATCCTGAGGGTGGGGTGACGATACTATGCCATTCTCTCAGGCAACTGCTGCCAGTAGCAAGGTTTGGCTTGGGTCTCACCATCAACCAAAGCTGGCTGATTCAGCAGTTGCTGTCTAAGGTTCTTAATTACTTATTGGATATAGCTGAGAGCCACAGATTGTCCTTTGGCATATTGGCTAAATGGTCATTCCATATCTGTGATCAATGATAGGCTGTTTGAGCTCAGGAGACATTACTGTCCAACTGTGCCTGGCACACCTACATACGCCCACTACCAGCACTGGCATTGGCAGCTGAATGTTGTGTTCAATTGTTCTGTATTTGATAATGAGTCTGGTAGATGATTTATGATCATTGTGCCTACTTGTTAAGCTTGGGTGTTGACTCAGAGAAATATAATAGCCACATCAGGAGGAACAGGAAACTTTTGAAAATCGTGATAGGATTAGACATTTTATGGCATTCCATAAAACTCTAATTAAAGTTTCTGTACTGTTAGAAACTAATGGCATCTTATATCTTTGGGGCAAATCAGACTTACAGAATGCACAAGGCTGTATATTCACACTGAATGTGCAAACTCTGCCTTATTTTTCTTCCTTAACTTAAATTTACTGTGGCATCACCTAACTCTTGCTCAACTGAAGAGTTGACCCACTCATTCAGATCTGTATGAAACACAATAAACAAGTTTCTTTATGTAAAGGTATTAAAATTCAAAAATGCTAATTTGACTGACTAAATTCACAATTAAAGCTGAAGTGCTATGCACTGATACTTTCTAATATCAATTGTTGCTCATTCCTGCATGATGTATTATTACTGAATATAGTTACAGCTGCACCTCCAGAATTTAGCAGAGATTGGCCAAGCTGCTAGAGTGATCGGTGGTGAGGAAGTTAGATAAAGATTGGAGAGATCAGTGAAGGAGGGCAGATCATAGAAGGTGCTGGAGAGATTGGGGAAAGAGAGGACAATATCGTAAGATCATGAAAAGCATAGAGGGGATTATGGGAGATTGAGGTTTTTAGGAGGTTGTTGGATTTGGTGGGAATGTTGGGATGGTGAGGAGATGAGCAGTCATGTGGTGGGAGGTGGGAAGAATTGTTTTGGGAGTTGAGGGAACGATCTCCTGTTTTTCTTTCTTCGTCCACAAGTAGCGCTGAAAAA
The DNA here is from genome assembly GCF_004010195.1 of Chiloscyllium plagiosum. Taxonomy (NCBI): domain Eukaryota; kingdom Metazoa; phylum Chordata; class Chondrichthyes; order Orectolobiformes; family Hemiscylliidae; genus Chiloscyllium; species Chiloscyllium plagiosum. Next base: position 80,856,002 of record NC_057713.1, on the reverse strand, counting down.
GACAATTTTCTATTGCCCACAGAAACCTTTATCTCTGTTTAGTTACAGTGTTTGCTAAGTCACAGGAAACATGGCTGGACAACCTTAAATTTTGAACAAGAAATGGAATCAGAGGCATGCAACTAGGTTAATATCTTTCAATGAGCATTCTGTCTTCAGGAAGTGGATTAGTTGCCTAGCTTCCCCTTTTGCCTCCATGTCAGCTGTGCGTAGGAGATTTCAAGGCATGTGGACCTCGGGACTCATTTGCAATTTTGATTTTCACCCAACCAGCCTGGAGATTAAAAGTCTTTCACTCGGAACCAAACAGTAATAAAATGTGTTAAAATAATGCATCAAAAATATACCATTCAGCATTATTTAAAAAATGCATATGAAGAACAGTTTGTGTTAAAGGTGGAAACTTGTCATGTTTCCAGGTGATTTATTCCTCATGGCTTGCAATTATATCTGCTGAATTCCTTTTGGTGTAGATTGCTGCTGACAAACACCACTGTAAGAAAGATGTGAAATGTGTATCACTGTTGTAATATTAACGGTTGGCTATTTTAATACTTAAGCATTAATATTAAGAACTCAGTGACAGGTGGGGGGAGGGGTTTAGCAACGAAAAGTCAGCGAGGGTATTCACAAATTGCTGCGGCTCTTTAAAAATAATTTATACTTTCTATAATGAGGATGTCACTGGCAAGGCCAGCATTTCTTGCGATCCCTGAATAAATGGCTCACCAGGTCATTTCAGAGGGCAATTGATGGTAAATCACATTGCTCTGGGTCTGGAGTCACATGTAGACCAGAACAGTTAAGGGTAGCACATTTCCTTCCCACAAGGGGCACTAGTGAATGAGAAGGGCATCTCAAACAATCGATGATAGTTTCATGGACATTTTAAAATTAGCTTTCAGTGAAATGCAACTTCCATTAGATCCTGCGATGGAACTCGAGCCCGTGTCTCTGGATTACTAGCCTAGTGACGTTGTCACTGAACTACCATATTCCTTGTTACAATACGTAGCAGTGGGTTTTGTGGTGTTCGAGTCTCCTTCTGTGGAGAGGCAGAACACTTCATTAAAAGATTGGAATCCCACTGTGCAATCAATTTCCCTGGCTACCAGAAGGGAAGCAGAAAGATAAAATGTTAAGAAGGCCTTTGTCTTTAGTCTCCACATGTTTTCTGGCCGTTATTGTCATTTCCTCACTTCCTGTAAAGATTGAAGTGTTAGATATTAAAATTGGAAAATAAACAAACACCAGGAAAAGAAGGAATGAATTATCTTCATTTGGAAGTTAGGTTCAGGTCTTAGCAGCCTTGTACCTTATCAGAAATGCACAATACTTTTAGGAAAAAATTCCTCTAATTAACTCTGTTGTGATCCATTACCTGAAAGTACTACTACTAAAGATATATCAATTCCCCACTTCACTCTAAGTCAAGAAAACTGCAAATTGAAATGTTGAAATAATCCAAATATAAATGGGAATTTAAACTCTGATGACACTTTCACACAACACCTTCTCAGCTATGACTGCCTTATGGTTGAGTCAAGCCTTACAAACTCCATATCCTAATTGTATTTGCCAATCCAGTGCCAGCACCACAAGATAGATCCTTCAATCGATGCCACTGCTGTACATTCTAACTGTAAGAAAATGACATTTTTAATATAGTGTCACTATTGCAAACCTGCCATATAGGATTTTGCTTCTTTGTTAAGTATATCAAGGTTTTAAAATTAAAATCTTAATTCTGAAGTTGAGGCAAGAAATGGAAATAGCTATTTTCCCAGAAAGCTTCACTTCTATTTGGAGGCACATGTACTGCACAGACCGTGCACAATTTGTCCCTTTTAAGATACTGTATATGTCTGACTGTGCGAAGCAAGTAAGGGTGCAGCACATTGAAAATAAAGGGCCGTGCACAACAAAAAAAGGTAGAGGTGATGGGTCCTACTTTAACCTTGGGCATTAATGCAACATGCCTGGATCCAGGTCAGTAACAATGTGTCTGGAAGATAAAATCTCCTAGATGTTGTTGAAATGATTGAAATTCGGAATCAATAACTATCAGGATGAAAATTCCAGACCACATGCTGCTATTGAAGATGAGAGAAATCAATCAGGCATAGTAGAGATTATAATATCTTTATTTATGAATTCTGTATGAAAATGGGAAGATCTTGAACTGTTTGGACACTTTCTGGATTAAACAGCACTTTATCAAAGAATGAGATTGACAGCTTAATCATGTCCTAATTAGAAAGACAAATGACTTTGGTAAAATAGCCAAACAAAGCTTTCAGAGAGTTTGGCGATGTGGTGTATTGTCTTTCATTGTGGGAAAACCTGGTTGGAAGAGACTATGGAGCCTTGTATTCAGGATTGTGTAGCAACCCTTTCTGGTCATTGTTTCCCCTCAAGACTGATTACTAAACTTAGTGATCTCAGACTAAGCCCCACTCTCTGCAACTGGATCCTCAGTTTCCTGACCCACAGGCAACAATCAGTGAAGATTGGGGACAATATTTCATTGTTACTAAAACTCAACACTGGAACCCCCCAGGGGTGTGTCGCCAAACACCAGACTAATGTCATTTACAAGTTCGCTGATGAAACCACCATAGTCGGTCGAATCTCAGATGGCGATGAAACAGACTACAGATGGGAGGTGGAAGATCTGGAAAAATGGTGCACTGAGAACAACCAAGCTCTCAATGCCAGCAAAACCAAGGAACTCATTATTGATTTTCAGCAGGACCCTTTATGTGGATGCGCTGGTTACAAAGGCCCAACAACATCTCTTCTTCCTCAGGCAGCTGAGGAAATTTGGCATGATGGCTAATACCCTTGCCAATTCTTATAGGTGCGCCATCGAGAGCATTCTGCCTGGATGTATCACTACCTGGTATGGCAACTGTACCATTCAAGATCGGAGACGGTTACAGAGAATGGTGAACTCCGCCCGGACAATCACAAAGGTCAACCTCCCATCTATAGAATCCATCTACCAGGACCGCTGTCAAGGAAAGGCTGCTAGCATTCTCAAAGATCCATCCCACCCTGGCAATGTTTTTCTACAACCTCTACCATCAGGGAGAAGGTACAGAACACATGCACCAGCCGGTTTCGTAACAGTTTCTACCCTCCTGTTGTTAGAATGCTGAATGGACTCACAAACTCTTAACATTTGCCTGTACCTGTGTTTTTGTTTTTGCTGCTGTTTATCTATTATTTACTATCTACGCTACTTAACTCTGTGATTTGCCTGTGTTGCTTGCAAGACAAAGCTTTTCACTGTGCCTCGGTACACATGATAATAAATTTAATTCAGTCCAATTCTATTTCAAAAACCTAGGGAGTCAGATGGGAAAAAAAACCCTCCAAGGCTTGCAGTAAAGGAAAGTTTCTCTCTGACTCTATCTCTTTTCTCCGCGCTCGCTCGACAAACCCTTCATCTCTGAGATCATTCTTGTAAACCTCCTCTGGAGCCCTTTCAAAAGCGAGCATATCTCTCCTTAGATATGGGGCCCAAAGCTACCCACAATATTCCAAATACAGTCTGACCAGAGTCTAATACAGCCACAGCAGTGCCTCCTTTTTTTCATTCTGGCCGTCTTGAAATGAATGCTTGCACTGCATTTGCTTTCCTAACTGTCAAATGACCATGTATTTTAAACTTAAGGAAATTCTCAACTGGGACTCCTAAATCCCTTTGTGCTTCAAACTTCCGAAGCCTTTCTCCATTTAAAAGATAATATATTCTCCTACTTTTCTTTTCAGAGTTCATGACCTCACACTTGCCCTCATCTGTATTCTATCTGTCACCTTTTGTCCACTCTGCTAGCTGTCCAAGTCTTTCTGCAGCCTTTCCATCTCTTCAACGCTTCCTATTCCACCACCTATCTTTGCGTTATCTGCAAACTTTAGCAACAATGCTCTCAGTTCCTTCATTCAGATCGTTAATGTTTTAGCATGAATAGTTATGGACACTGACCTTTGAGCAACTCCACTAGTCATCTGAAAAAAGACAGTTATTCCCATTCTCTACCTTCTACATGCCAGCCAAACTTCTATCTATGCCAGTACCTGGCCCCTGACACAATGGCTCTTATTTAGCAGCCTCCTGTGTGGTACCTTCTCAACTCCACCCACACTCTATTGGCACATCCTAACCCTATCATAATCTGCATCTATCCCTGGGGGAGAAAAATTCCCCAATTCACTTCCTATTGCACTTTCAGAATCCCAACTATCTTGCCTTTGACTATTCATTCACCACACAGTTGGAAAATATTGGTGACCCTCACAAATGGCCCTTTAATTTTGTACTTTGAATGCCCACTTCCTTGAACTAGATTGCTGATGCACCTCATGGCCTGCTGCTGGGAACATTCTCCAGTGGTGGAACCATATTGAGGGTCACTGTTATGTAGCTTCATGGCTTCATTCGTCCTGTTATCAGGAAACAATAAAAATCTGCTCAATGGCACTAAAGACAGATCAATCCCCTCACCGTGGTCCTAAAGGAAGTGCAAGGTAAATTTGCAGATAATTGATCCATGACCACTGTGGACTCAGGTATTGTCACTATGTTAGAAGAACAGAGTGACAGAGACTTAGAAACATTTGAACTGATCTAGATTTTCCTGCTGCTTGGATGCTGCCTGACCTGCTGTGCTTTTCCAGCACCACTCTGATCTAAACTCTGGTTTCCAGCATCTGCAGTCCTCACTTTTGCCTAACATTTGTAAAGGCCAGCTCGTGTCTAATTAATCCGAGTTTTAAAAAAGAATGCATTAAAGTAGTCGAGAGGTGAATGTCTTTAGATTTAGCTTAAATAAATTTTCAGAGTCAAGAAGTTCCAAGAAAGAGATTCTTCATGGTATTAAAGCTCATGGAATTGAAAGCAAGCTATTGACCTAGTTAAATGACTGTTTAGTCAATGGGACGCAGAAAGTAGCGTATGGATTAAATCAGAAGGAAGTGTCTAATGTCTGTATGTGTGCCTGGGCTTCACTCTTCACAATATGTGTTAATGGCTTGGATAATACAATTGAGAAGTATACATCCGAGTTTGCCACTGACACAAAGATTGATAGCATTGTAAGCAGCATGGACAGGAGCATGGAATTATAAAGACGTTGATAGATTAAGCAAGTGGTAAAAACTATGACTGATGAATTTCAATGCAGGCAAGTGTGAGGCCATTCATTTTGGACTGTAAAAGGACATACTGCAGTACTTCTTTCTCTTGAAACGACAAAAAGCTAAGAATATTGGAATTCCAAAAAGATTTATGTGGTAAGGAGCAAGAAATATCAAGAAGATTAATAGGATATTAACCTTTATAACTCGATTGGTAGAATATGTAAAGAAAGATGTTTTGCTGCAGCTGAACAAAGCCATTCTGAGACTATATCTAGAGTACTGTCTAAATGTTTGGACACTGCATTTTAGAAAAGACATTTCAGAGATGGTATGGTGGAGATTCGCCAGGGCACCAAGCTAATGATTAGTAAGTTCGCAGATGACACTGAAATTGGTGTAATGGACAATGAAGAGCTTTACCTTAGAGTACAACTGGACCTTGATCAGATGGGCTGAAGGGCTGTGGAGAGGCAGATGGAGTTTAATTTAGATAAATGTGAGGTCATAGAGTCATAGAGATGTACAGCATGGAAACAGACCCTTTGGTCCAACCTGTCCATGCCGACCAGATATCCCAACCCAATCTAGTCCCACCTGCTAGCACCCAGCCCGTATCCCTCCAAATGTCTCTTAAATGTTGCAATTGTATCAGCCACCACCACTTCCTCTGGCAGCCCATTCCATACACATACCACCCTCTGCGTGAAAAAGTTGGCCCTTAGGTCTCTTTTATATCTTTTCCCTGTCACCCTAAACCTATGCCCTCTAGTTCTGGACTCCCCAAGGAGAAAGTGAGGACTGCAGATGCTGGAGATCAGAGCTGAAAATGTGTTGCTGGAAAAGTGCAGCAGGTCAGGCGCATCCAAGGAGCAGGAGAATCAAAGTTTCGGGCATGAGCCCTTCTTCAGGAATGAGGAAAGTGTGCCAAGCAGGCTAAGATAAAAGGGTAGGGAGGAGGGACTTGGGGGAGGGGCGTTAGAAATGCGATAGGTGGAAGGAGGTTAAGGTGAGGGTGATAGGCCGGAGTGGGCGTGGGGGTGGAGAGGTCAGGAAGAAGATTGCAGGTTAGGAAGGTGGTGCTGAGTTCGAGGGTTGGCACTGAGACAAGGTGGAGGGAGGGGAAATGAGGAAACTGGAGAAATTAGATTAGATTAGATTACTTACAGTGTGGAAACAGGCCCTTAGGCCCAACAAGTCCACACCGCCCCGCCGAAGCGCAACC
>NC_057713.1:80827679-80846267 GCF_004010195.1 Chiloscyllium plagiosum | reverse complement strand
GCACCACCTTCCTAAACTGCAATCTTCTTCCTGACCTCTCCAGCCCACCCACACGCCGGCCTATCACCCTCACCTTAACCTCCTTCCACCTTTTGCAACGCCCCTCCCCCAAGTCCCTCCTCCCTACCTCTTAACTTAGCCTGCTGGACACACTTTCCTGATTCCTGAAGAAGGGCTCACGCCCGAAACTTTGATTCTCCTGCTCCTTGGAGGCTGCCTGACCTGCGCTTTTCCAGCAACACATTTTCAGCTCTGATCTTTGAGGGGCCCTATTCTCTCCCTAGTTACCCTTTTGTCCTTAATATATTTGTAAAAACCCTTTGGCTTCTCCTTAATTCTATTTGCCAAAGCTATCTCATGTCCCCTTTTTTGCTCTCCTGATTTCCCTCTTTAGTATACTCCTACTTCCTATATACTCTTCAAAGGATTCACTCGATCTATCCTGTCTATACCTAACTTACGCTTCCTTCTTTGTCTTAACCAAACCCTCAATTTCTTTAGTCATCCAGCATTCCCTATATCTACCAGCCTTCCGTTTCATCCTGACAGGAACATACTTTCTCTGGACTCTTGTTATCTCATTTCTGAAGGCTTCCCATTTTCCAGCCGTCCCTTTACCTGCGAACATCTGCCTCCAATCAGCATTCGAAAGGTCTTGCCTAATACCGTCAAAATTGGCCTTTCTCAAATATATAACTTCAACTTTTAGATCTGGTCTATCCATTTCCATCACTATTTTAAAACAAATAGAATTATGGTCGCTGGCCCCAAAGTGCTCCCCCACTGACACTTCAGTCATCTGCCCTGCCTTATTTCCCAAGAGCTAAGGCAAATCAGCTCGGAGTTTATACACTTAATGGTAGGGCGCTGGGGAGTTTTGCCGAACAAGGAGACCTTGAGTCAGATACATAGTTTCTTGAAAATAGAATTGCAGGTAGACAGGGTAGGGAAGAACATGTTTGGTATACAGTGCTTGTTTTTATTGTCAGTGCATTGAATGGAGGAGTTGGGATGTCATGTTACAGCTGTATAGAACATTGGTTAGGCCACTTTTGGAATACTATATTCACTTCTTGTCTCCATGCTATAGGAAAAGTGTTGCTAAACTTGAAAGGGTGCAGAAAAGATTTACAGGGATGTTGCTGTGGTTGGAGTGTTTGAGCTATAGGGAGAGGCTGAATAGATTGAGGCTGTTTTCATTGGCATGTTGGAGGCTGAGGGGTGACCTTATAGAGGTTTGTAAAATCTTGAGCAGCATGGATAAGGTAAACAGCCAAGGTTGGGGGAGTCTAAGCTAGAGGGCATAAGTTTAAGGAGAAAGGGGAAAGATTTAAAAAGGACCTAAGTGGCAATTTTTTCATGGTGCGTCTATGGACTGAGCTGCCAGAAGAAGTGGTGAAAGCTGGTACAATTACAACATTTAAAAGACATCTGGATGAGCACTGGAATACGAAGGGTCTGGAGGAATGTGGGCCAAATGCTGACAAATGAGATAAGATTATGTTAGGATATCTGGTCAGCATGGACGAGTTGTACTGAATGGTCTATTTCTATGTTTCTCTGACTCTATAACAGTTTGTAGAAATGTAGAACTGTGTCTTATAAGAAACAGTTGATGATAGCTACGTTATTCATTTTAAATCTGAGATCAATATTTTGCTAGCCAACTTCTTAAGGATATTGGAATTAAAGGGAGTTAATGGAGTTTGGATACAGATCAGCTGTGATCCTGTGGAATAGCAGATCAGTCTCAAAGGGCTCAATGGCCTGTTCCTGTTCTTAAGGTTCTGACTGTGCTTGAAATGTCTGTTTGAAAAATGTCAGATCAGTAAATGCCATTCACAAATTATTGGATAATAATGTGCAAATGATATTTTGTTTGATTTTTATTTGATGGATTCACACCTACTAATGCTATAACATGTTGGCTACCTTACCAGAGAGCAAGCTTTGTGCAGCAAATATCTCGATGCAAGCTATTTTCTAAATAAGGACACCTAATGTTGGAGTAAATTCTCCTTAAACAAAATAAGTCACCCATGGTGTTACACACTTCAGGCAGGGTGATGGGAAAGAAATTTAACCTGGGCCATGGAGGGGGAACAGATTATTTGCAAAATGACTTTACTAAAGGCTGCCCTTCAGTGAAAAGACATTGGAGTTGGCCTTTACAAAGGAAGAGTGGGCTGTCTACCTCCTGGGGATTTTCACAAGTGTTTTACCACAGTCTGACATTGCAGGTGTTAATGCACCGACCCTCCAATGTTAATATGATATATGGTGTTCTCTGATTGCTTGAACATTCAATTGTTTATGCATCTATCGTTAATACTTTGAATTGTAACACTTTGACAGCTTGAGGAATATGTCACATAATGCTTATTATATGACTTTGATCAGAGCGGGAAGATGTCAGAGCTTTTGTTCTTCTGTTTCCGTACAGGCCAAAACTATTTGCATTACTCCAAATCTGGTCTGAGCAGATTTCACATAACTTTTCTGATTTTGATTTCTATTCATTTAGAAATGAAGCCTGTTGCTTTGTTTATATCCATTCCTATGATATTATTAACCTGCTTTGATATTTTTCTTGCACAACATCCTCCTCTCTGTGACTCTTTATCATTAGGTAGCGAACAGCATCAATATTGTGGGGACATATCAACTTCAAGCTCCTCTCCATGATTCACACTGTTGTCTGTACTTTGGGCACTTTGACCAGTTTATGTACTGAAAACACTTTACCCAAGAGCTCTTGTCTGAGACAGATAAAGGAACACAGAATTCAGTTTGTGATTCAACTTGATTTTATTAATAAAATATTCCTTAGTAAAAATGCCACATGAGCATTTCCCAGATTCCCATGATATTTACTCCCTAGCACTATCCATCTGGGAAAGGATATCACCAGCAATGATCCACATATTTGGCTGGGCCATTGAAATCTCCTTCCTCTTCAAGGTAGGTCTGGCTTTCTTTCATGAAGGTAGATCTTGCAGGTCATTACAAATCTTCTCCTGGATCTTCTTGGGTTGTTGCATGGTCTTCCACCACGAGTCTTGATGCGAATCTTCACTGAGGGGGTGACTGCCAGATGTACGTTTTTATCCCCCTCGCTGCAGCCTTTCCAGAATGTCCTGTCACCTTTGCCAATGGGGTCATGTGTGGGATTCAAATCATCCAATGGGATGCCAACACCCTTCGCTGTTGCCATGCCGGGGAGATGTAAAGTTCATGTTCTCAGTTGCTGGCTGGAAGTCAAAGTGCCAGAAAGTCTGATCGATACTTCTCCCTCACGCCAATACACCACCCTCACGCTGACTTTAGCTGATGCTTCCTGGACTTTTGTGACCTTTTTGACTTTGGTTTTCTGTAGCCGATAGCTACTGGCTACTGTTGAATTTTGTTTGGCCAATCTTTTGTCTGATCCAATTTCTCTAGCTGTGGGTCAATTTAGAATGTCCAATTTTCATCCTATGGTCACCTGATCACAGTCTGTTCTGTTGATCCCTTGCATCTCGTGAAAATGGGATCACAAAATCAGACAATGCCCTCATGCTGGAATGTTTCAAATCTTAGATGGATAGCCTGGCTCCCTGAGTATCTGGGTTTCCGATTGTATAGAGACATTAACACTCGTGATACTAACTATCATCCTTACACATATCAATAAGCTTAACATTACTATATACAAACAACTTAATTCATAAGTTGAGTATTAGCCATTATTTATGCACACTGGCTCACCCTCAAACCTCTTTGCAATCAGCAGCACTTGATAGGGTTAAATTCCTACCATGCAACAATTTACATCGTCTCGATTTACATATTAACCACACAGTCCAGGTTAATTAATTCCTTGGCTCCTGCTGATGGAACATAGAATCAAATGTTATTTGCTGGATGAGTTCATTCTTCCTGCGGCTGAATTTAACCGTGAGGATGATGAGGTAGATCAAAGTAAACAGGATGAGCAACACTGCCAGATGTGCTCCCGAGTGTATTTGCATGTTTGAGTCCCAGTCCAGAAGTCATCATACCAATTAGTCACTTTGATTTCCCTGATGACATCTTGAATTTGCCCTGTCTGCTGAGAAACGGTAGCAAAAATTTTATGAACATTTGCCAATTATGTCTGGACCTGTTACGTTTCATTCTGGTAGGAGGTCAACGTCAGTGTTGTACTTCTGATAATTCCTAAAGTTTGCCTGAGTGCCTCACTAACATTGACAAAGATCTCACTCCTCCTGTGGATATTTGTGAGTTTGTTAAGATTAGATTAGATTCTCTACAGCGTGGAAACAGGCCCTTTGGCCCAACAAGTCCACACCACCTCTCCGAAGAGAAACTCACCCAGACCCATTCCCCTACCCTATATTTACCCCTGAATAATGCACCTAACACTGTGGGCAATTTAGCATGGCCAATTCATCTGACCTGCACATCTTTGGATTGTGGGAAGAAAACGGAGCACCTGGAGGAAGCCCACGCAGACACGGGGAGAATGTGCAAACTCCACGCAGTCAGGCAGGAATCGAACCCAGGTCGCTGGTGCTGTGAGGCAGCAGTGCTAACCACTGAGCCACTGTGCCGCCCCCAAAGACCAACCTTGGCTGGTATGTGTAGCCCAATACTAAGGTTGGTGCTTTGGATGTCAAATGTGAAGGTGCCATAAAGTTAGTGTTTTAGGAAAGTTGTGATACAGTATTTTCCCATCCCTCTTTATGCTTCCCTAGTGATGTCTGTGTTCAGTTTCTAGAACTCTACAGTGCAATTTAGAACGGTGTTTGACTGAAAACTACACAAGGCATGTTCCTTTCAATATATGGGGTAGGGACACACAAATACATCTTTTGTCTGTTGACATTTATCCAAAGTGGTACTGACAAGCCTTCTCTCTTTCTCAACAGAAGGGTGCCAACCTATCCTAACCCCTCTTGGATAATGCCAATATTTTCCATCTCAAAAACTTTTAATCTGTTTTTATTTGGTATTTTCCAGGGTCCCTTTACAATCATCGTTAAAGCAAACCTTAGTCATTGCCATAATTGACAATCTAAAATATTGGGGTTTCTCTTCTCATGGAACAAATGCTCTACTTGCTCGTGACTGATCCAAGATGGGATCAGTCCTTGCTTAGTCTGCTTGAGGTTCTCCCTCAACTGTTCGATCATCCACTGCAGTAAAAGCTGCAGGGGTCTCATTCTGCTGTTTATTGCTATTATCTAACTTTCTCAAAGTGGTCTAGCGTATTGCCCTGGTGTACCGTGTTAGCGCCATTACTGGGTGTTGGTCTGCCTAATTTTCTCTATTCTCCCCTCAGCTTTTTGCTAACTATCCAGGTTAATTTTGACCGATGTCTGGTTAACTTGCTGCATCAAAAGTCTGAGCTTATTATGCAAATTAGCCAAATCTTGCTCCGTAAGCTGTTGCCAAATCACTCAACATTTACTCCATCCGCTAGCCTGGTTCTGGCTTCTCCTGTTTTTTGTCCTAATAGCTAATAAGTCAAATACAAGTATAATTTCTGAATTTGGGATGGGCATCTCTCTGGCTTCTGGGGACTTGCTTCTTCATCATGTCTGGGGGGGGAGTGTCAGATTGACTGCCTTCATAAAGCGGTTGTCTCTTTGTCTGGGCTCGAGTGCCACACAGGAAGCTTTCTTGGGTGGACTATCTCTAACAATCCTTTTCATTTCAGGGTTGCCTCTTCTGGCCAGAATTGTTCGGGCCAGCAATCATAGAGTGGGCTGGCCTTGTCCACCGCTGAGTGTGGCTTTGAATATCTGGGAGACACCAATCTTCCTGACTGGAAACTTTGTAAAGTCATCCGCTGCCCTATCTCGTATTCTAGCACGTTCATCTTTTCATCAAATTATACCTTGCTCCACTTTTTCCTTTTCACCATTCTGATGGCCACTGTTTTGTATGCACCCTGTACATTTTCAAATTGAATTTTCACAGTTTTCTTGTGGCAGAGGCCTTTAACCTCAGGCTCTGTCATGTCTAGTCCTATTAATGGTTTGATACATTCATGGAGCATCTGGACGTTAGGACGTGAACTGGAGGGTGAGTTCCACATGAGCAGGATGACGATGTGTAAAACTACATTCCAGGTAGAATTGTTTTCCTGAACAACCTTTTGGATATGATTCATACTCTCTACCATTCTGCTAGGCTCAGGATGGTGGGCGATAGGGAACCTATGGCTGATGCCAAATTTCATCGGCTGCATTGCCCAAGCTATGAAATAGGTTCTGTGGTCTGAGTTAATAGAATCATAGAATCTCTATGCTGCAGAGAAGACCCCATGTCGTGAAAGTGTGCTGAATTAAGATGTCCAGTGCAGTGTGGAATGCCTCTACCCATTTACTAAAAATGTCTATGATGAGTAGGATATCCTTATGTTGCCCTCAACAGGATGATGCTGTAGTCTATTTGAAGGTCAGTCCAGATCATGCTACTGACCTTGTAGGCCTGAGCTATCCTTAATTGTCATACTTGTCTGGATTATTCTGGGCACAGATGTTGCAATCTCAACATAATGGCTTTTCCCAGTTTTGACCACCACCACAATCCTTAATTCTGTCAGTTGTGGTTCCTGTCCCTTGATGACCTTTAACAAATGGCATCGATAAATCACTTGATTTCAGTTCTGGACCAGAAACATATACCTATCCGTCTTTGAGTTTATGTACTTAACTTGTCCTCCCACTTGTGAGGAAAGGATCATTCCCGTCTGTACTTGCTTTAACTCAGTGTCACTGCTCTGAGCCTGTACCAGATCTTGGACCTTGGTTTGTCTCTCAGCAACGATATCTAGTTGTTTTGGAATAGGGATGCCGCCATAGAATCATAGAATCCCTACAGTTGGAAGCAGACAATTCAGCCCATCAAGTTCACACTGACCTTCCGAAGAGCAGTCCTCACTTTTTCCCTTCTGAGGAGCATCCCGCCCAGACCAACACCCTCTACCCTATCCCTGTCACCCTGCGTTTCCCAGGTGTAATCCAACTAGACAGCACATCCGGGACACTATGGGCAATTTAGCGTAGCCAATCCACTTAGCATGCATACCTTTGGACCATGAGAGGAAACCCATTCAGACACAGGGAGAATGTGCAGACTCCATATAGACAGTCACCCAAGACTGGAATCGAATCCAGGTCCCTGGCACTGTGAGGCAGCAGTGCTAATCACTGAACCATTGTGTTACCACAGTTTAACCAATTCATTTGCCTTTCAGTTCCCAATTGGGGAAGTTTGATAGTGGGTACTAACTTTAATTATGCCATAATCATGGTCAGTTTGGGAAATAATTTGAGTAGTGGTATAGATGGTAATGGTTTCCCATCTGCCATGACAAATCCTTTATTTTCCCACAGCAGCAGGAAATCAGTTAAGCTGTTGTAGACATACATGTCATCTGAGTGTATGTCTGATGGTGGGGAGAAAGTTTTCAGGGTGACTGACCATGAAGGGTACAGCTACCAGCTCAGCAGCCTGAGTTCTCACTCTTTTGAGGAGCTTCAGCACTAACTCTATTAGGGGTTTGCCTCTATGGTTCCCCACATCCTGTCCTCCGGTGTCCATCTTTCATTGTGGAGGATCTGTCCATGAATAATCTTATTGGGCAGGGTCTCTCTTCAACAGCCAGGTTCCCTTGGTCTTCCCCCATTTTGTTTCAGCACAAATGGCTCCTTGGGGTCATTTAATGCCACTCATGGGATTCTCCTCCATACCTCAAATTGCCAGCTCGGAAGGTGGGCACATTGGTACATTTGATCACAATGCCTTTACCCTGTAATGTTAGGGTCCAGCATGCTGTGTGCTTTTGGCTTACCATCCTGTCTTGAATCCTGCCATCCAGCAAAGGTTAAATGGGGAAGGGTCAGGGGCTCATGTTGATAATTCAGGCAAAATGTTATACTATCCAAAACACTGGCTAGCCAGTGCTTCTCATATGTAGAGAAGCTGGTGAAAGAGCCTGGAAGACATAGATCACTGGTCCAAGTTTTTTTTTAAGCTGTTATTGAAGAAGTACAGCTGCTAGTGTGGCATCTGTGGCTGCATCTTCCAGAATGAAGGGTAGTTTTGGGTTGGTTACCTGCAGTGCTGGGGCCTGCACCAGGACCTGTTTAGTTTGACAACAGCATCCGTGTGCTATTCAGTCCATTTCCTTGGGGCATTCCTTTTAAAGAGGTTGAAGTGTGGGGCAACGTTAGTGGCAGAACTGTCAATGTGGCTCCAACAGTATCCCACTAAGCCCAGAAAGGAACGTAATGAGCTAATGTCCCTAGGGAGTGGCAAATGGATTATGTCCTTGATGCACTTCCCTTCTATTTCATGTTTCTTCTGAGCTATCACACTTCCTAAGTATGAGACTATGGACCTCATGATCTGTACCTTATTGGGGTTAATTTGTAGGCCAAAGGTGATGAGGAATGTTTTTCCTAACAGTGTCATATGTTCAGTTATTGTCTCTGTCTACAAGAGGAAATCATCCACATACTGTACCAAGCATTTCAAAACCTCTGCGTCCTTTAGCCAGCTTCTGGTGAAATATTTCAGATGAACTATTGACAGAGAATTCTGAAAACCTTAGGAAAAGCAGGTCCATGTGATTTGCTGGCGCAGAAATGTGAAGGTGACTTTTTCTGATTGGCAAGATTTAACTAATAGGATGCTACAGGAGTTAGTCCTTAATGCACAACTATATACAGTCTCTACTAATGATTTGGATGTGGGATAGAAAGTACTATAGCCAAATTTGCAGATGACACTAAAATAAATGGGAAAGTAAGCCGCAGTGAAGAAATAAGAAATTCACAAATAGATATGGATAGATTAACTGAATGTACCAACATTTGTCAGAAGTTTAACATGCATAAATGTGAGACTATCTATTTTGGTCAGAGGAAGAGAAAGGCAACTTATTCTCTTAGATTTTATCAGAGTATTTCAGTGCAGAGGGATCTGGGTGTCCTCGTACATGAATCACTGAAAACTAATATGCCGGTACAACAAGCAATAAGGAAGGCAAATAGAATTTTGGCAGTTATTGCTAAAGGAACACAATATAAGAGTAGGAAAATATTGCTGCAACTGCACAGAGGTACATCTGGAGTATTGTGTACAATTTTGGTCCCATTATTGAGGAGGGGTATTTTGGTATTAGAGGTTCAGAGGTGCTTCACTGGATTGATTCCAGAGAAGAGAGATCTGTCTTATGAAGAGAGATTGAGCAGTTTAGGCATATACTCTCTGGTGTTTAGAAGAATGAGGGAAGATTTAATTGAAATATATCAGATGCTAAAGGGGATTGACAAAGCAGATGCAGCAAGGATGTTTTCTTATATGGTTAAAAATCATATAACACCAGGTTATAGTCCAACAGGTTTAATTGGAAGCACTAGCTTTCCGAGCGCCGCTCCTTCATCAGTTGACTGTGGAAGGAACATCGCTCCAAAAGCTAGTGCTTCCAATTAAACCTGTTGGATTATAACCTGGTGTGTGATTTTTAACTTTGTACACCCCAGTCCAACACCGGCATCTCCAAATCATTTCTTACATGGGACAATTTAGAATGAGAGGTCATAAATGGTAGCTGATTTTAAACTGAGATGATGAAAAATTACTTCTCTCAAAGGTTGTGAATCTGTGGAATTCATGACCCCAGAGTGCAATGGATGCTGGGACATTGAATACATTTAAGGAGGAGACAAACAGATGTTTAATTGAAGGGTTTTGGAGAGTGGGCAGGAAAGTGCAGTTGAGATCAGCCATCATATTAAGTAGTGAAGCAAACTCCTGCTCCTAGTTCTTAAACCCCTAGCTTTGTTTTTTCTGTGAAGAAATATGTTTTATTTGCTTGATTGCTTTCCCAAGGTTCTGATATGGGTGAAAGAGATAGTATTTGAATCAATAATTGACATCACTATCACTTATCTGGACAAAAAAAATGAAATTGCTCCTATTTCTGCCCTTCCTTTGAAAAGTGACGAACAGTTACACACATTGAATATCTATACAGGCGCAAGCTTTTAATAAAAAAATTTCCAGGTAGGACTTTGCCTGAAAAAAATTATAGTTGTGGAGAGTCCTCTAGTAAATAATTTCAAATAGCTTCCAGCCAGTTCATTTGCTTGCTAGTTTTTCTTTTTGATACACTTTTATTTTATTGAGTGGTTGAGTCACATCCATCACTGTGAGGCTTGATGGCAATCTGCTTATTCAGCAGTAGAGAGCAATGTATTGATGCTATTATTCTGGTTCTGAAATGAGGTTCTTCACACTGTCTGTCAAGTTGTGTTAGTTCGATTCAGATGCCAGCCAATTGAAATTTCGATGGCAAATAGTGAGCCTCACCAGGATTATGTTTGCATGTATCAGTATTATCATTATGGATTTCTAATGTACTGATGGATCCCTAAAGGTAATAATTTAAAACTGAGATGTCAAATAATAATTTCTGCAGCTGTTTGTTTTTTGGAGAATTTTTAGACTCTATCCTGATTATAACTATAACACAGGTTAAATATTAGCTCATAAGATCTAGGAACAAATGTAGGCCATTCAGCCCTTGAGTCTGCTCCACCATTTAATGACATCATGCCTGATCTAACAATCTCTAACTCCACTTCCCTGCCTTTTCCCCATTACCCTTGATTCCCTTACTAATTATAAGTCTGTCAATCTTGGACTTAAATATACTTAATGACCCAGCCTCAACAGCCCTCCACACAAAAGAATTCCATAGATTCATTACCCTTAGGCTGAAGAAAATCTTTCCCAACTCTGACTTAACCCCTTATTCTAAGATTGTGTGTTCTGGTCCAAGTCTCTCCCATGAGGGGAAAACAACCTCTCCACACCTACCCTGTCAAGTCCCTTAAGAATCCTTTACGATTCAAAATGATCATTTCTCATTCTTCTAAATTGCAGTGAGCACAGGTCCAATCTACTCTACCTGCTGTTACGACATGGGATAAACACTCCTGCTTAATTTAAAGCAGCAATACAGAAAAGATTTATCCTGTGCTGTAATCTGTGAAAATTCGAGAGGCCAAGAATTATTAAAAGTAAAAATTAACAACTTTATTTCTTCAAGTATAACAGAGACTAATTAACTAACAACTATTTACAACTCCTTCCACTGACTTATCTTTTACCTTCCGCTTCTACAATACTAATCCGATAAAACCCCCAATTAAGATTTACAAAATAAAATTTATTATCACAAAATCAGGCAGCTTTCAGTTCTTCTCTGTATTCCGGTCTTCTTTTCTTCTTCTTGAGGATTCTGCTTCACAGGTTACTGATTGATAAAGGCACTTTTCAGAGAGCTATTTTTCTGGCAGTCTCAACATGCTGGCTTGGCAGTTCTCTTCTGTTCAATTTTCCCCAGTCTTATACCCTCAAAGCATCGGATTGTGTCATTGGCTTTTAAGATTGCCAATACACTCAATTCAAACTTGATTGGAATTTGGTATTTTTCAGGGTATAATTTAAACTGATTGGCTTAATTTGAATCTGTTTTGCCATTTCCAGGCAACCCAGCTATTCTTACTTTTGACCTAATGTTACATTGTTACCTTGCTGAGAACACTTGGTGCTATCACATAGTTCTTCTAGCTTCTGACTCTCTTAAAGATATGGTACACCCACATTTTCATAACACCTCTCCTTAAGGAAAAAATGAACAATCATAATGAAAATATGACTTCTTTATTTTCTCTATTTTTAAACACGTTACCCTAACATACAAATAACTTTAATATAAATTCACCTTATCATCTTTCCATATACCCAAATCTCATCTATCAGTTAAATCCGCGATAATGAATCTGTGATTACATTCTTACAACCCAGAACATGTATGATTTTTAAATATAAAGTCTGTAACATAAGGCTCCAATGAAATAGTCTCATATTCTTGTCTTTAAAGCATTTTAAGAAAGTAAGCAGATTGTGATCCGTGTACATAACCGTCTCTGACACATTGATCATGACATAACACGTTGAAATGTTGTAAGGCCAGTACCAAACTCAATAGCTCTTTTTCAATCATCGAGTTTTTCCTCTGATGGATGTTGATCTTCTTTTAAAAGTAACGAACTGGCAGTTCAATCCCATCCTCACCTTCCTGTAGGAGTACAGCTCCAACTCCTATGTCACTAGCATCGATGGCAACTTTAAAAGGTTTTTGCTTTGAAAAGTTTGGTGGTTAATATTGATTTCAAATGGTTGAATGCCTCCCGGCATGGTTCTGTCCACCGAAACGTTGTGTTCTTCTACAGCAAATCGTTAACCATGACACTACACTGCTGCAGTTTGGAACAAACTTCCGATAGAATCCACTAAATCCAAAGAATCGAAGCACCTTTTTCTTTCAGGTTGATTGTGGAAATTCCTCCGGTTTGGGAACTAAGACAATCAGTGAACTCCACTTGCTAGAGCTTGGTTCAGTGATGTCTTCGTTGAGCATGGCCTCCACCTCCATCTGAACTTGTCTGGCTTTGAAAGGATTAAGCCGATAGGGGTGTCGTTTTATCAGAGCAATATTCCCGATGTCTACTTCTTGTACAATAACATTAGTCCTCCCCATCTGATTCCTATTTATGTCCTCATACTGCAGTAACAAATTTTCATCTGTGTTCTATACTCCTGAGACAGATAGTTTACTAACCTATTCCAGTCCTTAAGGACGTCTTCATTTTTAAATCTCTTTTGAGTCACATAATAATCCACATCACCTGGATTTGATTCCTCGCTCAGCAGGGCAGTAACTAACACCTGTTTCTCCAGTTCTTTCTCTCTAATATAATATGGTTTCAACATGTTCAAATGACAGACCTGATACCTTTTTTTCTATCTGGCATCTTTATTAAATAGTTCACCTGACTCAACTTTTTTCTCAATTTGATAAAACCTGGCTTCAAAGGAATCTACTATCACTGGTAACAGTACTAAGACGTCATCCCCTTGGGAAAACGTCCGAGTCTCAGAGCTTTTATCTGCCACCTACTTCATTCTATACTCTGCCCTCTTTAGGTGCTGTTTAGCTAATTCACCCACCCCATTTTTGTCACTCCCTCACCTCTGATACATAATCTAAGTGTGAGATCTCCGACTTTGATCCTGTCAATTTTTGTTTAGTTAATTTCAAAGGACCTCTCAATTCATGGCTGAATATTAAGTCAAAGGGAGTGAACTGAATAGATTTCTTTGGGGCATCTCTAATGGCAATCAATACGAATGAGATACCGTTATCCCAATCATTCCGATAGTCCTCACAGGATGCTGTCAACATGATCTTCAAGGTTTGATGCCATCTTTCTCAAGCTCCCTGGGATTCAGGATGATACGCACTGGATTTAAAGTGCTGTATACCTAAGCTATCCATAACGTCCTTAAAAAGCCTAGCAGTAAAATTTGACCCTTGGTCTGACTGAATCTCTCTGGGTAGCCCATACTGTGTGAAGAAAGCTACGAACTCCTCTACTACCCTTTTTGCCTTGATACTCCGTAATGGAATTGCCTCCGGAAATCTGGTAAACGCATCTATTATGGTTAACGAGTACTGGTTCCCAATTTTAGTTCTCGGGAGGGGACATACACAATCAGTTATAACCCGTGTGAAAGGTTCCTCAAATGTGAGAATTGGCAACAAAGGTGCTGGTTTCATTACTGCCTGCGGCTTACCTACCATTTGGCATGTATCACACATACAGCAAAACTTAACCACATCCTTGTGCATTCAAGGCCAATAAAAATGTTTTTATACCTTAGCCTGAGCCTTTCATAACCCTAGTTCTCCTTCTACAAGTAGTTCATGTGTTACCCATAACAGCTCCTGTCTGTATGCTAATGGCAACACAATCTGGTGCACTTCGGCCCATTTCTCCTCTGCACTAAACTGTCGTGGTCTCAATTTCTGTCTTAGGATTTTGTCTTTCAGATAATAACCCTCTGGAATATTCTATGACTCCTTTTCAGAGTACACATCCACATATATATCCTTTATCATCTTGTCTTGCTGTTATAATCAATTTATCCTTTCAAAACTAAATACTTCTGTCTGACCCTCTGCCTGTTCAGGTTTTTCCTGCACCATTACGTCAAACAGGATATCTGCTAACTGAACCTCAACTCCTTCATCTTTCTGTTTACCTTTCACTTCGTGCAGTGACTTATGATAGTGGGATCTGGTTACCACACAGTTTGGGAAAATACCAGGATATTTCTGTTTTAACCCCTCAGTTTCTTGGTCTTGCTTGGACTTCTCCACAACAAGGGGTGTCACTCCCACCTTGGATCCGGCCAAATCATTCCAAGAACAAACTGAATTCCTGGAACTGACACTCTGTCAATCACTCCCACTGTAACTTCCCCAGTCTTGATTGGCACTCCAACCTGATCTTACATGGGGGGAGTGCTAAATTTCTGTCCATTTATCCTACAAATTACCACACTCTGGGGTAACAGATCAGAAAGAGTGCATATTCGCTCATCTCTTACTCTTAGTGACTGGTTAGGTCCTGTATCTTTCAAAATTATAATTTTTTGTCCTTCTTGCCCAGTTCTCTCTGAGTAAATTTTACCCACACAGGCAAATAATTTGTAGCGATCAGGTTCTAGCTCCATACCCAGCCCCTGCCTAGGCTGTGCACTCTTCTGCAGCTCCTCGGCTCTTCTTGGGGATTCCTTTGCTACCTTCACTAATGCCACTGGCATAGTTCTTTTACCGCATCTTTTCCCACAGCACCTTTTTTAGCGAACAGCATTATGACTTTACATGTCCCACTTTACCACAGTGGAAACACCTGAGTCCTTTCACCTCCTTTCCACCCTCTTGGGCTTCTTTTTTATCCTGTGGTTAATTCTTACCAGTGCTCTTTACTCTTGGTTTAGTAGTGTAGGATCTTCCCTTCTCCCAACTTCGGTCCCTCACAAGATGAAATTCTGGCCAAAAGCTTACTTTATGCACCAACAGGCACTAATCTGCTAATTCAGCTGCCCTTCTCACCTCCTGTTTCTCCACATGAATTTATACCATGTCTGGACGAGAGTTTTTAAAATTCCTGCAGCAGAATAATCTCTTTTAGAGTCTTAAAGGTCTTATCTACTTTAAAAGCATGCACCCATCACTCAAAATGACTATGTTTAATTTTTTTGAACTCAACATAAGTCTGACCTGGTTCCTCCTTTGTGTTTCTGAACTGCTGTTTGGGTGCTTCTGGTACCAATTCATAAGCACTTAAAATAGCCTGTTTAACCTCTTCATAATCTCTTGACCCCTCATCTGACAGCCGGCAAATACTTGACTAACTCTGTCTACCAGTTTAGCCTGAACTAGCATTACCCATAAATCCTCGGACCACTCCATCTGCCTAGCCAATTTTTCAAATGAAATAAGGAAGGCTTCAACATCTTTCTCATCAAAATGTGGCAGAGTTTTGACATGTTTGTATATATCACTACCTTCTCTTTTCATCTCCAACCTGTTAACTTGACTTTGCTGACTAAGTCGCAAATTCTCTAGTTAAAATTCTCTCTGTTTTTGTCTCTGCCTTCCTTCTCTCTCTTTGCTCAGATAAGAACCGTCTTTCTCCCTCTTTTTCCCCTCTCTTTTCTCTCTTTTTTTTCTCTCTCTTTGTCCCTTCCTTTGTTTATCTTCTAACTCCATTCTCCTTAATTGTAAAGTTTTTCTACCACTGCAATTGTCTGTTTCTCTGACACACCTAAGTGTTTGAGTAATTCCCTTACAATTTCAGCTTTACTTTTGTCCTTGGTTAAACCCAAATCTATTTACTTTGCTAATTCTGAAAGTATGGCCTTTTTCTTTCCTTTTAAACTTTCTTGGCTAATTTGAGAATCATCTTCAAATCCCAGAACCTCTTTAGCAATTTTAAGGGCCATTCCTCTCGCTTTTAATTTAATCATTCACAAGTCACCGAAATTAAACAAATTGCCTCACCTATGATTTATTTAAAAATCTAGGACACTAATCTGCAAGTGTTTAAATCTGCTGGGATTTTTCATACCCCCAAATATATTCAAATCTGTCTAAACCAATTCAAATCCCAGATGAGCACGCGAACTGTCATGAGACGGGTTAAACCTTCCTGCTTAATTTAAAGCAGCAATACAGAAAAGATTTATCCCGTGCAGTAATCTGTTAAAATTCGAGAGGTCAAGAACTATTAAAAGTAAAAATTAACAACTTTATTTCTTAAAGTATAACAGAGAATAATTAACTAACAGCTATTTACAACTCCCTCCACTGACCTATCATTTACCTTCCCCTTCTACAATACTAGTCAGATAAAACCCCCGATTAAGATTTACAAAACAAAACTTGTTATGTCCAAACCCAGGCAGCTTTCGGTTCTTCTCTGTATTCCAGTCTTCTTTTCTTCTTCTTAGGGATTCTGCTTCACAGGTTACTGATTGATAAAGGTACCTTTAAGAGAGCTATTTTTCTGGCAGTCTCAACATGCTGGCTTGGCAGTTCTCTTCTTTTCTGTTCAATTTTCCCCAGTCTTATACCCTCAAAGCATCGGATTGTATCATTGGCTTTTAAGATTGTCAATATACTCAATTCAAACTTGATTGAATTTTTCAGGGTATAGTTTAAACTGATTGGCCTAATGCAAATCTGTTTTGCCATTTCCAGGCAACCCACCAATCTAGCTTTTGACCCAGTGTTACATTGTTACCTTATTGAGAACACTTGGTGCTGTCACATAGTTCTTTTAGCTTCTTACTATCTTAAAGAAATAGTACACCCACATCTTCATAACACTCCTTATAAGGCAGTCCTTCAAAAGTTGGTATCAGCCTTCCCTGGATTGCCTCTCATATAAGTAAAGTAAAAATTGTAATAGCCCTACGAGACCATAAGTCTGCTGTATCTTTCGAGAAAGAGATTACTGGTGGTGGTTTAACCTACCGGTCAGGTGCGTGGAGAGGTCCGTCATAGTAACCTCAACCAGTGCAGGAATTGAACCCACACTGCAGTCACAATTCTGCATTACTAACCAGCCAATTGAGCTAACCAATCTCCTAAATAACTATGTCTTTCCTCAGATAAGGGAACCAGAATTGTTCACAGTATTTCAATTATTATTTGACTAGTGCCATGTTGTTTTAGTAAAACCTCCCTACTTATATACTGCGTTCCCTTTGACATAAAGATCAATATTCTATTTGTCTTCCCTTTTACCCACTGAATTTGGATGCTAACTTTTTGTGATTCATGCACGAGGACTCATAAATCTCTCAGTTCTGTTGCTTTCTGGAGTCGTTCTCAATCTACATAATATTTAGCTCCTCTATTCTTCCCGCTAAGATGCATAACCTCATATTTTTCCACATTACATTCTATCTTCCAAGTGTTTTATTCACTCACTTAACCTCTCTATATTCATCTGCAAATGTCTGAGCTGTGAGGTTGTATATAGGGGAAAGCTAGTGATGGTGGGGAATCACAGTGTCCAGGCTAACCAACTCTTCTCATCATGAGGGGAGGATAAAAACTGGTCTGATCTGAAAAAAGCTGGCATCAATAACATCCCAGACACATTTATGCGATGATGATTGAGAGATTCCACACATTTCCCCAGTTGCTCCCTGAAGCAAGTTGTTGGCTTAAAAAGTTCAGGACAACAGTAATCTGGAGAGCCACCAGACCAAGGTACCCTCCCACTCCTTCTGAGCAGCAGTCCTGCTCCAGCAGATAAGATTGTTCATTGATGATGGCCCTGGATATCATCAAGGTGAGCCTGCACTGTGTTTCTGAAAGCTGAAGAAAATGACAGTGAGGCTTGTAGGTGCAGAATCCCATTCAACCTCTCCATGTCCCTGAGAGATTTTCACCTGCTATTCCTCCATCTGGGGTGAGTGAAGATCACTGTACCTGATGTACCTGTTGGTGCCACATAATTATTGTCTTCTTCAGTGTTGTCATAGAGATGTACAGCATGGAAACAGACCCTTCGGTCCAACCTGTCCATGCCGACCAGATATCCCAACCCAATCTAGTCCCACCTGCCAGCACCTGGCCGATATCCCTCCGAACCCTTCCTATTCATATACCCATCCAAATGCCTCTTAAATGTTGTAATTGTACCAGCTTCCACCACATACTCTGGCAGCTCATTCCATACACATACCACCCTCTGCGTGAAAAAGTTGCCGCTTAAGTCCTTTTATATCTTTCCCCTCTCACCCTAAACCTATGCCCTCTAGTTCTGGACTCCCCGACCCCAGGGAAAAGACTTTGTCTATTTATGCTATCCATGCCCCTCATAATTTTGTAAACCTGTGTAAGGTCACCCCTCAGCCACTGACGCTCCAGGGTAAACAGCCCCAGCCTGTCCAGCCTCTCCCTATAGCTCAAATCCTCCAACCCTGGCAACATCCTTGTAAATCTTTTCTGAACCCTTTCAAGTGTCACAACATCCTTCCGACAGGAAGGAGACCAGAATTGCACAAAATATTCCAACAGTGGCCTAACCAATGTCCTGTACAGCCACAACATGACCTCCCAATTCCTGTACTCAATACTCTGACCAATAAAGGAAA